>NC_092211.1:82947650-82997754 GCF_043381705.1 Parasteatoda tepidariorum
ACAGGATCAAATTTCCAAATAACCAAAGCAGAGGAATTAGTAAGGCACTATCCTTCTGATTTAGATGAGGAGTTCCCTGATGAACTGCAACATTTTCATTCTTTTCCAGTAGATAAGCAGGCGACTGCATTAGATATGATAAAAATGTTAAAAAAATTTAATTTATCTTCATCATTTTCTAATGTTGAGACTGCACTTCAAATTTTTTTATCATTACCAATTTCAAACTGCACTGGGGAAAGATCCTTTTCATTGCTGAAGAGATTAAAATCGCCCATAAGGTCATGCATTCTTCAAAGAAAATTGTCTCAACTTTCTATGTTGTGTTTAAATTCGGATATAACGAAAAATATTGATTATAATGATATAATTGATAATTTTGCTGAAAGTAAAATTAGAAAAAAACCATTGAAAAAGAAATAGATATAATATTGACTTGTCATGCAAAATTGTCTCTGTCTCATAACAATATTGTATGTAATTGTAAAATTAAAGTTATATTACGGTACAATTTATAATCTCCCTCTGTTACACTGAATTTCTAATTATGTAATTTTTTCTTCATTTATTGAAAGAATAGTAAATATTGGTTAAAACTGAGTAAGTAATAAACATGTTAAAATTTTGTTGATTTAAAAATAAACATTATCATTCAAGGTCAATATAAATGTTATTATTTTCAGTTTTTTTTTTACATAGTAATGGACGGTTGACCGACCATCTAAAGCTAAGCACATATGGCGCTAGGGGGGCCCCCAAAGAGGTTTTTGCCCCGGGCCCCAATCAGGCTAAGTCGGGCCCTGCTGTGAGTAAAGCTGTTTTCAGAAATTCGATGGTTTTCGGAAGGAGGTTACATGTTATAATTGCCTTTCTTAAGCGTCCCAGAAATGCTCAATAGGGTTAAAGTCTGCCAATATCTTTATTTTATAGAAAATGATAAATCAGAATTTCTCGGCTCTTAAGATTTCTGGAAATCTTGAAACTCGTGTGAGGCCACATCGAGGCATGAGAGAAGCTGTAGCATCGCAGTTATGAACTAGCTATGATCAACGAATACTGATTTTCCTTGGTGTTTGCGACTCTTGGCCAGACTTTCTCTCGACAGAACCGGTTTTCGGAAATTGTTTCCATAAATTGCACGACACTTGACGTTAAATTCAATTCTCTACAAATCTTTGAGACGAGCTTGCTCCAATTCCCCCACAATTTACCGACTCTTTTCATGATCTCAACGTACTCATATTTTAGATTGGAAATTAAATTAAAAGAATATTGTAAGATTGCTGCAAAAAAACACTGAGAAATTCGGCAAGATGTTCACTTACGTCGCACTAGAGCAGCACAATGAGCTATTGGCGACGGTCTGGGAAACATCCCTAAGGATGATCCGAAGACATGCCATCACAATTTTGATCCTCTGCAGAGGGGATGGCACCCCGCTTCGGTAGCATGACCTGCACGAGAAGTCGAGCACTTTAAGGTAGGACATTTTAACGAGGACCAATACCGCTCACCCTCACACTGACCGCAGCCAGTGATGTTTGACTTCGGTGATCTGTTGGGAACCGTGTAACGATCAGTCCACTGCGGGACACTAAATTGTTTACAGATAATCCTCTAGATAATTAAAAAAAAACGTAGGCGTTTAAAAACTGAGATGTGTTCAAAAACAACTTTTTACCTTACTTAACTGTGCAAAACATTTATTTTACAAATCTCCATGGACGATTACACTAAGTGACAATCTTAGGTTTTTACATGGCAAGAGAAAGTTCAAAGTACACTTAGCAACAAAGTCTACGAGTAAACTTAGAAAACCTTCCTTTTTTGGTTATATATTAAAACACCAAAAAAAGAATGTTGTAAAGCTAGATTTAGATTTGTATAAAGGGATTTATAAATTTCGGTAATTGGAAGTTTGCAGATAAAAAATGAATGAAAAGGAAGAATTTTTATTTCATTATGTTAACTAATAAACTTCACAGTTAATATAATCTTGCCAGTGGAATTCAAGCTTGGTAAACTTTGTACTATGGTGCTGATTTTTAAACTTTTTATTTGGGTATGGCTTTTTCATCAATAATGAATATCACACTTTTAAAGTAACTTATTTAAGAAATATCTTAGTTCTTACATGAATCGCGATGTTGGATTTTTAAAATCGCGAAATTGGATTTTAAAATTGCGTAAGAATCGCGATGTACGATTTTGAAACTATGTGAACACAAATTGCAACTTAAATTAGAATTAGGTAAGTATGAAAAATCGATGGTTGATATTCTAATCGCGTGAATAAGAATCGCGATATTAAGGGATTTCGGAGCAGTTTCAATTATTCAAAATGGCGAAGCTTTCAATTTTAGACAGATGTATTCCGCGAAAATTTCGTCGGATTATAAGCTTTTAATTAGTGAAAGTCCGAGAACCAATGGTCTTGAGAAACGCAAAATTACACGACATTCCCAGAAAAATCATATGCCCTGCTCCTAATCTTCAAACACGGAAGGATAATACGAAAAACACGAAATTCCGGAGCAGTTTCAATTATTCAAAATGGCGAAATTTTCAATTTTAGACAGATGTATTCCGCGAAAATTTCGGTTGTTCAAAAATAATTTTTCAACAGCCCGGAATAGCAACTTTATATTTTTGAGATTAGAGTATGCAATAGTTCAACTCTGCCAGATATTGTAACCAGGAAATCCTTTTCTTTTGTTCGCTTATCATTATTTTAAATTAACATAAAACCCAGCAGCAGAACACTATCATAAGGAAAACCTTAAAAAAAAATTTTTTTTGCAAAAGAAAGGTACAGCAAGACTCATTTTGAAACCCATCTTAGTTTAGTTGCAATATGTTAGAGCAACTTTAAACAAAAATGCCTATTTTGCTTCTGAGGAAGCTAAAAAGAGATTGAAACAATCTGTTATGATCATTGAAAAGGATAGATATACTTACACGATCAAATTTTGATATATTCAAGCATCTATAAAGTATATATTTCTCTTACACGGCGACGTCTCGCAGTGGACTGATCGTTAAGACACGGTTCCCAGCAGATCACCGAAGTCAAGCATCAATGACCACTTGGATCAGCCTGCGTAGGGACCGAGGGTGTGTGGTATTGGTCCTCGTTAAACTGTTCTACCGTAAAATGCTCGACTTCGCAAGCAGGTCGTCGGGCTACCGAAGCGGGGGTGCCATCCCCTCTGCTGAGGATCAAAATTGCGATTGCATGTCTTCGGATCATAATCAGGGATGTTTCTCAGACCGTCGCCAATAGCTCATGGTGCAGCTCTAGTGCGACGTAAATAAACAACAACTTACACGACGACAAAAAAAAGCGTCATTGCAACTCCGTGAATGGCAACGCTAGAAAATCGACCAATGATTGCCGCTAAAAATGTCACGCGCCAAATCTAGCTGAGGTGGCTCAACATACAGCGCTTTTAAAAACAGAAATAACCAGAGAGCATCAGCTGCGGCAATCTCATACTATTAAGCTAGGCAGAAGTGGGTAGTCTTTGTCAATAGATCTCTATTTTAGTATTTTGTCTAAAGCGCTTTATTTTCACGAATTTATTTGACGATTTTTGATTTATATCACGAATTATACTATAGCACATTTCTAATAGGTTTAACGAATTACATGTCATTTATTTGAATTCAAATTTATTTTAATGACTTAGTATTTACTAAAAAGATGTAATCTTTTTTAAAAAGAAAAGTTTTTATATGGATTTGAACGATTGTTTTTAATTCTCAGAATTTTGTGCATTTGCAATGTACCTAAGTCAGTAGCGAGCGAAGCGAGCTTTGTTTGCGAAGCAAACCATATAAGATTGCGTAGCAATTTTCGGGGGTTAACGAGCAGGGGGCGCAGTCCACTAGTTATAAAAATCTTTAAACTTCTAACTTGGCAGGATAATTAGAATACCTGAATCAAACTAATTTTTTAAAACTAACTTAATATGGTACACGTTTAGAAATACACAGAGTGCAAAATAAAAAAATCTTACATCTTGAATAACTTTTGATCTGATAAATGGACTTTCATATACTAAACCGCAATTTTAATAAATCAAGGGGTTACATTTAAATAAACTGATTAATTTGTATGATATTCTAAGTTTGAAAAATCTAACACATGGATTTATTTTTTTCTGATGGAAGAAAACCTACTGACCTACAAAATATATGGCGTGGTTTTAATATGGATAAAGTCTCAATATTGAAAAAGAGGATGTATACTTTGAGCTACGTAGATTATGTGAAAAATAACTGATTAAAGCACAAATAAAAGTATTAAGATCTAGATGGTTTAATCAGAAGCCATTTAAGCTCCCTAATGTTAATTTCACCCTTGCATATTTCGCACATCTATAAAAATATGAAAGCAAATAAAAACCATTTTATCTTATGATAATTTCAAACGAATTACTGTCCTCTAAAGTATGCAAAATTTTGCATAATTTAAAGTAAAGTTACATGCACAATTCAAAAATTTTCAAATATCACTGAAAAATAAATATTTTCAATGAAATTATTTTGTTATAAATGAATCTTTGCATTGTGTGCAAAGTTTTAAGGCACTCAAACAGTATCAACTATTTGTAAAAGATATTTTTTAGATTTTTAACAGCTCTACAACTATTAGAACCATATTTTTTAAGTTGCAGCTCCTCGTAAAATTTTTTTGAATCAAAAATTGAAATAGTCTTCCCAATCCTCAAAATTATGTTTTATTTAAAGAAAGTTTACTTTTTTTTAAAATAGAAATATTATTGGAAATCGTCTATGCTAAATATTTAGCATAGTTTAAGCATACACCTTGAAATATTGGATTGCATGCTAATTTGTGAAAATCTCATCATTCGATTATAAGTTATTTACTTTGTTTGTGTTGTATTTTATGTAACTTAATAAAATACTAGTTGAACTAAATTTAACTATTACAATGCTAATTTTGCAAAAATAAATAAATATAATTATTTAGAAGATTTATGCCAATATTTTTGGTCATCAATTCAAAACAATCTAAAAATTACTGCAAACATAAAAATATATAATCTAAGGGTGTTTATGACTTATGTTAAAAGTATTCTAAAAATTTGATTAAGTGCATACTCAGAACAAAGTGAAAATAAAAACAAATATGCAACAAAATAAAACAGAATTTGATTATAATTATGCATTACATATATGCACAAGAGAGTTAAATCATCAACAGGAGACGACGGAAGTAAAATATCACATGTTGTACAGTGTAAAAGGCTGCATATGTTACGCTAAATGACTAGTTACATTCTTCCAACCTGTGTTACAATCTTCTTAAAAAATACATTTAGTCTTCAAGCTTTTGTTTTTAAGAAATGTCAGTTCTGTATTATAAAAAATTACAATGAAACATTTTGGAAAAAGTTCTTTAAAATGTTATTTTTTTAGGAGTCAAAGTAGTCAACTTCAAGAACATTAACAAAAAATATTTTTTTCCTTCTTTTTACAAAAAAACACTGCAAAACTTTGAAAACAATTTTTTGGTTTTAACTAAAAAGTAAATTGTAATAGCATGTCTTGCACAAACAATTGTTCAGATGTAATATGCATAAAATAAAAGCTAACTTTTTTTGTTTTCAAAAAGGCAAAAGTTTTTCACACAGAAAAATAGAAAATCAATGTTAACATTTTCTCTGCAGAATATTATTGCTCTGAGAATTTAGAATCAAAACTCAAACATTGAAGTTCCTTGCAAGAGTTATCTTTCAAATTTTGCATGACTTGCAACTATTGTGATACCGAAAAGGTGTCTTGTTTTAATAAATCAGTTTATTATTATTTTTTGTTTAAACTAAAATATGAAAGAAAACAACAACATTCTCTCATACAATTTCAGATTTTTAAGCTTTAGTAGAAACTTATATATTTAAAAAAGATCAAATTATTAAACAGGAATAGTTTATATCAACTTTGTTCAAAGCATAATTGACCATAACTTTTATTTTAAACGTCAGAAAAACATTGGATGAGAGCTTGTATCCCAGTGAGCAAGGTAAATTTGAAATCAATGCTGCATTTAACATTCTCTAAAATTTGAGACTTCTCAAGTGAAATTCTGTTTCATCCGAGAGAATACGCAAGTTTTAGACAAAATTTTATGTACCCAAGTTCTTTTTCAGTCATCATTGCAAAATAAAATCGATCTATTACTCTTTAACAGTGTAGCATACACTAATCAGTGCCATGGGCATGGAAAAAAAAGGGCTACAAAGGTATAGTCACCTATAATTACTAAGCCACACAACCCAAGCTTTTTTCTCTAATACTGGCAATAAAAGTTACAATCGGACACTTTTCAAACAGACCACATAAATTTAGTCAAAATTGGAAGGATAATTATAAGATATATCTTAAAGAAAGTGTGATTTTGAATAGTTTTAGCAATAAGAAAAAACAACTTATGCTTTAAAATCTGAGCAGCTAAAAATGTATCAAAAACATGTTAATAGAAATCCTCCTTTGACATCTAACTATAAAAAATTACTAAAGGTAGCTTAAAAGATATGCATATCAAATATTTTAAGAGCAAATTTTTCAGAATACAACTATTTAATCCATTAAATCCATGATTGCATTCATTGATAAGCATGAGAGGAAATGTTTACACATAGTTTAGTAAGTAGAGTTACATAGAATTTTAAATGACTTAAAGATACATAAAATACTTCTTATTTCATTGATTACTATAATTTTGTAAAAAATTAAATACGTTATTAAATAAAATAAATATTTTGAAATTCTTCATCAACAATATAGCATGTACACATCAAGTAATTATGGAAAAAGATGAAAAATCAGAAACAAACAAGAGACAAAAATAAATTTTAAAACAGCAGTTTCTTTTTACAATCGTATGAATGGTGTTCTTTTTATTAAATGCAACATTTAAGATTAGGTTTTGTTTTATCGTTTACAAGAAAAAACAAAGTCAAATTTTATACATCAAGAGAAAATGACATTGCTTGTGAGTGATGAGCACAGTAAATTTAAGTTACAAACACAAAGTTGAACCTGTAAGAAAAAGAAAAGAATAAATAGTATGAAAGTGGAAATATTTGAAAATAAGAAATAGTTATTTAAAAAAAACTAGAGAACTCATAACTTATATTTACAAGCAAACAGTTCACAACAGAAGATATTTAAAAAGGTAGTTTTAGAGTGGTAGTCTATGCTTTTGTAATTGGAAATTTTAAAAGAATGTCCAGGAATTATTAACTTAATTATTCTAAATTGAAAATTGGAGTTCTTTAAATGAAATTTTCAAATGCCACTTGAGCAAAATCAAACAAAAATTTTACAGACATGCACAGAATCTCCATTGAATGACATTCCAGATAACCAGTTTTCTGAACAGAAAAGCAAACAAATTGCTCCCTGAACTGAAATTAGGGGGACAGTTTGAGGGTTAATAAGATTATTTCCTTTCCTTTTTTTTAATGCAAGTTGACAAAATACAATTTTACAATTCTTTATTATATGCCCACTGATCTACACCAGGGTTTCCAATCAATTTCAGAAAGAAGAAAAAATTCCCTAACTTTTCCAGGTTAATTTTAATGAAAAATGAGACCATATTTTCATCAGAAAACTTTGATTCTTTTATTCATAAAGTTAAATATTAGATTTTCTGAGTAAAAAATATTATTAAATGAGGAAGGGAACATTCTAGTTTGACTAAAATGCGAAATTTTAAAAACAAATAATTGCAATAGATGTTAGAATTATTTACTAATCAACTGATAACTGTTGCTAACAATTTTAAGACTGGTAATTTTGTAGGCATAATATAGGAACATTATAGATTTTTGTCAAAAAATTGCAACTTTCCCTAATTTTTGGAGTTAAATTGCCTGACAATTCCAGGTTTTCCCTGTCCTCCCTGATCCTGGGGAGCCCTGCTTAGCGCTCTGCAATTACAGTTCTATTGACTTGGGGAAGGAGCAATGTAAATTAGAAACAAGTATTGCAATTATCATTGCAGGGGAGAAGTTGAATCAGGATAAGCAAGGTTTTTGACAATTGACGGTTTAATCCGTCATGTTGAGAAAAAAAAACCTTCAGATAGTTTTTGACAATTGTCAAACACCCTAAATCTGGATGTAAGGATAATTATTAGCTATTATAAATATGAAGTCTTTATAAATAAACATACATATAAAATTACAAGTGATCAATCAATTATGTTCTTGAATTACTCTAACATTTAACCCTCTTTTTTCATTTGGTGTAGAAAATATTAAATCTAAATAAAATTACGCAAAATTGCAATTTATCCAATGTGTTAATTTAAGTATGAAAAATAAAATTAACAAAGCAATAACAATACAAATGCAAGCGAAAAGAGAGAAAAAAATTAATCATCTTATTCATTATCAAAACTATTGTAACACAATAAAATAACATGTAATTAGGAAATATATTTTAATAAATGGACCTGAAAACTGAATTTTCAGTTAGTACCCAGTGGCAGGTAGACTCTAACTACTTAGTGGCTACTTTTTCCTCAAACCTTATGAGCCAGTGATAAATATTGATAGTCCTTTTCATTTAGCCACTGTTTCAAACTTTTATCTTGGATTAAATTATTATTTTATTTATTTAAAAAAATTCATTTTAGCGGATTTCTGCCCATTAGCAGAAGAATCCTGTGAATGTAAGCATCTTGTTAGTGGGAAGTAACAAAAGTTCCAAAATCTAAATTTTAGATTGAGGAATCTCATGAAAATTTTAGAGTATAAGTTTTTGATTAGCGAAAGTCTGAGAACCAATGATTTTGAGAAAGACAGAATTTCACATTGTTCCCAGAAAAATCATATACCCTGCTCCTAACTTTTAGAATCGGGAGGATAATACAAAAAACCCCGGAATTTCGGGGTACCCCTGGAATACAATCACCCCTGAATAAGTAAACTTTTTACAATCCCTCACTTTCTAAATTTATAAAAGATTCAAAAATCAAATATGTTCTCTTTCAATTCACTAAATTCAAACAATCAATATAAAATTCTATATCACAATTAATCTGCTCGAATTTGATTTTTAAATAGAGGAAGAATGTAAAATTTTATTTAATCAAGTATATCATATAGTGAGATAAAAATATCAAAGCGGCTACATTGTAGTTTAAAATAAGAGAAAAAAAAGCATTGATTTATAGTCTACCTGCTCAGAGCTTGTGGTAAACTTGAAATAATAGGTCCATATCCTTGGGCATTGTCATAAAGTTCGAATAAAGGTGCAGCAACCAACTTGTAATTCTTTGGAACAGCAAATAGGGCTAGAATAAATGAAACATATTTAGTTTTTAAAATGATGATTATGATTTTTTAAATAAATAAATTATAAAAAGAGAGAAATGAGTTTGAGTTAATGTAAGACTTCATACCTTATAAATTAAAAATTATTAACCTGCTAGCTGCAAAAATATTATATTCGAAATACATTTTAAATAATAAAGATTTTATTTTTCATAATACATTAAGAAAAAATTCAATAATTGCAACCAACTTCATTCAATAATTCACTAAATTATGATTTTGATTAAAATCAAGTGATTTAAATTTGTTTTAGAAAGGTTCATATGCAAAAAATTACAAAAGAATAAAATCTTAATGAAACAGTATGCTTATAATCTTATCTATATTATACGTATGTGCACTCGGCACTCAATCTAACGACCCCTATGGCAGAGACAAAATCGATGTTAAAATGTGTTCTTTATCATTAAGACAAAATACTTAATAAACTACATGTATTACAACAATACTTGAAAAGCCACAAATATATTTAATTATTTTTAAATGATATCTTTCAATAGCATACAAAATTTTAAGAAAATCATGCATAAAGTGCTTTCTCTGGATTTTGAAAATTTCTTTCACGGAACTGATAACCGGAATACATCGTTCTCCTCTCTTCGTCTTAATGGAAGGATCACAGTAAAGGAGTCGCATTAAAGAGCATAGACTTTATATATGTAACAAAAATTATGAAGTTTATTTTAATCAGTATCTACTGAAGCTCACTGCTTAATATAAGAATCCTTATTGCTCACACCTTTATTCTGTAGCAAATTTTAGCTGCACAATTATTTAATACAATTTTTGCTCAAGTATGTAGTTCTTAAGTATTTAGAACTTTTTCTTCTTCTTTTAGTTCCCAAGGAAAAATCTGTCTGAGCACAAAGTAACACTAAAATTTGACTCTTTTGTGTGAGTTTTATCTTTGAAAAATTTATCCACTTCTAAACATATGCACAAATATGTCTGTTATCATAAGATAATTTATTACAATTCCTTCCTATTTCAAAACATATATGATTAATTAAGAGAAAAAAAGAAAAGATTATTTTAATTTAAACTATCTATTACCTTTTTCAGGTAGTTGTACTAAATACAGCTTCTTGTGTTCTTTAGGTTTGGTTATATGGGGTGGAACATAAGGGTACTAAAATAAAAATTATGAAAGACATCTTTAATGTAGAACAATTAATTAAATTACACTACAAAAAAAACTGGTTATAGAAAGAACTAAAATGTATTAACAGAAGAATTAAATGCAGAAAAATTTATAGAAGAAAATTTTTTTTTTTTAAATAATGCACACATAGTATAATCCAAATATAACTTAATGTTAATTACCTTATGATGTTACTTTTACACCAAAATAACATACATGTTAAGGAAAATGAATTTACTAAATAGAAACACTAGCATATGGAGGAAATAATTATTCAGCTAGCTTAAAGATTATCCCAAATTAGTTTTAATAAACTCGTTTGTAAGAAATTTTTTTACATTTGGGAACAAATCAAAAAATTTACTAAATAGGATTCAAAAGCACAAAAGACAGAGCACAAGGGCCCTCTAATTTGAATTCTACCACTGACAAGAGAAGGAAAATATATCATGCATTAAAACAAGTTAAATTTTAAGTATCACCTGAGGAGGTTCGAAATTTGGCCTCCACCAATTACCAACAGTGTCTTCAATTGTCCATTCTTGGTTGACACCATCCTGGCGGCCCAAAGTCTACAAAAATGAAGAAAAATACTTTAAAAATTGCAGCAAAATATAAGATAGGAATTTGCAGCAATAAATAGGAAATTGCAGCAAAATATAAGATAGGAATTTGCAGCAGTAAATAGGAAATTGCAGCAATAAATAGAAAAATTTAAAAATTGCAGTAATAAATAGTTAGAAATTTTCAAACTCATTCCGAATAATTTGATGGGGGGAAAAACAATTTTAATTGATTTTACATTTTTTTCTCACATATTATTTAATTAAGTAACATTTTCACATTTTTATGAGGATAGATATAAGCAAATATGAGTATCTAAAAAACACAAAATAAAATTAAAAGGCAAAGTGAGGAATTTTTTTTACATAGGCACTAAATCCCATACAGGAATATTTCATTATGCAGGACCAACTTGTTTAATTCATCACATCTCTTTCAGCTGTTTGCACAGTAATTGAAAGGGAAGCTTTTCTCAGAAACACTTTCGCTTTATTTCAAAAACAGGAAATAGTCTCAGGTCACCAAACCTAAGCTGTATCAAAAGGAGGGCATACTTTTCCAGACACCTCAGTTGAAGTTTCAAGGCAATGCTTGAGTTTATCAAAAATGACACTCTCGCATAACATGCCAGGATGTTTTTTTTTTCTTTACCATTAAGAAACAAATTACATTTCACATTTTTGTGCAAGATCAACTTCCATTCAATTACTCTGATGCCTTCTTTTTAACTGATACTATCATCAACATAACTACTGTCAGATGTAGTGACTCTAGTCCCCATTCATAGAAATACATTTGTTCTATAATAATTATTCTTTAAATGTTGCTTATAATACTTTTTTTTATTTATCTACCTTCATAGAGTGATGTAAATTAGTTCTTTAAAAATAACATCAAAGTTATATAAAATACTTTAAAACATAAATCAGAATTTAGAATCCTGAGCTCTGTTACAAACTATTAAGGTAGAGAGGTTAAGTAAAGTCTATAATGATGTACTAGAATAGAAGAGAGCTGAGCTTAATACTAATAAAATTTGAAAGTAAATTTGGCTGTTACATTTTATTTCAATTCTTAAGGATCAATGTGTCAGTTCTAAATGTCACGCTATATGAAATTTAAGAGTTTGAAATAGCTTAAAACAGTATAAAAGTAAAAGACATTTACATGTAAACATAAAGAATTTTGAGCTGAATTCAATATCAAAAGAAAACTTTGACATTCATAAGCATTGCCCGTAATTTAATTATTACAATTAACTCAATGATAATAATAAAAATGCGACAAATTTGCTAAGGTATTTATAGTACAACTAAAATTAGATTAAAAAAACAAACAAACTCAAAGCTAAAATATTTAAATATTAATAATTTTATTTTTAAATACCTCAGTCATAAGTCTTTTTAAACCTTCTAATTCATCTTCTCCTGCTTCCAGTTCACCACCAGGACTATAAGGAAAAACAATTAAAGCATGATTTTTACAACTGTCAAAAAAATGAAGTGAATTTAAAAACTTATGAAACTTCAAAATACATCAAGTAAAAGTTTGCAGCAAATGAGAATTAACATGTTCCATTTGTCAGATAACTGAAATATTGATAAAACTTTTTCTTTTCTCCTCAGTAAATATTTATACTGAAATAGTAATTTAGAATTAAACAAGGTTAGATTGATAATTCAAGAAAGAAACGTTTAACATAAGAAAACTAAATAAAATAATTAATCCATTTTCCTTTTAAAATAACAATTAAAAAAAAACTGAGATTGGATAAACATATTTTTTTGACACGTGACTATTGTTAAATATGATGATCTTGGGGTTTAATAATTACAAAACACTTTTAACAAAATATATTTAATAACAAAACACCTATGATGTTCATGACGCAGTGGCATGGAGAAAACTGATTACAATTAATGATACATTACTGTGCAGAGCACCATCTATTGTGTTTTAGTAATTATTATTAATATTGAGAAATATTAAGACTTCTCCCGGATGAACTCTTAGTTCATAACAAATTAATAATTTCAAATATTAATCAAAGTTATATTTCTCAAAAAGTTACCAATAATTTAAAAAATAATATAATTTTACATTTTTTACTATATGAGCCATTCTTAAGCAGAATTGTAAAATAAAATTATCAAATAATAATAAATGTGAATTTAAAGTTCAAATAGAATGTTCATATTAATTTAATTGTTCACTTCTAAATTATATAATAAATTTATAGGGCGTTTTATTATTGACGCATCTGTTTTCGAAGCACATGCTCTTATTTGGCGCCAATGTTAAATATGCTGATCTCGGGGTTTAATCATTACAAAACGCCTTTAACAAAATATATGTAATAACAAAACACGGATGATGTTCATGATACAGTGGCATGGAGAAAACTGAGCGCCATCTATTGAGTTTTAGTAATTCTTATTAATATTGAGAAATATTATTAACAACCCTATCAGGATGAAAAAAATAGAAATGGCATGGAAGCCAATTATCTGCATTTTTTTCTTTTCTTTTTAGATATTAATGCACATTCAAACAAAAAAATATTAAAAGCACTGCTAAAAAAATACTGAATTCAATAGAAAAGAAAAACTGTAAAAAATCCCATGCCTGTCATTATCCTTAAAAACAATAAACATTTACATATTACATTATAGGAGCAATTCCAGCATTACAGATAAATTTGAATGCAAATATTTTGGTCAAAATTCATGAAGGACTTTACTTTATATAATTCTTGTAGGAATAGCTCCTGGTTTCCTCTGTACTTGTTCCAAGTCTTTTTAACTTCAAGAATTCACAAAAAATTCAAAATAGATAAAGTAATAATAATAAAAGCTGTTAGAGATGTAACTCACACGAATGACAGTTTATCATCAATCATTAAATTACAATTACGATTAATGACTTTACGAATTTGATAAGCAATAAATAATTTTTTTAAGCATATTTTCAAGTAAAACAAATATGTTTTATAGTTGTGTTTTATGTAAGAAAAAATTCAATTAAGATTTATTAAATAAGAAATTCTCTTCTAATAATTTTTTCCAATTAAATGAGAAATATGTGACTAAATTTTAATCATTATGAAAAATTTATTTACAATGCAGCAATGAATTTTTATTGGGAAAATCATAAAACTTACGTCTTTTCCACGAATCTGTGATAGGCTAGGTCAGTACTTTTTTTATTTCAGATTTTTACATTATTGCAAAGCCTTTCTTATCTGATCAGAAAAATTCTGATCTAGTTCTTTTTTAAATTTTTCAGCAATAGAACTTTTATACAGTACTCAATAATTTGTTTAATGAAATCGTGTGATCTGATGACTAGTATTAACTGCACTTTATACCCAATCCTGTATCATAATACTGAAGTTCTAACTAAAATTTTCTAATCTTTTTATAAAATAAATTCAGGTGACAGCTCCTATAATTGTTACCTTATTATATCATACTTCCAGTTAAGTTTTTTCTCATTTGGAATACCTCTTTTGAACATATACAGTTAATTTCTTTTATTTAAAACCCAAAGAAATAAACTATAAATAAAAATAATACAATCTTATATAAAACTTACAGCTTGAAAAATGTAGTTCCTAATTGTAATAGAAGCACGTGAGGTAAACCATGCTCATGAACTAGTAGAACACCCTCAGCAGAACGACGCATTCCAATCTTTTCAAACTCCTCTCTCATGCGCCGAAATCTGGCAGGTACAGAGCTGTCACGTTCATATAGAGGCTCTTTAGTACCAAATGTGTAATTGGTAAGAGGATATCTAAAAAAAAAATCGACCATAAATAATATTAAAAAAGAACTATTTTTAAATAATAATTAAAATATTATTTAAATCTTACTGTTATGAAAATACAAAATAATCAAACAATACCACAATAAATGTTTTAAGTAGAAAGGAAAGAGCAAAATTTAAACAAATTTATATCTAATAAAAACTTCAATTATAAAGTAAATAAAAAATTAATCATGACATTATGTTACTTGCATTACTTTTTAAGATTACAAGCAATTTGCTTAAAAAATTAAAATTATACAATTACCGCTATATCAATGATTTAATTGGTCTGATCTTCCAGAAGATTAAATAATAATTGCTAACAAAAGAGTATGAGAGAGCATAATTTTTAGCGAAATTTATTAAGGTGAATATTCTCTGACAACCCAGGGTTTTGGGGAAAGATTACATTATTTATTAATACTTCATTGACTTTTGTGTTGAATATCTTTTACAGGTGCTTACAAGCCCTAAAATGCTATACGTTCAAATTAATTTTGAAGTGATGCATACTTTATTGCATGTGTTTGTCTGAAACTTATTTGAATTAGAGATGCTTTGTTTTCAAAAACGAGGGAAGCTTAATGAGTGTTAAGAAGTAAAGGAAAATTTTCATATCGTTATTAACAGTCTTATAAACTTACCGAACCAAGTCTTATAAACTTACGGGCAGAGACCTGAGAGGAACTAAGAAAGATCTGTGAAGACGTCATGATCTGTCGCGGAACAATAGCCAATTTTTGGCAGCGGCCCGAAAGTAACTATGAAAACGCAGAAAGAGACCAACTCGAAGGATATAACTATGAGCCACCCCGACGTGTCTTTTTTTTTTACAAATTTCCTCCCATTTAAAGTCAATTTGGCCCCTTGGTGATAGTAGTTAGCAAAACAGATCACGATTCAGAAATATCCCCAAAAGTCACAGGAGGGGAAAGACTCAAAGGTTACAGCTCGTACCCAACCGCCTGACAAACCTCGACAAGCATTTTTTTAAAAATTCATTAGTTTAAAATATATTTGATGCCTTGACATTTGAAGTTGGCGTAAAAGATCATGATACGGTAATACCCCGAAAAGCATATTTACAATTAAGTGAAAAAATTTAATATCATCAAAGAGTTAATTTTTTATTGTTGTGCATTTGCTAAATCAAAGATAAATTAGCAAAATTTCTAGTTTTTTTAAATAAAAAAGAAATGGAATGTACATTTTGTAAATAAGTAATTTCAGTGTATTTATCATTGCATAGTTTTTTTTATGCTGGTTTAGTGAAGGTTAATAGTTTTGTTTTTATATTGCCATAATTTTATAAAACTTACATGAGAGGTGCAACAATACCGGTTTAGCATTATAAAATAATAATTTGGTATTACCTAAATGTGCTTTATCTGTGTAAATGACAATTTTTTTTTTTTTGATAGTTGAGTTTTAGTTTTTCTCTTTGAGTGCTTTTGCCCAGCACTAGTCTGGAAAGGAAAAAGGAGATATTTCTGTATCGTGATCTGTTGCGCCGACTACAATCACGAAGGTGCCAAATAGATTTTAAACTTGCAAATTTTTTTTTAAAAAAAAAACATGTAGATGTTTGCCTGGGGCTGGCTACGAGCTATACCTTTCGAGTTGGTCCCTTTCTGTTAGGTTTTTTTCTTTGTCTCTCGCGGACCACTTCCCGGAAGTTTTCAAGACTTGACAATTATTCTGACACAGATCACGATACGGAAATCTCCTCAGAAAAAAAGACCGTCACAGAAGGACTAACTAGAAGGGTACAACCTGTAGCCACCCACCATGGAAACTACATGCTTTTTAAATTTCTAGTTTAGTTGGTGACACTGCGATTGTAGACGCCCGGTGGCTAAATGGTAGCGCTTCATGCTCCCGTTCCACAGGTCCTGGGTTCGATTTCAATGTTGACTCAGCCTTTCATCCCTTCAACGGGTCAATAAATGAGTACCAAGCATGATTGGGAACTAAACACTGGGTGTTCCGCTTTCAGTTGACCCCAGAAAACTGAGATGGGCACAGTAGGTCTTGGCCCTCTAAGGGCTGTCGCGCCACTGAGTTTAGAGAGATACTGCGATTGTAGTCTGCGATACAGATCACATTATGGATATATTTCGGAGTTAAAATCTAAGCTTAAGGAAAATATATGTAACTAAGATAAGAACAAAATTTTTGAGTCCTGGACCTAGTACTTATCATTACTTATGTCTAGACAGCTTAATGTGAGGAAACTTTAGTCATAAAAACTAATTGTCTGTATAGCACAAAATTTTTTTCAAATTAAATATCAATTTAACAGGTAAAAATAATTAAACACATAAGTTAGCTTCATGTTGTTTAACCTTATTTATACAATATAAATAACCAAGAAAAATTACAATATTACAAAAAATAAACAAATAACAACTTTGCTTAAAAAAAAATACTACAACTTATAAGTATTTTTACACTTATGAATGAAAGCAATATTTATTTTCACCGGTATTGAGTCAACAATCAAAATGGCAATTTGAGTAAACCTTCCCTAATACTGAGAAATCTGGTATTTATACTCACAAACTTATAGATCTATTGAGGGTGGAATTTAACGAATTGTTACTTCCAGACATGTATTTTCCGGAATATTGATTATTTTGACTTCCTTTTGGCCAGCCAGAACTTGATCGGCTCGAATGAGACGCCATAACAAAATGAGTAACAAAACAAAGCAGTAGTTGCAAATACAGTGAAGACAAATGATTTAAGATTTATACTAAGGAGCCATTCTCTTTGCATACAAGAAACTCGCGTGCGGCTTTGAGGGGAAGTATTGGCTGTTTGATCAGGTTCTCATCTGCCTCTCCGAATTCGCATACATAGATTTTCCTCAAACAATGAAAACTATTCTTACAAATAAAAGCCGTATAATTAATAACACGTACACGTGTGTTTTTTCATGACCATTATCACAAAATGCAATTCATGCAACTGAGATTGCAGCCGAGAGAGACTGAAAACCTAATTGGTAGAATGTGCTCTCCCATTAAAAACTCCAAAAATCAGGTTCTCCTTTCCTCACAACGGCAATTGGAGGTGCACAAATCGTGTCCACTGTTACGCTCCTCAGAGAACATTTCTAATTGCGTGTGTTTTTTTTTCACATGTGAAAAGTCTCACTCAAATCAGAGCAAGATCACCAGAAAATCTTTACACGGTTCCCTCAACAATACTGATGTCAAGCACACCATATTAATAAACCAGTGTAGAAACCGAGGATACGTACAATCGGTCCTTGCTAAACCGTTCTACCGTAAATTGCTTAACTTCGCGAGCAGGTCATACCCCTCCGCAGAGCATCAAAATTGTGATAGCATGTTGCAATGTTGCTTGGAAGTGCGTGAATATCAGGAAATGAGAAAGCTCCCTGATTGTTACGTACGTTTTCTATTGAAACATTTCACACAATCTTCGAATCAAAGAAAAAGGTTCAACTAATTCGATTACGTAATACGTTTTGCAATTTCCTGTGGGACATAGAGCGATATTTACTGCATCCAATTGTCCAACATTTTTGTGGGTATGTTTGGATACTATAAATGAGCACAACACTACACGCGATTGCCTTAGATGTGTGTGTGCGTGAATGTTTAGAAATTACACGTAAGATTAACTGTTGAGGCTGCGCGAATCTCATTTATGTACAAAGGCATATACCAATTGCATGCAATGAGAATGCACCGTAGGAGAAACTTCTTGCGCAAGCGCAAATCGCATGGATTGAGAAGGAACTCTACAATTTTTTTTTCTTGAGCGAGAGAGATTAAATCAGGCTTACTGCAAGTGTCAAAAGTCACTTCTACTGATCTTCAAGAAGAATATTACCGATTGCAACACTCGAATCTATGTTTAGACGCTTCCAAGTCTAAAGCCCCCCCCCCCCCCATCTCTCTTCTAATTGATGTATGGGAATATATCACAATTTTTCCCCTTTTTATAATACTCTTGTATTGTAACTTCTGGTGATTTTGCTGCCAAAGTAAAGTGCACATATTTTCTAACATTAACTGTGTTAGTACTTGCTTAAGGTACATTTAATTGCCTTTGGTTTATGGTTGTTAAACGTTTGTTTACGCATATTTTTCAAATGATCTTACCTTTTTAACCTGGATCATGTTTTTAAAGAGGAATAGAGAAGTACCTAATTCTGTCTATATTTATATTTGTTATGAAGCAGCAGTAATATCTTTGTAAAACTTAGAGTAAATTTTTAAGGAAAAAAATTTTCTGCTTTGTTTTAACATATTTGACAATAAATGTAGTGTTTGATTGATCTTAAGGGATAAAATAAAACCTTAAACCAATATTTCAAAAATCTACGTACATAAAAAGCAAACATTTTTCTGCATATCCACTAGTTTTATTTGTTTGTTGGTTTTTTAAATTAATTTAATTAGACTAATTGATCTTAACTAATTAGTTTTACTTACCACTCACTTCTCCCTTATACTTGAGTCAGGACGAGGTATTTGCTGTACTTTTTCTTTTATTGAATAAAATAATATTATTCTTTTTTTTTTAATGTATCATTGTTCTTTTAAAAATATGAGAATATAATGTGTTCATCGAAGCAATCGCATTTCCTTCAATTAACTATTTATTGTTATAAAAACATACAATTTTAAACTAAGTACACCGTTTTGCCCAGCTTTCCACTATGATATATAACAAAATGTTGGAGGGTACAAAAATGCATAGACCTTAAAGCAATAACATAAAGAAAAATGTTACATATTGATATATTTTATTTGGGTTTTTACAATTGCATCAAATTAATATTAAAGCCAGCAAAGCAAAACACAACAATGGAATAGTGTTGATCCTTGACTTCATACCACTTCCATCCATGGAATCTGTAAAATGGATAGTGAGTAATATGTTTCAAAAATTTCATAATTGAGTTAATTAATTTATTTTAGACTAAAAGAACAACGGGTACATTTGATTTCTGTTTCTGCAGTAAATACAAATATTATATAATAAGTAGGTCCTTGCATAGTTCGTGTTGTGTTACAACTAAATAAAATACAACATATTGACATAAAAAAATAATATCTGTTCATCACGTATGTATTATTTTCTATAGTCATCTCTCAACGTTTCACACATTATCAATTTCTTTCAAACTATAAAAAATATGTGGTTTCTTTCGAAGATCTATGGTTTAATTTATTCTAATTCAATGATTTTATTCACTTTTATTCAAGTTCAAAGGAAGCAGTTCTCTATATCACGATCGGGAGTGACATTCTGTCATTCACACTGTATTAAACACTAACTGAACTCGATACTTAATAGAAATAATTGACCGTCTTTTCGTATTACAAAGATTAAAGCAAACATTTATCTTAAAACGAAACAAGAGACTTCATCTATCACGTATTGTCTATTATTTACGTCAGCAGGAGTTTTTTTTTCTTTTTTTCTCTTAACTTCGGAATTTTTTGAAGTGTCTTTTGATGGACATTCTAAAGAAGATGCCTTTTCTATTGATTAACTCAGGATGATGTGCTGGGAATTCAACGCTAGGTACCGAACTTTCTCTCAGTGTAATTCTAAACAATTATTGTTTGGAGTTGGTTTATGCTCCTCAGTCGCTGGACATATAATAAATTTTTCCAGCGTAATTTTTTTTTTAAGATTGAGAATAACATTAAAATATGTAAGTTTTTTGAATAAGTTTTAAATTTCAAAAAATCTCATTTCAAACATTCGATTCCCCGTACGAAATTATGCGTCTTACGGCATTATATGCATTTGCATTATGCACTTATTATCTTATTAACATTTGTGGGCCATGGTAGCCCAATGATAAGAAAATCTGATTCCGGGCCTGAGGTTTGGGGGTTCGATCCATGATTCCGGTAAGACCCACCGAGTACATGCTCATGAAATCTGTGAAATAGAATGTCTTGTGGCTTGTCTCTGACCATTACCATGGGTACAGTGATTTGCAAAAAAATTCCTTCCCCTTCAGATAAATGTCTAAATTGAGTGGCCACACAAATTAGTAGTACTGCCATCTACACCACGGGTTTCTTAAGAAAGACGCAATTTCACCCTTGCTGTGCTCTCTTTAGTGCATTTATTTTTGTGCACTTTCTTTACTTTATTCGCAAAAAGACCAATGGCTGGCGAGCGTGACTTGGCCAAGTGTCATTAGAAATAGTAACTACATTAATTATGCTAGTAAAGTGACTTAAGTTTAACAGCTGCCAGAAACATTTTTTTGTAGAAAATTAAACGGTCATTGAAGAAAAGTGATGAACTAATATTTAAATATTTAACATTTTATAGTTAATTGTGATTTTTTGTTTATAAAATTGATACTTTAAAAATCAGCACAATTTTATTTAAGTTTTACAATAATCCTTAGACTTACTGATGTGTGATGTCTTTCAGTTTTCTTTCTTATTTTATTTCCTTGTTTTTTAACAAAATAAACCTCTGTTTAATTTATTAATGCTCTTGTTTCAAAAAATTTTTACGTTCTTAAATAAAGGCAACCAAACTTGATGCAGGATCCTAAAAGTTAGAATAAAATTACGAATTGTGAAACAAAATTGGCGTTTCTACGTACCTCTATATTTAAAAATAAACTAAGCAAAATAAATAAGGAAAACGGAAAATAAAAAAGTAATAATGTTATTTAATAGTAACCCTTTGCACTTTTTATGTATAAAAAAAAAATCACATTGCTCTGATGCTTAATGCCTTTATTATGTTTCCCGGAAAAGTATAAGAATCAAACTACTATAGTGCCTTTCTAATAATAGAGTGTTACGTTACCAACCATAGTATATAATCTTAGAACCCACGTACAAAATGACGAGAATTAAAAAGTAAATAACACTTATAAATAGTCTAGCATCAAAATACCCAAACTTATTTGAATTTCCCTACTAAACCGAATCTAAATAGGATAGAGCTCATGCCAAAGTTGCTTATGAAGTCAAGTTTCGGCCAAACAAGAAAAAGTTTGAAAAATGCCTTACCACACCGAGGTCCTGGGCACTGTAGATTACAAGTACAGGGTTTTCTATTCAAATCCAGGATATTCCCTCTTGAACACAACTTTCCGTCACAGCAAACGTGGTTTACAACCTCATGAGTAATAGTTTCATTTTCAAAATAAGGCACTAAATACACCGAAAAAGATATTTTCACATTTGAGTTACTGAATTCATTTTTAAATAAAATGATATTTTCACAATAAAAAATTATTTCTTTCGACATCAATTTTTGGATTTCATAGGAAAAGGAATTTAGAACATGCAAAAATCATAAGGTAATATAGAGGTAGAAATCTAGAAATTCCAACAGGAAAGCAATGCAGGTGCTTACTATACTTGCTTTTGAATTAGACTGCGAAATATACATATGTTGCTGTGAAAGACTGAAATTAATGAAAGTCGATAATCTTCGGTGACTAATGACATTCACATAGTTTTTTGGTGAGTATCTGTTAGATATCATTATTTAATGCTTACTAGATGATGGCTATTAACCTTAAAAAACATTAGTGTAGGTAATACCGGGCAATGTAGTTAATTTTAATTTTTTTATTGCATTAACTAAAATACATGATTATTATCAATTGCCATCGGTTATTACTAAATACCATATTCACAGATACAAATACACAAAAGACATGTTTTCGCCCTTTTCTGATACACACTTACCCAGTGTTATCTACACCAAAGTTTTTTAAAATTAAGAACCGTTTCTCGGTATTTCCTACACAAATGTTTTTGATGGTTAAGGGCAATTGTCCGGTACTCCCTACACTGACATTTCCCTAATCGGTTGTTATTAATATCAAATAAATATTTTTAAGTATCATATAAATTAATATCAAATCAGGCATAACAAGTGTTTCGAAAGTTCACCAAAGCAACTATGCTGAATATTAATACTTAGCAAAGAATGATAACATTCGCCTTATTTCTGAGTTTCAGCGTAACATATATAATAACATTCCACAGATAAAAATTATATGATTGGTGATAATGTTTCGTTTAAGAATGCCACAACAGAGAAATTTGGGAATCCTGCTATTGACAGTAAAAAGGTTATTAGTGCCTGTTAGCCAAAACGTTTATTTCCGAAATTATCAGGGCCAAAAATTAATTACCAAGTCATTTTGATTATGGTATCGATGTATCCTGAGTATTAAATTTTAACAATAAAAAATAGAAGAAAACTTACCACATTTACCACACATTAATCTGCAAAATTCATTTTCAACCTTACTATAAACAGGGCAAACTGATTTGCTGGGATAGCCTGGATAAATACCACAACGCTCGTGAGCATTTTCGCACGGACCTAAAAAAATTCCCATTGAACATGAATTATTATACTGTAAAAAATAGAGAGAAGCTGTAAAATTTGAAACATGATTTATTATATCATGATTTATCATAAATAAAGACATTGATTTAGAATTCGAAGCATAAAATATTGCACAATAATAAAGACAATACTACATAATTTTAAGCACACTGTAAGACATTCTGCATCATCCGTAAAATTAGTTTTGCTGTAAAATCCACTTTTACCGTAAAATTTTGTACCGTATATTTTACAATAATAATTATTGAACTACAGTAATTCAGTGACTTTACAATATTAGTTTAAAAATTACAGTATATCAGATTTTTTTTGTTCCGTAAAATTTTACGGTAAAAACGGATTTTACGGTGAAAAGTACCGGCACCATCCGGATTTTTTTACGGTACAAGGAAAATTTTCTGAATTTTTATCGTCATTTATATTGCATTATAAAAGCCATTGATTATTTTTTCTTCTCACATTATGACTAGAAAAACCTGGCGAATTTGAAAGGGATATGGAACTATAAATTTTGGGGATTAAACGGAAATTTTAGGAAAATTCGAAATTTATAAATAAAATATTTTAATTCAAATTTCTTTCAAACTGGAAGTATTAATTAGAAGATTTTCATTTTTTTAAATGACTATCTCTCACTTTTATTCAAATAGATCATAAAGGTGAGACTATTTTTTTTAAAAAACAAATGTACTCACGTGAGCAGTCATAGGTGTCCCAGCCATCAGCACAAGAACACAAACAGTCAGCTTTATCTAACCGTCCGCAGTTATGGCATTTCAAGTTGCATACAGCCAATTCTATTGAAAAAAGAGGATCGCGCTAGAGGAAACACAGTTTTAGGGTATAAAAAGAAGCAATATCTTTTGATTAACAAAAATAAAGATTTTTTAAAATTTTTGAAGATAGTTAAATAAATATATATTAGAAATTAGCAAGGAAATGGTAGTAACTCTACGGCAGTAACTTTTTCGGATGCATAAAAACTAGACTTAAGGTAGTAGGGATGTAACTATTTTTTTTTCTCTAACGGTAGGTACTGAAGTTTCGTTCTTCACATGGGAAGATGACATAAATGTTACTCATTTAACGTTACCTAGTGGGTACCTGTGAACCTAAGTCACGGAGGCGAGCAACATTACCCACGCACACTGCCACAAATACCCGTTCACAGGATGGGCCACATTCACACACAACAGTGAACAACACATAGAGAGTAACATCCATGCCCAGAGCGGGATTCGAACCAGCAGCCATTGGCTTCGCAGTCAGGCGCGCTAACCGCCCGGCCACCTGGCCGGCTGTAAGTAGCTATAGATGTAGGATGTAGATTTCAAGGTACTGCTGAGAGTTTAAGTATATTTTTTGAGGCATTTTAATGATTCCTAATTCATTTTCAACTAACATTTACCCAATATAAGAGGAGCATTTTCAAACTGGAGAGGCATTTAGAAAAAACAATTTCTTAAAATATTAAGAATTTAAGTTACTACTTATAAAATTTCAGCTACAATAAGATAATTTCTTGTACAGTGCGCTGAAAAATTAACGGACTACCTGAATAACTTTTGATCTAATGATTGAATATTCACGTTCTAGGACTTAATCTTAATGATTTGAGCGGGTGACCTCAAATACACTAAGTAATTAGTGCAGACGTTATTTAAAGTTATAAAATCAGACAAAAAAACGTACTTTATCCAAATAAACATATCAATTTTTGGATAAGTAGAAGATATTTATAAGAACATCATAAATGCTTACTACACTTTTTTGGATTGCGCTGACATTGTTCTTTCGTCACTGTAAAGAGAAAAAGATAAGTTATTATAATTGTGTTTTAATATGAAACCTAGTAAGAGGATTTTATTTTCAGCTACGGTGATTTTGAACTGACACAATTTTTCATATGTTTATACTTTAGTGCAACTATTATGCGCTAGATTACACTTGAAGGAATGTATGTTCTTTGATGATATGATTCAAACTATATTCATTTATTGGCATTTAATTCATATTAAACTGAGTAAAAACTTTGATTCCTCATGTTGGTGTTAGAACAAAACCCAAAAATAAATTTGTCTTACAAGTTCTTTTATTTACTTTAGCTATTTTATTTTTAGGTCACTCAAAATATATTTGATCGTGTTTTAATGAAATGAAACAATAAAAATACTCAATCTAGTTTTACCAAAAAATTAAAGTACCATTTTACCGAAACTTCAAATAAAATTATTTGATGGTGAATAATATTGATAAAATAAATAAACAAACAATGGTGAAGATGGAGATAAATCGAACGGTTTCACTCACCATTCGGTCAAGCATGACTTTCCAGATTTCGAGTTATTGTTTTGTAAAAAATTATGAATCATTCGAAAAATTACTACCATTGTAAATAAATCTCTTGCAGAAAATGGGCTCGTTTTTTTTATCCATTAGTGGTACACTAAAAAACTATCAAAACTGAAAAAAAAGTATAGTCTAAACTACCAGAATATGGTAAAATTTACCATGTTTCAGGCTCTATGGGAACACCTAAAAGCTCGGTAATTTTAATCGAAACAATTTGGCAATGATTTTGGTGAAATTAACCATGAAAAAATAGTGTTATAAAATTTTTTATATGCCATTTCAAAATTTGGTAATTTTATCATGATACCTTAGAGAATGGCATAAAAACCATTTATGTGGTTAAATTTGCTTTTCAGTTTTGTATTTGTTACTAAATGTGTGGTAATAACGACTATAATTAAGAAAACCAGAATTTCCGCTAAACCGCTACCATGCGACCGGAAAAATTATCAGATGAATGTTTTAAATACTGTATATGGTTTTATTAGCCAGAATTATGTTGTTGCTTTTTCTCTTTTTTTTTCTTTACAAGAAATGTTTATAACCTTAGGGGTAGGTTTTTTTACCCAAATTTATTTTTCCGTGAACAAATCGCGAAAGGTATTATTTGTTCTGAAGTTTATAATATAATTAAAAGAAAAAAAAAGCAACTTCATAATTGTATAAAATTATTGAGAGTAATTGAAAGAAAACTAAGTTTCTCGTTTTACTGCAAAGATTCTTGTAGCACAAAGTTCCGGGTTTCTCTATGCACTGCGAACATGGTTTTGAGACATCATAAATGTAAGTCCCTTTAGATGCTCTGGAAAGGAAAAGAAAAATTAAAATGCAATTTGAAAGTCACACAATTTTTGAAATTCATTTTGTAATCAATTGAAAGGACACACACTCTTAAAAATACAACATTTATTTTAAAAGTCACATTAAACAATTAAACATAATGTCCATACCCTAGTCATTAGCCGCCAAGATTCTACAAATATCTCTTAAACCAGCTCCTTTCTAAACCGCAAAAAGGCTAATAAAAATCTCTCTTCGAACAACATTTGAGGCAAAACTCCAAGAAGCAAATAAAGATAAGGACTGGCTGGAAGGAATTAAAGATATTCCGTCATGGCCAAGAGAAAAATCTGCGGCCCTTTTTCGCCTTGGCACTGGCCATGACTGTTTATCAAAACACCTCTACAGAATCAAAATCTTTTCAAGCCCCTTTTGTCCATCATGTAACCTACAAGAAGAAATGGACTCTAACCATCTGAGACGTTGCCCTGCACTTCCTCCTGGGCCCCTGTGGGAGCGTTATTGGCGGGCGAGATACAATATTAAAGACCTATAGACCCTTTCTTTTTGTAGCTCTTGTTTCCGTTTTTTGTTCTTTCTTTGTATTGTTCTCAGCTACAAATTTGTCTTTCATGTCTGCCATTGGAAATAAAAATAAAAAAATTTAAAAATACCCTAGTCATTTGCTTGGACATTTTATTGCCCGTATAATGTCAAACGCTGTGGTTGGAAAACCTACTCGATTTTTGAATTTTAACTACAAACGATTTATTACAAATGTAGTTAACTACAGCTACAAATACATTTTTTTGAAATGTAGTAAGTATTTCCCTTCTTTTAGTTGCATTGTAAACAATGGTTTTGAACAAAAAGCTGACTTATTTAAGCATGAGGAACAATTAAACAATTAATCCTGTTCAAAAAAATAAGTTAGCTACCTTTAATCATTTTTTACTATTTTTTTCTTATAACCTTCAACTGTTATGCCTTTCTCGATGACGAACTTTAAATTTAAGAATTGCTATTAAATTATTAGATATTTGTTGTTCGTTAAGTGTTTATTGCTTTTTTAATATTTCTTTTAGGAAATAACGTTTTCTAGGAAATAACGTTCGTCGAAAATGACAGCAAAAATGAGTTCTTTTCCATTGAAATAACATCAATGTTTCTTGAGTGTACATTCGTACTTCAAAGAGTGGTCAAAGTGATATATTAGCTACTCTTTGCAGTGACTGATTTAAATATTAGTAATATGTATTGCATGTAAAAGCTCGACAGCACGCGCACTGACTATCCGCAAAGATTTGTACTAATCAGATTCGAAAAAAATAGTTGCGTTTAAACCTCGTTCTTTTACTAAACTAACGTTAAAAGTAGTTGCCTGGAATCACTACAAGCTACTATTTTTTTTTTGTATCACATTACTCACTACTCAAGTAGCAAACTACATATCAAACTACGAAAAAAGTAACAACTGCTGTACTTATGCTACTTGTAGCGGGCTATTTCTGACCACTGGTCAAACGATATTTTTGAGAAAACCAAATCCTTATTTCAACTTGATATCGTTTTCCATGTGCAAAAACTTTTATTTTATAGTTTCATTCCCCCCCCCTTCATTCATCTATCTTAAATTTTGCAGCTTTGGTAGAAGAAACTGCAGATCACGAAATATTAAAAGTATGTTGTTTCAAAGTTTATATTCTTCTATATTCACCACCGTAGTGAATATTTTTAAAATTGTCAAAAATGAAATGTAAAAATATGCACAGTAGAGGTCATAAATTAATATTTGAGTTCGAAAAAACAAATGTAATAAAATTCCGATTCATCACTATTGAGAAAGGCTGATTGAAACATAAAACTTATTTTGAAGCTCATATCCTCTTAGTAACCTCCGGTAATCAGATTTTGATCTTTTTAATCTCACTTTCTCTATCAATGATTGCCAGGTTTCGATAATTTTTTTAAATTTTTCATGGCTTAAGTTTGAGACCCCAATCATGAAAATTTCTTGATTTCTTTTTTGACCAAAAGGAAGCCTATTTTAAAGGTGTTGCTAATGTAACGAAATGTACTTTATTTCCTTGATATATATACTAATACTATTATGTGTCAACTAAAAAAAGGTTTGCGTACGTAAAAGGATATCGATGACGACATATTTCCACAGACTCTAAAGCATCATATTCAATTAACTTTATTATCACTTTATTAGATATACTATACTTACCCCGGGCTATAATGGCAGACCAGCAAATATTGATAACCGCATAGATTCACAGCACATCCAAGTTTAGTGTTAGCGGCCCAAGCCATCTGCAAAAAACAATTGAGTATATTTTTTTTGTAAAAAAATAATCAGCATAAATTTATAAATTGCGTCTCCTTATAATTGCGATGCATGCATACCATGAAAATGAAGGCAATTTCGGAGGAACATTAAAACTTGTCTTAGCATAATTAGCCTAAAAATATGTATATAAAAATTTTACAATCCAACACCATAAAGACATTTTTAACGTCAGATAAAAATAACCACACTTCACCGATAACTCCAATAGCGTAAAATACAGTACATTGATAATGCTGTAAATTGGTTTCCATATTTGGCTTGGCAATTCAGAAACTTAGCGTTTTGAAGATCTAAAGTTCTATTTAATATCTTTTAGATGTAGTTTTTTTTAAGATTTTTTTTCTTGTAGAAAAATTTATCGAATAACTTTTTTTCTGCTTTTGTGCTTGATTCGTCTTAATATAAATGATACTTAAAAAACTTTCAAGCAATTGGATCACTCTAACTGACGTCATCGTAGGTAAATCTTGGCATTTGTCTATTCAGAAGCCAATCAGGTTCGCCACACACGCGTGACGTCGCCTACAGATATCAAATTAAATCTCATTTAAATCACAGGCATAATCATATCACTTCTTTTCGAGCTGCAAATACTGATATCCGCATTCCCAAATCAATCCAATTTTCGAAGTTTAAGCAGTCATATTAAGAGAGTGATAATAGTGGAAAACTAATGTTGGTTTTTGCATCAAGCTGTAAAACAACTAAAAAACTATTCTTAATGCTTGTTAATCACAAAAAGATTTATTTTACTTGTTATTACAAAAGTTGCTCAATGGGCCACTTGCCGACGTCATTGCGCAGTATTAATCCCACATAGTCTTGCATTCTAACGCCGGTTTGTGCCACAAGCACAGGTCATTGCACAGTCTACAAAAACGTAAAAATGTTTCTGGATGCACTCAGCACGCAAGTCTCTGTTAGCAAGCTGTTAGATGTGCTTTTGATATCTGCTGAATTGACGAATTTCCACGCTTTATGGACAACTCGTCAAATATTAGTTTTGTGCTGTAATTAAGATAATTACTGAGCTTAAATTTAAAACATAAATATTTTCCTCATAAAAGCCTCTTTGTTTCTCTGAATATAAACAAACACAGGTTCTGAAGAATGGGAAGAGGTTTTTCTTTCCTCGTAAATACACAAAGCCGTCTGAACCTCTTTCCTTGCTTCAGAGATCGCTTTTTTATGATGTCTGTAACTAACAGGTAAAGTAACTATAAGGTAAACTAACATTCAAAACAAAACAGTTAAGGGGCCCCGCCCCATTCGCGTTGTGTATTTAGTTAGGGAAATCTCAACTGACCACCATCTATCGTCTTCTCTAGATTCATAACCTGCACACGTTTTTTACACGATTTCACGGATTGCACGGTTTGCGACTCCATATTCTATGGTAAGTTCTTAACTTCGTGATTCCTTTCATCATTTCTCTGAATCTATCGGTCAAATTTTGGAATTCAGAGTTATTTTATGTTTGAGTAAAGACAAAGTTTTAAATCTTAAATAGTGAAATAGTTTTAAACATATGTAGGTGTATCGGTGTCACATAATACGCCTTCGTTTGAAGGGTAAAATATAATTTCATCTACTACATTCTATTCTTATCCACTATTTCATGTTAAATTTTATTATTCTTTTTTATGAAAATCACAATGTATAAGGCTTATTATGGTTTAAATAAATAAACTAATATGCTTGTTTTTAAGAGGTAATTGTTTCGAGATTAAACACTTAACTGGACTACACAGCGCGCAGACGACATAACTACTATTACACAGCGATTAAATGTAGCACAATTTAGAGAGTAAAATTTAAAAAAAAATTTCATTGAAAAATGCGAATATTACAAGAAATATCTTATCCACCGAGCTCCTAGTTTTTTATGACTTCTCTCTCATTCTTACTCTTGTTCAGAGAGACGAAATCTTTGTTATTAATATGGACTCTATGAATGATGTAGTTTATGGCACATTTGCGAGCATTTTCAAACAGAATTAAATTTGATGGTTGTGTAACTAGTTTACAGATAATTTTTTCTACTTTCTCCCACAAATGCTCAAAAATGTTATTTAAATGCAACCAACGTGATGAAAGAATCTTCTCAAACCGATCCTTTATAATGTCAGCTACATGGCAGGACACCTATCCTGTTGAAAGTGGTCCGCGTTCTTGAAATATATAATTAGCATTGAAGGACTTGATCAGTAACAGCAATTAGGTATGATGCCTTATTCAAAATTGCCATGCACCCGAAATAAAGGTTCTGAAGCATGCCCTCTACTGAGAAAAGTATAAAGCAGCAATAATTCATTTTCAAGAGAGAGAAAAAAGGTAAAATTTGTTAAATATATATATACTATAAAAAACATGTTTAAGAAGTGACTGTATTTCAAAAAAGAATACATAATATCTTTAGATATTTTTAACTGAGAATGTAAATTAAATAGAGAAGATTACCGTCAAGTAATGTCCACACATTAATCCTAGTGGGCATGAATGGTTGTGAAAGTGATAATTCAGATATTCTCGGTACCACATCCATAGGCCTTTAAGTCCTGTTGGATCTGTACCTAAGTAAAGGTTTTGACCATATCCTCCTCTAGAATTAGGTGGTCTTCCATGTTGGAATTCGCATGCATTTGCCCATTCCTGGGCCATATGTTCAAGTTCTTCATCCCATTCCTAAAGAAGAAAATATTGAAATACTCGCATATATTATTTCCACTGATCACGACTTCAAATGATTTAGAAAGAAAGATGTTTGCTGTCGTTGAGGACGTGAAAAGTTTCAAGATTAAAAGGTTCTAACTTTTTAGATCAGACTGAGAGCCTGTTCACAAAAAACAAAAGATTTAAGCTTCATTAACAAAAATTAAACAAACTAGTTTTTGATTATTTTAGTTTTTCTTTACTTTGGTTGAATTACGGTGTTTAATGACTAATCAGTTTTTAATTATATTTTTATGTCACTTAATTTTTGATTTTCAATCTCTAGCGCACAATTTTTTGTCTAAGATTATGAACGAAAACATTACGGGCAGTGGTTAGAAAACCCTATAACAATTAATATAACAATATATACTAACATGCTGAAAATGATAGTGCACACTGAGGAAAGTATGGTTTAAACTAAAATAATATGATAAAATTTACTGTGTTTCTGGCGCTATGGGAGCATCAAGAAGCTCGGTAATTTTTCCCGAAACGCTTTGGTAATGATTTTCTTAAAATTAACTATAAAATGAAGTTTTATAGTACGTGACAAAATTTGGTAATTTTATAATGACGCCTTAGAGCATGACATAAAAAACCTTTATTCGGTTAAAGTTACTTTTAAGTTTTGACTAAATGTAAACTAGAATTTGAAAACTAGAATTTCCGTTAAGCCGTTACTAATATGAATTGAAAAATTACCAAATGAATGGTTTAAATAGCGTATATTTTAGTTTTTATTAACAGAATTATGTTTTGTTATTAACCAGAAATGTCAGTACTATACAGTACGGTTATTTTGCAAGTATTGTTTTCTCCAAGTTCATTGAACTGGAACATCATGCAAACTTTCTGCAAATATAGAAAGGTTCTAAGTTAAACCAAACACTGAAATAAATTTTGGAGCACTTTGAACCACAACATGGCTCTGTATTAAATTGTTACAACTTGATACATTACCATGTTAAACCATAATATCGTGCAAACTGAACCCTCTAAAGATTGATTTCACGAAACTGTAGCTCAACTTGAAAAACATATTATCTGCCCTTATCATATTATCACGTAAAGTTCTGACATTTTCGAAGGAAATATGTCTAAATTTAAAACTTGATTATGGTTGCAATAAGTTTGTGCTTTATTTTGAATCAAATTACTGACTTTTTGGTTTCATGGCATCCTTGAACCGATTTTTCTGTTAGTGTATACTTTCATAAAAGTTTGGTCGATTTGGAATAATAATATTGGTATCTTGGTTTCTAGATGCATAAAATTGCCGAAAATTTGGACACTATTATGGTTCGATAAGCTCTAACATTTCTAACAGAGTAGATATACATCTTATCAGTAACATATANACTAACATGCTGAAAATGATAATGCACACTGAGGAAAAAAGTATGGTTAAAACTGAAAGAATATGCTAAAATTTTACTGTGTTTCTGGCTCTATGGGAGCACCAAGAAACTCGGTAATGAAACGCTATGGTAATTATTTTTGTAAAATGTAGTTTTATAATGTGTGACAAAATTTGGTAATTTTATAATGACACCTTAGAACATGACATAAAAAACCTTTATTCGGTTAAACTTACTTTTAAGTTTTGTATTTGTTACTAAATGTGTGGTCATACGGACTATAATTTTGAAAACTAGAATTTCTGTTAAACAGTTACTATAGGAATTGAAAAATTACCAAATGATTGGTTTAAATAGCGTATATTTTAGTTCTTATTAACAGAATCATGTTTTTTTTTTAACCAGAAATGTCATTACCATACAGTGCGATTATTTTGAAAGGATTGTTTTCTTCAAATTCATTGAACTGAAACATCATGTAAACTTTCTGCAACTATAGTATGGTTCCAAGTCAAACCAAACGCTGATATAAATTTTGGGGCACTTTGAATCGCAAAATCAATGCATGATTCAACACGTCTCTGTATCAAATTGCTACAACTTGATACAGTACCATGTTTAATCATACTATCGAGCTAACTAAACCCTCTTAAGATTGATTTCACGATACTGTAGCTCAACTTGAAAAGCGTGGTTTAATTTAACACTTTATAAAAGTGTATTATCTGCCTTTAGCATATTATCGCGTAAAGTTCGGAAATTTTCGAAGGAAATATGTTTAAATTTAAAATCTGATTAGGGTTGCAATAAGTTTGTACTTTATTTTGAGTCAAATTACATATTTTTTTGTTTCATAGCATCCTCGAACCGATTTTTTTGATAGTAATAGTTTTTTAATAGTTTTTTTAATAATTCATAAAAGTTTGATCGATTTGGAATAATAATATTGGTATCTTGAACCATAATGCAGAGCAAATTTACTTCAGCCTTAACAAGGTGTTAAGTAGAATCACGGTTTTGCTTAAGTTGAACTTAAGTAAAACAAAATAACATTTAAAATGTACGATAGCATCGTTCTTAGATGCATAAAGTTGAAGAAAATTTGGACAATTTCATGGTTCAATAAGCTCTAAAATTTCTAACAGAATTATGCAAATGTATCTAATCAGTACTATTCATACGGTATCAGTACTAACAATATATTTCGGACATTTACTAAAGGTCTAGTCATACTAGGTCTAGTTAAGTGGCACTCCCCAGTATACATTTGCCCGGTATACCCTACACTGATGTTTTTTTAAAGGCAAGTGCCATTCCCCGGTATATATATATGCCCGATACTTCAAACACTGATGTTTCTTCTAATCTAATCTATCGTCAGTAAGTATTAAAATATCGAATGAATGTAATTATATCCACGAATAAATTAATATAAAATCGGATGTAATAAATATTTCGGACATTCACCAAAGCGATTATGTGATTGCTGTCATTCACCGGTGAAAGTCAACAACCACCGATTTCGGTCATTCACAGTAACATGCACATCATTTACATCAATGTTTTCCAAAGTGTGGTACGCGTACCCCCAGGGGTACGGGGACAGTTTAGCAGGGGTACGCATTCTTATGCGAAATATCTTGCAAAAAACGAAAATTTCCAAAAATTTTATTTGAAAACATAGCTAGCTATGAAAATTTATGATTATGTATTTTTCTATTGGCTATTTTTTGCAGAGTTAACAGTTAATAATTAGTGGTGTCAACAGCCAGTTGTGATTTTTAACTTTTGTGCAATTTTTTTAATAAAAAATACATTAATTTTTTTATTAGTGGTACACAGCGTTACGAAAAATTTAGAAAGGGTACACCAAAGTCGTAAGTTTGGGAAACACTGCCCTAGATCATTGGTTCCCAAACTTTTTTGTCTCGTAGACCCCTGCTTACCTGATATTAATTTTTTGTAAATTCATCAACTTCAAATGTATTTTTGACAGCTGGTATAGTGCTACTTACTGTGACAGATATAAATTTTTAACTGTAGAGAAGTGTAGTGTGAAAAACTTAAGAAAAAACACATGTTAATTTTATACATTTATTAATTAAATTCAAATTAAAACGAGTCAAATTAAAATTTATTATCTGTTATATAANTCTTATCGCTTTTCCTTAATTTTTTTAAATACTTTTTTCGAAATATATTCTTTTTAAATATATTCTTTTTGAATATATTTTTTAAAATATATTTTTTAAAACTATCTTATTTTAATAAATTTTTTTCATTGATCTTCATTATTTTACATGTTTTCTCTATATTTCTAACTTATTTTATAAGTTCTATATACTTTCAGATTATGCGCAGTAAATAAAACTTATTAATTCTTAATTTTCTTCGTTTTTCTCTTTTTTCCTTTTGTCTCTATTGTGCTATACATATATATTTTGATAACTTTTTCTATATTTGCTAGAAAAATTGCAAATAAAAAGTTCTTTAAATATTATGACTTGTTAAGAAGCTTATATAATATAAATATTGCCATATGTACCACGTACCATGAATTCCATATTACCAGCCGGAGGCGTAACGTTCCCTCTATAGAGATTATGGAGACCTAGTATTTTCATTTTGTGTTCTTGTGTCCACTTGTAATCTGATGCATCTCTCCTTCGATTCGCTTCTAATTTTCTAGAAACTTCTGGATCAATATCCTCAACTACTGCATCCGAAATGAGAGGTTCCAAGTCAAACACGTAATCAATGTTCGAACTAATTGATCTTTCTTGTCCAGCTATCATAGAAATACCCTTTATATCAACTGTTTTAGCAGAAATTAATTCGGAGCTTTCAGAAAAGGTAGTTTTCAAAACAACTAAAAAGCATATATATGCATACAGGAGATGAATGTGTAATAAACTGGATTGTTTTTCCATCGTAAACAAGCATAACTAAATTTGTTGACAAACAGCAAATTGCTTAAGAAAATATAACATTTGGAATGTTTTTGGAAAAAATGCTCTTCTTTATCGTAAGGATGTCCGGCATGATTCAAGGCCGGAAATAGCTTCAGAGAAAAAGAAATATAATTAATTTGAATAAAGTTAAAGGATAATTTTTAAAATAATAAATTACTAGCTATGCCTCAATTGGATAATCAAATACGGTATTTTTAAGTATAATTTTTAATTCAATATTGCAACCAACAATTTACGAGTTTTCTCAGAACTTCACCGAAGTTATAAGTTTAATATTATTTGAAAATTTGGAACAGCTACGGACTTAACCCTTTATCTCAGAATTTTTATTAAACATATTTTTCATACTTTTTCAGTATTTTGCATTAATTTAAGTCAAAATAAGTGAAAAATATTATGCCTAGCATTTTAAAAATTTATGGTTACGAGATACAACATGAAACACCGATATCTTTTTCTGCGTTAAAGGTAAAATCGTCCAAACAATGATTTTTTCAAATTTGCTCACACATGCAATTATTTGCATAGATGAGAAAACGTTATTAAACACTGAATTTCTTTAATTTACACAATCAATTTTGAATAAATTTTTGAGTATGAATGAGAAAACATTTTTTCAAACGAATTTTTGGGGGATTTTATATTTCAGGACAAATATAATTCCTATAATCTAACAGATTTTTTAGTAACTGTTAAACTGTTTCTTACAATTGAAAAAATACCAAAATGTAATTTTTGCTCGTAATTAGAGCGTCAAGCAAAAGATATATGGAAAGGACACCGGTGTTCCATCTGCGTCAAAGAGTTAAGACACTTTCATGATACAAATATGAAAACTGAAAGTTTCTCACTATAATTAAAGTCTCAGTTTAAAAAGAGCAAAGATTTGTTTTATGAGAAAAACATAGAAACTCTTTATTTTTTTCCAAATATCTTTGCCTGATAATGAATGCGCGTGACTATTAAAATAACTTTTATCTCAGCTTACTAAGCACTAGGAGGCTTCGCCACCTGCTCGCTGGCGCTCGCCATCCCCCGGAACTGCTTTCGCAGTTCATTTCGGATGGCTTCGCAATCCGATGCTCGCTTTGCTCGCTCATTGGATACGTTCTTAACGTCTAGCTTTTGTATACTTTTTTTGAACACTGAAGTTTCGAAAACTTTTCACTGTAGAAAATTCTAAGCCTGTGCATTTCAATATTAATTTCAAATTGAAAACAGTTCGCATATTTTTCTTAATCACACTATTCTAAATTTCAGTTGTTGAGAAAAGTAACTGTTGTAAGTTTTGTTTTAAAGTCTTTCCCACAAAAGGGCTAAAGCCATGTGTTGTAAAACAATATGAAATAGTAGTCTGCCACTGAACGCCGGATGTAAAGCATCGCGGCTTCAATAAAGATAATTTTGTATTTTTAATTCTCTGAATGGCGCCACCCTAATCGTACGTAGGTTATTAAGATTCATGAAATTTAACTTAAAATAAATATGAAATATTAAAACTGCATTCAACTCATAACTAATAATATAACAAAACGTGGAATAGTAAAGCGTTCAATTCAAAATAAAATAGCAATAGCATAACACTTCTCATTTCTGCCAATGAAAAGGAACTATTTCAGTACTCATAACCAACCAACCGTTTTTTTCNATGTATTTAAATAATAGCTCAAAAGCTCTTTATTTTGTTAAAGAAATTATTTAGGGGTTAAAAAACTTTTGTAAAGATATTTGATATTTATTAACATTGCTTTAGATTTGAAAAAAACTTTTCATAACCAAAAAATATAAAATTGCCGGTTGTGAAAATTTGTAAAATTAACCTCCAAAATTAGCCTTGGGAAGTTAAATCTGTAGTCATAGTTTTACAAAGCCTTGACAGCTTATGATAAAAAAAATTGAGGGTTAATTCCTAAATAAATGGCTCCATTTAATAAAATGACATTTAACCCCTTTGGAACGGGTGATTCATAAAAGCATTCGTGCAAAATCTGAATGATGAATCGTCTCCTCTTATTTCTTAGATAGTGATAAGCCATAATTTTTTCAAAGGTGACATTAAATAAGTATTTCCCTAATTTCCGAAAATTCCTAATTTCCGCCTAATAACAGCACAAAACACAGAAACATTTATTATAAATCTTTCACTTAAGACAAGAGAGATATTTTTCACCTAAATGCTCTTCAACTTTGAAATGCAGTGTATAGCTCGAACGCAGTGCACCTCCAGCAGTGTATTGCCCTCCAATAAAAAGATAAACTTTTTTAAGAATAACTGTTTCCGTATTAGCATTCTCTATAAAAAATGTTCTTTGAACTATTGCATGCAAGCAGATTAGCACAAAAGTATGGAAGATATTGCAGAACAACCCAAAAATTGTTGCACTGTGTATGAAAAATCAATCAATGTTTGAAATCTAAAGTTATTAAGATAATTTAAACCAGCAAGAATGGGTTTCAAACTCCTGGAAGAATTAATCATAACAAATTAGGTTTAAAATGTTCAAAAAAATACGTTACAGATCAATCAAATGAGCACCCGTTATTAACATTCATGCACGAAGTGTTTTAAATTTGACTGATGTCGTCCACATTTGTAGCAACAAAGCGGTTAATTTTTTAAAATAATACGGAATTTATGCGACATTTATATGACAGACAATTTTTTAATAAAAATTTCTGGTTTTCGTTTTTTTTACTTAATTATTTATTTGTTTATTTATTTATTGACACATGACACTACAGAAAGCATGCGGGTAAACCAAAAGAAGAAAATTGGAAATCTCATCAAAGTTTTTCGAATCCTTTTACTGACCCTTTGTAATATTTTCGAATTATCAGCCCATTAGACGCAATCACATGTCGTTACGCGTCTTGTCATTCAGCTTTCAAAGCATTCGTCACATTCAGTATTCATCTAAAATCGGCATTCATCAATTCAGCCTTTATCTCAAATGCTTAAAATTAATCTGGTGCAAAATTGCGTCCTTCATATCGGCTGAAAGTTCATTGTCTTCAGTGCCTCAGAATACATTTATCTTGTGAATCAAATAGTCACATGATATAGGAGATATAATACAACTGAAGTTTCTATATCTTTAATTTTCAATATTCAAATTGTTATACGCGTTATATCTATGTATTTGTCTATAGGATTCCGCTATCTGCTCAAATAAAAAGATTACCTACATTAGATGATAATAATATCTACTTCAATCATCTACTTCTAGAATATGCACGATTATTTTTAAAAAAACTAAGAATAGCCTTTGATTTTATGATTAGATATGCTCCTTGTTGTTTGATTTTAACCATTTTTGACATTTAATACTATTTTAAAATGGATATTCTATTTTCTCTAACATAAGAAATGTTTTGAAACTTTGAAAAACTTCCATTAAAATATGTATATTTTAAAAATTTACTAATTTATTTACTTGAAATGTTTTGAACAATATTAGATTATCTTGCTTTTTTAATGGGTAAAAAGTGTTTGAATGACAATCGGTTAAAAGTTTGAGAAACATTTTTGCACATAGCTTAAATATGTTTGCTGGAATACAATTTCGTAGCAAAAATACTTTTTAATAAATTTTTAAATTCATAGCAGGCAAAATTCTTTGAATTATAAGGCACACACACAAAAGTTTTAACTACGGAATACGGTTAGCTACCAAAAATAATAAGCATTTTTATACTGTAATTTCTAGGAAACTATATATGGATTGGCAATGGAACATTGAATAAAAGGAATCATACCGTTTTTTACAGTTGTCACCCAAAAAACATATTGAGAGCCCTGGCTTTATCGTAAGCAAAAGAATGCGACACCTGATTTTGAATTTTGGGGCAATCTGTCCGAGACTGTGTAGGTTCAGAATTAAGGGGAAGTTCTTTTATTTCAGTATTATCTGTTCTTATGCACCAACTGAAGATAAAACAGAGGAAGAAAAGGAAAATTTCTATGAAAATTTAGACAAAATTTACTACAGTTGTTCAAAATTATTTTGGGAGATCTAAAGGATAAGTGGGTAGAGAAAGGGAATTAAAATTTGTAACTGGTGGATTTAGCTAACATGATACAACCAATGAGAATGGGCACAAATTAATTGATTTTGCCGCTTCGCATAATATGATTATAGGAAGCACGTCCTTTCCACATAAAAATAGTATTCATGAAACTACCTGGCGTGCCCCATGTGGCACTTATGCTAATCAAATTGATCACGTACTAATTGACGCAAGACATTGCTCAGACTTGATGGACGTGAGAACTTATCGTGGGGCTAATGTGGATTCAGACCACTTCTTGATTATTGCTAAAGTCAGATCAAGATTATCAAATGCAAAAAAGTTTAAGGGAGAGACTTAGAGAGAATATGATTGCGATAAACTTAGAAATGAAATGATAAGACTAGAATATTGCGAAAAAGTAAAGGAATCAGTTGAATTTAAAGAATTGTGACGGTAGTGTGGAAAATAAATAGAAATGTATAATAGGCAGTATCTGTAACGCTGCCAATACCGTGATTGGTAAAGTAACTAAGAAACATGTTAAGGATTGGCATGATATTGATGGTGCCATTCCTAATAATAAAAAGAATGTTGCATATAAACATATGATACCAGCACACACAAGAAATAGTGCAGAGGAGTACCATAGACGCATAAAAGAGGTGAAGAAACTCTTTAGGCAAAAGAAAAGGGTCTTCGATGAGGAATTGTTTAAAGATGTTGAACATCTGAAATCCATTAATGAATCCAGAGCATTCTATCAGAAAATCAACCGCAGTCGATTTGACTTTAAACAGGCCTCTAGTCTATGCAAAAACAAATTTGCTGAAATCATTACTGATGGACAAGGCATTTTAAAATGATGGCATGAACATTTTAAAGAACTTCTTAATGAAAGTTGTGAGGATGTTGAAATAACTGCACATGAATTCATAAATGACGTAGAAGTTGAGGTTTCAACTACTGAGGAAATCAGGGCTACAATTAAAACCTTAAACAATAAGAAGGCTTCGAGACATGATATTATTTCAGCAGAACTACTAAAAAATTGTGAACCTACCTTATTGAGGAATTTATTTGAACTTATTACTGACATCTGACACTCTGAGATTATGCCAACGGATTGGAATATTAGCATTTTGTGTCCAATTCACAAGAAAGGAGATCCTATGACCTGTGCCAACTATCATGGCATTAGTCTTCTTTGTATAACTTATAAAATTCTATCCAGAATTTTATTTCTCAGACTGTTACCATTCATTGACTCACAAATAAGAAAATATCAACGTGGATTCCGTGCTGAAAAACCAACTAAAAATCAGATATTTTGTCTCCTTCAGATTTTAGAAATCGATGGAATTTAGCGTTGAAACACATCATCTTTTTGTTGATGTCAAGCCTGCTTTTGATAGTATCAATAGAAATTATCTTTTTGAAACAATGAATACTTTTAAAATACTTTCAAAACTCATTAAATTGACGAGACTTACATTGAAAGATACAAAGTGTAAGATTAAGTTTCTGGGGTCGCTGTCAGAAAATCTTGACTCCTTTACATGTATTCGACTGGGATATTATCTCTCCTGGCTTCCTTTGAATATAGCACTTGAGAGAGTTATTCGTGATTCAAGCATCAATACCAGTGGTCACATTTTTACTAGATCAGTACAACTACTTGCATATGCTGATGATGTTGATATAATTGCTCGTTCCCTTCCTGCCCTAAAAGAGGCATTTCTTGCCAATGAGGTGGCTGCAAGGCAAATGGGCTTAGTCATAAATGTAGGGAAAGCAAAATCTATGTTATTCTCAAGAAAGATTCCCAGAGCCCTATCTTGAAATAAATTCATATAGATTTGAAACAGTAAGGAGTTTTACTTACTTAGGATCAATTATTACCATTGACAACAGAATGACTCCCGAAATAAAAAAACCGACTCTATCTGGCAAATAGGGCTGTCGATGGGCTGAGAAGATTTATTAAATCTAGGTTTCTTTCTAGAAAAACAAAGTTCTTAATCTACAAAACTAATTTCCGACCAGTCTTGACATACGCTTCTGAAGCTTGGACAATGACAAAACTGGAGGAAAATTGTATCGCAATATTTGGGAGAAAGATTTTGCGGAGTATACTTGGTGGTGTAAATGAAAACAATAACCGGAGAAGGAGATTGAACTTTGAACTGTACAAGATTTATAAATATCCTGATATTATTAAATACATAAAAGTAAATAGAATGAATTGGATGGCCCACGTGATTCGAATGAGTGATTACAATACAATAAAAAAGATACTGCTTTTTAGACCCACTGGAACAAGAAAGCGGGGAATGCCGTGGTTGAGATGGGCTGATTCAGTGGAGTCCGATTTTCTTTCAATTAATGAAATTAATTGGAGATCAAAGATAAATCGGAAGTCGTCATGAAGAAATCTTCAGATGAAGGCATTGGCTCACATTGGGCTGTCTAGCCAAATATGATGATGATGATTTCACATAACAAAATACAAAATTTGAGCAAAATCGGTCGAATAATTCACGTCTTTTTTCAATTTTTTTTAAAAAATTTTTTACAAGCATTTTGACAGAATTCGCTCAAATTTCGTATTTTGCCAAGCAAAATTACATTCATTGAAATTATGTAAAAAATTGTATACCTTACAATTTGAAGAATTTTCAACAACTATTAATTAAAATTACAAAAATAATAAATATTTACTAAACGTCATTCTTTGCATGAAATTATCTTTTTCTAAATCAATTTTATAATTGCACGCAAAAATGTTTTCAACTCGCTTAAAAATTTATCGTATGGTGAAATAAGCTACAAAATAAAATTAACTTCAAGGGGTTCAAGCTTTGGATGGCTATCCAGACCAAACTAAAGGGACCATATATCCCAGATTGCGGATACCCCCTATATTTTGGGGGCGAAAAATCCGAGGCCGTCGAAAAAAAAACATTTTTATTCAGAAAAAGTATGACGAAAGTTCAGAAAAATTTGACGTCATGTGTTATGAAATGACGTCAATAAAGATAATCGGGACAAATTTCCTTGATTGTTCACATCTTAATAACAATTCAACTTTCTTTTGAGTCGTTTTTGTTTGTTTTTTTTTTAAATATTTTTTTTCAATAATTGGGTTCTGTTCCAATTTTGAACTTTGTATCTTAGAATTATCTCGCTTAAAATGTTATAAAAACTTATATACCTTGCAAATAAAATATTTTCTGATCATTATTAAATTTAATAATAATTTTTTTTCCTTTTGAATAAACTTTATGCAAAAACTTTATGATTCACTTAAGTGGTTCTAAAGATGAAAATAATATTATGCGAGTAGTAGAATTAATTTAAGGGAATTCTGACCCTCTGTGCCTACTAAAATATTGGAATCATATTTTTCAGTGGATTTTTACCACTCATACCCAGTAGAACAGGGGTGGCGAACCTTTACACCCCAACGTGCCATTTTATCTAAAAAATTGCTTAATGAGGTCATAGACGTGCCGTCAAATAATTTTGACTTCATGATTATTAGGAAAATAATAATACTAAATACTATCAACTCAAAACTCTTTATTTACATTGAAAAAAATAATACATTTTGCAATGTCTCAGTTATACAAGTAATTCAACTTCAAGTAATATCAATGTGACTTCTGNGCTTTGGACGGCTATCCAGACCAAACTAATGGGACCATATATCCCAGATTGCGGATACCCCCTATATTTTGGGGGCGAAAAATCCGAAGCTGTCGAAAAAAAAAACATTTTTATTCAGAAATAGTATGACGAAAGATCAGAAAAATTTGACGTCATGTGCTATGGAATGACGTCAATAAAGATAATCGAGACAAATTTCCTTGCTTGTACACATCTTAATAACAATTCAACTTTCTTTTGAGTCGTTAATAGTTTGTTTGTTTTTTTTTAAATATTTTTTTCAATAATTGGGTTCTGTTCCAATTTTGAACTTTGTATCTCAGAATTATTTCGCTGATCATTATTAAATTTAATAATAATTTTTTTTTCCTTTTGAATAAACTTTATAGAAAAACTTTATGATTCATTTAAATTGTTCTAAAGATAAAAATAATATTAAGCGAAAAGTAAAATTAATTTAAAGGAATTCTGACCCTCTGTGCTGTTGGAATCATATTTTTCGGTGAATTTTTACCACTCATACCCAGTAGAAGAAACCTACCAGCACGATAGCAGGCGCTGCTGCTTATCACAACATCCGCAGATTATTTTATAAATCAAATTTTCATGAAAATTCATTTCAGCATCAACAGATTATTATTCATCCCAGATTTCAAAAAAATAAAAATAACTTAAAAGAAAAGCAGAAAAAAATCATTTTAATCAATCCCAGAACTTACCTAATTAATGCTTGTTTATTGGCTCCTTTACAAAAATTATTCTATAGTTATTTGATTATTTTCAAAAATTATAAATAATGCTCTTTAATTAAAAAAATAAAAATTTAATTTGAATTTTGAAAAATAAAAATTTGAAATACGAAAAGAATTTAAAAAGCTATTTCGTAATTTTTGAAGACTCAAGTTTCTTGTTTATAGACTGTATGGGAACAAATTCCATCTTTTAAATCTCGATTATTCCATTCCTTAGTTATATTCAACTGAAACTGTATAAAAATATTAATTAAAATAACAAATTGTTTTATTTACAATTATTAAATACTTTGCTAATCTGTGCTAATTGTTCTGTAAACATGGTGGATCAAGCTAATTTTTTCAATCAGTTTGACTGTATTGGAATCACAGACAAATTTGAATTCATAAAGATTGTTCAACAGAATCACTCTGTGAGTTCTTCTACCGTCTCTCCTATTTTAAAGCACGAAGATTCGAATTCTTGAAAAAAGGCAGATCAATACTGGAAACAAATTGTAACTCATTTCGATACACACAAATAAATTTCCAATCCTTTGAGAATAATTGATGTCTGAAAAGTTTGGTAGTGTAATATCTTTGGTAGTGTAATTTTAATACATAATATTTAAGTATAATAGAAATGAAAACAATGAGAGACACCTTAATCAGTTGCGCTAACGGAGCTCTAAAGAATTGAGCAATCATTGTAGAACAATTGTTGAATTCTTATCGTGTCGTGAATCGAGGATTGCCTTAAGCACTGAGCAACGATAATTAGTATTGGTTGATAATGTCGTGAGAGACTGCTTCATACTTTTAAAAATTACAAAAAAAAATTTTAAAATAGAAAAAATGAGTAAATTTAAACCAGATTGTAATATGTTTCATTTTGTCATTATTATTTGTATTAAAAAAGAACTTATTGCCTAAACTTACCCATCTTCGAAGAATTGCACAACACCATACATATTAATGAAAATTACCCAAGAAATCAACATGCGTGTGGTGTACATTTGGTGTGAGCTTAAAATTGACCTTAACGTAGCAAACAATTTAATAGATAACTATCATGATCATTAAAAGCCTTGGCCCAAATTAAACGAGTATAAACTTTGCTAGGAAAGAAGCCTTAAATACACTGATGAGCCAAAATTTTATGTCTTTCCCCATTTTTGAATGAACTCGACTAAATGACGTGGAAAGAAAGTGATTATAAAGTGATTATATTGGAATTGTATTTAAATATTAATGGAAAAGTAAGGAATCGTTTTTTTATTTACTTTTGTAAGCGATGGGAAAGGTTACTAATCTAAGCAAATTTGATCGGTCGTAATGACCCTAAGACTAGGATCGAGTACTTCCAAAACTGCAGAAGTGGTTGGTTGTTCACAATATGCCGTGGTAAATATTTATGCGAAGTGAATAAATGATGGTAAAACCATCATTAGGCTCCAAGGTTGTAAACGTAAACGCGTCATAAAAAAAGACACCGGAGACTTTCTCTTGGTAAAACAAAATCGGAATCAAACTGTGGCTCTGCCGATAGGCCAATAAGAAGCAGGTTCAAGTGTTTCAGAACACATGCAACGGATGCCGTTTGATATGGGACAGTGCAGAACACATACCACTCGTGTGCCTCTGTTGACCAAGCGTCATCGTCAACTACGCTAAAAGTAGGCTCGAGAGCATCGACACTAGACCATGGTAAAATCGAAGAGAGTTATCTGGTCAGATAAATTACGATTTTCCTTCATCAAATGTCGAAGGTCGTGACTGGGCATGCCATCTTTTAGATGAACAGTTGTTTCCCACCTGTACATACAACAGGTTGCAGGTTGGTGGTGGCGTTATTATGTTTGGTGGATGTAGGCATGGAGGGCCCTGGAGCCCATAGGTGTGGTAGAACATACCCTGAAAGCTGCAGACTACCAGTACAAAATTTCAACTCGATTGCACCTACACGAGGCGTCTATTTTCCTAACCGGAAATGGAATCTCCCAGCACGACAAGGCTTCAATTCACAAAGCTCTAATTATGTTGGAGCCGTCTGGAGAGCATAATGCGATGAATGTCCTAGCCACCTAACTTTGTCAAATCATATTCCAATAGAGCATGTTAGGAATGTCATTGAAAGTCAGAGATCAAGCACCACAATGTCAGAATATCTCGATCTTGAGTGATCTTTGCTTTAGATATTCAGTACACTCTGTCGTCAGTTGACTGCCGAGAACTTTTAGCATTGATGCCAAGGCGACTTGCAACTGTTCTTGAAGCCTAAGTTGGCGTTACGCGTTACTGAGTCGATTGTCCTGTTTTGACCCTTCAGTAAGCAAAAAAAGAAAATCAATTTATCAATCACTCTAAAGTTAATCAATTATGTTATTGTTGTGGACGTAAGAAAAGTGCTATTGATGTGTAAATATCGCAAGTTGTGTCGTAAATTATTATTATTATTATTTTTGCGCCGCGTTACTCTGTTTAGTAAAAAAATTAGAGTAATTGTGATGATGATGGTTCTTTGTCCCAAATAGCCTTATGTCTAAAGGTTTGCATGTCTTCCTTTTTTTAAATTTCAAATTAGCTTTAAATTTGCTAATTTTTTTTTCCTTTTTTTGCCGAATTTTAAATTTCTTGAGAAAATGATAAAACTAATTGCAGTAGAACTACAAATTTCTTAAATCTTAAAAATGACGACTTTGCTTATTTTTAAAGTCTTAAATTCGTTTCAGAGCTATAAAATAATAAAGTTTAGTTTTCCACTTTTTTCAATGAAATTAATTTATATTATTCAAAGAGGTTAACAGTGAATTCGTATTTTTTCTGTTTTCATGAAAATAAGCCAGTTTTAAATTTTATTAATTTAGTTAGAGTGTTAGATAATTAATAATTATGTAATTTAATATGATCAAGCTCAGGCTCTTTTATTTCGGAGGTGCCATTTAAATGATCTTATAACTTCTGCCCATTCTCCATTTTTTTCTATTTAAAAAATCAAGTCTCCTTCGTTTAAAATATTAATTTTTATAAGGAAAAACAAAGGAATGGTTACGAGAAGTAAAGTTAATAATAGCTGATCCTCTCTTTTTCTTTCCTCTATGATACAATCAAATGCATATCAGACATGTGACTAAACTCAATCTTGAACACACTGAACTTCCTCGTTCTCAACTCTCATAGTTTTTCTTTTCCGTTATTTTCAAGTAGTTTTGTTATCTGATTAAGTGTTTTTTATTATCTCAGAAACATAAATGTAAACTCAAATTTTAATAGCATCTATCTGTTACTTCGAGTATTGTTTTCTATGACTGAACATCTAAATAGGGCTGAAAAGTTCAAATTGCTTAATGCGATCAAATTTCCAAAAAGAAAAAAAATGGCTTATAACAAGAATCGAGATTTTGATGTTGTTATTTTTGGTGCTAGTGGATTTGTCGGTCAGTATGTTATTGAAGAATTGGCTCATTCTTCAATATCGTCAAAATTAAAGTGGGCTATCGCAGGAAGAAATAAGGAAAAATTGAGAGAATCCCTTAAGATTGTTCAAGGATATCTTGGAAAAGGTATGTTTTTTAAAAGTTTCAATAGTTATGCTACCCTAGTTTGCTAGTGAATTTTTTAATTCCAAATAGATACTTAAATGTAAATGTAAAGCTTTTGTTTGTAATTTTAAATTGGAATTATTATATTGGAAATAATTATTATTAAATTGGAAATGTAATATTAGCATTTTTATATGAGTACACAAGTACGCTATATAACAGTAGGGGAGAGTGGGGTCAATTGTAACATTTTTTACATACCTATTTTTAACTAACAAAAAATCCAATATATTATTAGTATTAATTGACAGACGAGTAAAGTAGACTATCCCCTACTAGAAAAAAAATACCTTATTTTAAATGTTATTATATTAGCTATTAACAATTTTTCCCAGTCGTGCACTTGTTACAATTGTCCCCACTTACGGGATCAATTGTAACAGTTCATAAATTCAACTGAAACATAGTTAATTATACATATTATCATAGTTGTGATATATTTTTTTATTGATCAAAATAGCAGTGGTATTTTAGGAGTAAAAATAATAATGAGCAGAGGCCTAAAGGGTTAAACTTTTAACTTTAAGGGGTTAAAATTTTTAATTTATGCTGTGAAAGGTGACAAATAAAATAATGCACGAGCAACATAATATAAATGATATAGGAAACTATTGGTGGTTCCTAAAGAGTTAAGTAATGGTTCGTAACCATAAGATTATTTATTTTCAGCTGTTACAATCGTCCCTTCACTTATTGCTACAATCCTCCCCACGACGCCATTTTAGCTTCATTTGTTAAAAAAAGTGCTAGTTAATTAACAAAACTAATCTTTTTTTCTTTTGAAATGTTAATTAAGATGTCCACTTACATATTCGGTTAATAATTTTTATTTGTTTAAGCAAAATTACTTTGTTACAATATAATATTCTAATACCAAAAAAAGTACTTACGTAGCGTGAAAATATCTTTTGTGATGTAACTCATTCAAAAGTACATAAAAATGGTTGCCAGCAGGGGTGTACATGAAGATTTATTAAGTACACCTTGTGCACCACCTTGGAACCAAATCTAGAACCCGACACTCGAAATTTTTGGTCTGTTACAATCGTACCCTGTTACAATTGACCCCACTCTCCCCTACACATCGTACACTTACATCAGTACACAAGTTACCTTGGGAGTACAAATTTATATTAATTTTTCTGCTGCTCGAGATATTTTAACGGATATTTTTCCGTCGGTGATTTCAAATTTTCAGTGGGTGTCTCTCTCTAAGTTATATTTTCTTTCAAATGACGTTTTCAGTTTATTTTTCATCGAAATTCACAAGTTCAAAAACGTTATCTATAAGAAGGGGTGGAATAAAATTTTAGACAAACTTCTTGCGCCTAATCATTAGAATTAAAATGACGTAGGAAAACATCCACGGAAATGTCGTCTTATGCCGCAAGAACTTCCCTACTGTTCCATGACCTGTTTCTTCGCGTGCTTCTGAACAGGTCATAATAAAATAGCACCCCAGCCGCATACGGCGACATTTAAAAGAAGGAATTCTTATTCAATTCGACCAAAAATAGACTAAAAATTTCAATTTTTTTTAAATGTGAAACTTTAGGATAAAAAATAATTTCATGTTTGAAATTCCCGCAACCGAATAAGGTAAGGTCCAGTATTTGTATAAATGGAATAAAAAATTTAACCTCCAGTGTTTGATTCAAAACAGTTATTTTGAGAATTAATGAGTTTAATTTTGTTAAACATTCTTAAATCATTAAAGTATACCAAATAATAATAATCAATAGTATGCCAAATATTGTTGAAAATAGGCAATTTAAGAATTGATGAGTTAAGTAGTATTAAAAATTCTTAAATGGACGGAGATAGCGAATGTTTTTCCTTAAATGAAAACTTATTGAGAAAAAGAAAAACAAAACATTGAAAAAAAGTAATTTGGGTAATAATGTGAAAGATAGCGTTAAATATTACTTAGTGGCTCGACTTAATAGTTGCATTAAGAATCCCTTACTTTAATTTTATTCGTAAACAAGATACTTTGCAAATGAAAAAAAACTACACTTAATATGTTTAAAAAAAAGAATATAAAATCGATTATAATTATAAAAGTGACTAAATATTACATCAATGCATTTCAAAATTGTATCACAAATATAATGAAATAAATTCGTCTCAATTTATAGATTAAAATGATAAATCTATTGGTTAGATAAATCTGTCTGTTAGCTGAATATTTTAGCTAGATATCTAAATTAAAGTTACTGGTTTTGAAACTATATATATATATATATATATACATATTTTATATATATATATATATATA
>NC_092211.1:82998174-83001157 GCF_043381705.1 Parasteatoda tepidariorum
GCTCGATGGGAGAGAGATCTGGTGATCTGGCAGGCCAAGGAAGAGTTTGACAAGCTTGCAGAGAGTTCATAGCAACACGTGCCGTATGTGGTCTGGCATTGTCCTGCTGAAAAACCAGCCCAGGGCGCTGCTAAAGAAACGGTAGCAAAACAGGTCTTAGGATGTCGTCGACGTACCGCTGTGCAGTAAGTGTATGACGACCAAAGGGGTCCGGCTGTCAAAGGAAATGGCACCCCAGACCATAATGCCTTGTTGAAGGCTGGTGGGGCATGCAATAGTGATGGCAGGATCCCCCCCCCTCTGCCCTGTGCGTCTTCAAACACGTCTTCGATCATCGTCAGGACACAGTTGGAAGAGGGNACCCCAGACCATAATGCCTTGTTGAAGGCCGGTGGGTTATGCAATAGTGAAGGCAGGATCCCCCCTCTGCCCTGTGCGTCTCCAAACACGTCTTCGATTATCGTCAGGACACAGTTGGAAGCGGAATTCGTCGCTAAAGACTATACATCCCCAGTCGGCATCATTCCAGCTATATCTGTTCAAAACATTCATGAATACGAAATTTCAAAGCAATCAGATGATTGCTTCTTGGTGCGTCGATTTTTTTGTTATAGAGTGTATATTAAAAGTTTATGAAAATTATATTTTGTAATATTATATTTTGTTATGTTTAATATTCCAATTATGTATCTATTCCTTATTTATCTTATGGATGATAAACAAATTAAGATTTTATATTTCAGAAATAGATATTACAGAGACTCCTTTGATAGAAGCAGATGTTAACAATGCATTATCATTATTAAATCTATGTAAAAGAACCAAATTGATACTCAATTGCGTGGGACCAGTAAGTCATGATTTTTTATTCATTAGGAAATGCTTTTGAAAAACTTATATATCAGACATTTGTAACGTAAATTTATCAAAATAATTAATTACCGAAATAATAATGTAAGTTATAATTCTTTATCCATGAGGAAATTTTTGAAAATAATTTATATTTAAAACATTTGCAACGTAAATTTTTAAAAATAATTAGAAAGTTTTGAACATTATGTGAAACTTTTTATCGTTTAAATGTATTATTATATTGTTTATTGCTATTGTGAAATTACGGGATGAAAAAAAAAGCATTAAAAACAAATTTTAAAGAACGATTTTGTGACAATACATTCCTTAAAAAAGTATGAAGCTTTAGCACTTTGATTATAAATGGATAAATTTATATTGAAAATTAGCAGCATTTAATAAAATTATGTATTAACTTTGAGATTGTTGGAAAAAACGCAATTTTATTAAGCATTTCTTTCAAATAATAATTATTTTAAGTATTTTTTTACATTTTAAACTTCACACAAACAATTTGCATAAAGTTTAAGATCTTTTGTTAATATACAAGTTGTTGCACAATCTTTGCCGTTGATATATATATTTAAAACTTTTATCAAGAATTAAATTTGAAAGTGTGCACATTTGGAGTTGCAAATTAGTAACTTCTGGATTTCATAAATTAAAATTGCATTTTAAAATTATTTAAATATTCGCGTGCTTTACTAATTTATAATTTATCAACAACCATTAAATGAAGTAATAAAAATTCGGAAAACAAATCTATACTCCAGTGATCCAGCATGCGATATTTTTGACAAATTTTTTATAATTTAATCACTTAAGAAATTTTTTTTCTTCTCTGTTTTGTTTTCCTGCTTGCGCACCTTTAAAAAACGACAGTCTTTTGATTGGATTACATTTTTAATTATAATGCAAAATTATAAGAAGGGTAAGAAATTTGATTCAAATACTCTGGATAGTTTCAGTAATGTAAATATCTTATTATCTGAGTCTTGATATCTTATTTCAAGAACAAAATTTGAAGAAACACTCCATAGATATATCCTACGATAAAAATTGCTAAAATTTAAAATTTGTCTTTTTTTATCTAATAATTAGAAATATAAATTTTATTTTTTTATTTTAATAATGTCTATCTGTTAAAAAAATTTATGAGTACTCACATTCACTCTTCACTTAGTTAAACTCACATTTTTTGTCATTATACGTTAAAACTCGATATCCCAGAGGGTTAAAAAGATTTTATGTTAAAATATTTTTGAATAAATGAGAGTTACAATTGTGTTCAAAAATATTTTAAATTCCATTAAAATGTACTAGAGATGTTCCTTTACACTTCTTTTTGTTGAAAATAGTTGTCACAATTTTTGCTGTTCAATAACAGGAAAATTTATAATAAAATGAGTTATAATACGCATAAGTGTCAGTAAAATTACTTAGCAATACAATTAAAAGTAAGAACAGTAAGTTCCTTAATGCAAAATTAGTTTGTAAAGGCATAGCACAGAGAATATTAAGACACATTCGAATTAGGCTTAATAGAACAGAAATTAGATATTATAAAATGCAATGCACGAAAAAACAAAAATTAATATTAAGGATCACAGACTTCGGACTGTTCTCTTGTTTGAACAGAGGCGATATTTTTCAGATTGCAGTTGCCCCTCTGATTTTGAAAATTCATTGGTGCTAATTAATTAATATATTTAAAATCCATCCTTCAAAGCAGTAACGGATGAAAAATTAATATTTAAATTAAAAATTATTTAATGAGGTTATTTTCTCTCTCTCTGTCTTTCTGTCTTTGTGCGTATTTTTTCCTCATAAAATAAAGTAATATTTTTTCGTTTTTTCTTTCCAGTATAATTTGTATGGGGAGGCAGTAATAAAAGCCTGCATTGAAGCTGGAACTCATCACATAGACCTCAGTGCTGAAACAAAGGTTGTTTATTATTATTTATATCTCTCATAATTTTGTTCCATTAAAGACAATAGTAGGGGAGAGTGGGGTCAATTGTAACAGGGTACGATTGTAACAGAGCAAAAATTTCGAGTGTCGGGTTCTAGATTTGGTTCCTAGGTGGCACACAAGGTGTATTTAATAAATCTACATGTACACCCCTGCTGG
>NC_092211.1:83001230-83006975 GCF_043381705.1 Parasteatoda tepidariorum
TTTTTTATTTCAGAAACAATTTTTTTCTTTTTTTAAATCAGCAGTGGGGACAAGTGAGGGAATGACATATTGGTATATTTTTATTACCTAAAATTAATAAAAAATAAAAATTGATAATTTTATTTTTATTCTTTTGTTAGCTTGCATTCTGAAGGACACTTTCCATGATTTTTTTTTCTTTGTAAGCTGTAAAACAAACATAAAATATACTGGGGACATGAAAATGACTGTTTTTGTGAGAATGACCCATATATAAAATGCAATTGAAAATATTAATAAGTCGAAATTAATTAATACTTTTTATTCCGATAGTATTTAGAAGAAACGCAAACGCAATACTTTCAAGCTGCTCGAGAAAAAAATGTATACATTGTGCTAGCTTGTGGAATGGGATTTCTTATTGATGATTATGGAATTAGTGCCTTAAAGAAACATTTCCCTGGTAAGCAAAAATTTCAGTCCGAATCTTAATTCTAATAATTTCTTGAAAATATAAGCAATTCCCTTGAATTATTCATTATGTTATTTCGTAATACCTTCGAGTCACATCATCAATAAATATTAATAATTCATCAAATGCTTTTTTTCTTCTCAATATTCGAAGTAACGCTATTTAATAACCAATATGATACTTTTAAAGCTGTTGTGAGTTCAAATCTTGAATGTTCAGTTAACTTTATCCATCTCAAACCAGCGTCATACTGATTAGGAAAATGGGACAAAATGTCAATATAAAGAAAAACACAGTTTTCAAAAATTGAAGAGTGTTTGTTGCTTATTTTTCAAAATTTAAAATAACTATTCCAGCACTGCATTGTTTGTGCAATGCAGAAAACAAGAATTATTCCAAGATTTTATTGATTTTCCTACTACTGGATAGCCTCACAAATTCGGTAATTGTTTAACAAAATTTCAATATTCGATTTTTGATTTATGTGAAATATTTATCTGCTTCAGAATCCAAATAATTCGTATTGATAAGATAGATTCAGTGGGAAATTAAAGATTTACATCAAGTTTAAGGTACTGAAACTTCAACTTTTGAATTTTTCTAGATGAAAGGTTTTCAAAAAAGAAAAAGCATTAAGGAATTTATTTTCGCATGGTAAAAATGTATTGTTAAATCTCAATGTGTACTTTCGATCCTTGCGCAATGTCCATAAAATTATTTTTAAGTTTGGTCAATAGTATCATACAACAAGAGTTCTATTAATAATCCAGTAACTACCATTTAAGGATGCTCCTCTGTGACTTCAGAACAATAAATTCTGGAAAGCATATTTTTGTCCTGCTTCTGTAGAGTTTCCTAGAGACAAGGTTAGTCCTATAGTTCGTCTAAAGAAAGAACTCCCCTCAAGAAATAGTGCATTTCGAAGAGGGGGGCTTCTTCCTTTGCTGATTCCCTTTCTCTCGCCAACACGAGTCAAAATCTGCCTTGATGATGACCTAACACTGCTACTATGTTGAAGAATGGAGTTTTTGTTTTGCTTTGAAAAAAATCGTCAAAGAAAAAGGGAATGATCGAGGTCAATCTAGATCAGGGTTTCTTAACCTGTGGTTCATGAACCCCTAAGGGGTCCATGAGTTATATTTTAGTGGTTCGCTGATTACTCCTTTAAAATTAATCCTTTAAATTTAATATTTTTTAAAACGTTTGGAAGCCTATCCATTGCTTGTAAAGCGAGTTATGGCAGCTATAATTCCGTTTGCTACAGTGTATCTTTGCGAAGCAGGATTTTCCACATTTGTGACAATAAAAACATAACATCGAAATCGATTGAATGTTGAACCATCCCCAATTCAATTTGTTAAGTAAGGAAAAGCAGCAGCAACCTTCACATTAAAAATTTTAATTTTAAAAATTTGTATACTATTAAAATAATAAAATTAAATGTTTTCTAATAATTGACGTTTTTTGCAATTATTTTTATCTTCACATTACCTTCACATTATCTTCACATTAGCAGCAACCTTCACATTAAAAATTTTAATTTTAAAAATTTGTATACTATTAAAATAATAAAATTAAATGTTTTCTAATAATTGACGTTTTTTGCAATTATTTTTATCACAGGGGGGTGGACCGTGACTTCTTAAAAAAATTTTTAAAAGGGGTCCATTATATCAAAAAGGTTAAGGAACACTGATCTAGATGCATTATGTTATGTATAGAAAGATCAACAATTAGCGAAAACCAGCCCGCTGATTTATAGCCGGTGTATATGATTGTTTGACTGACTTTAAAAAGTGATGAGGGTCCTGTGCGTGATAGACTTATTTTTATTACCCATGGTTTTAGAAAAAATACTTCTACAAGTTTCCTTCAACAAAAGAAAGTGCTTTATGAAAGAATAAAAAATCCTTAGTAAAAGTGATCTCAAGTAATAATAAGTTATCTCCAGTTCTGTTCGCGTGATTTATCAAATATTTGAAGAAAAACAAATTAGGTTCTTCACTGTGAATGCGTATTAAAAAACGGATTCCATTCATGAAAAAGAATATATGATTTGGGGCAATAAAATCGTTATTAAATTGGATTTATTGTTTTTGAAATTTTGATACAATTTTTACCAGTGTTTATGTTTATTTATCTTCAAAATAGTATTGATTTTTTTGATAGTATTTACATCGAGGATTAATTATTTTATTTACTTTGATCTGTACTTTTGTTCGAATAATAATTTCAAAATATTTCTCAGTCAGGAAAATAATTGGTGTCTGTTTAAATAGCACTAATAATATAATAATATAATTAAATTAATTGAAATTTATTAATTTTCTTTCTCATCTTTAATGTTTCATTTGATAATATTTATTTTTTACACATTGAGCTTATTTTCATTCATTTATGTTTCAATATTTCAAAAACTTAATTACTATTATTAAAAAAAAACTTCCTGAGAAATTTTTCTCTTCAATAAATTGATTATTTTTATTGGCATAAAAAATACTTAGAGGAGTTATTTTTTTATTATCGTTTTATGTGTTATAGTATTTATGATTTATTGATTTTATGAGTAAAATCTAAATTTTTGTTTTAATATTTTGCTTAGGGTTAGTAGTTTCGGCAATGTTAATAATAAGTGTTTAAGCAATCCCTCATGAATAAATTTATTTTTCAGCATATAAATAAAATTATAAGAATACTTTTCTCTTAAGATCTCGCATTAATATAAAATTTAAAAGTTTTTCAAATATTTTGCCTTGCTGCCTTGATTTTGAAATTTATTTTTTAAATAAAAGAAACATTTTCTAGATAGAATCTTAATGATTTTTCAGCTGATTTCATGTCATTTTAAGTCCAATTCAAAATTAATTTTTCGCTATGTTCATAAAAAGTGTTAAAGTAATTCAATATGAACTAATTCATTTTTCAGCACTTAAATATGGTAAGAATATTTTTCTCTTGAGAATTCACATAAATTTAGAATTAAAATTTTTTTTTAACATTTTGCCTTGTATCCTTAATTTTTAAATTTATTTTTAAAATTAAAGAAAAGATTTCTAGATAAGAATTCTTGAAGTTTTTCAGGCTGATTCACGATTTTTTTTTGAATTATATTTTACTTTATTATACTTTTAAAAATTGCGACTTCGGCTTTGCTGCCGCTTAAAACTTGATTAGTAATTATCTAGAAAAGAATTTTTAATAGTTTTTTAGCTAATTTCATAGACAATATGTATATTAATGTATATTAAGACTATTTGAAACTTGTTTTAAAACTTTTTACCGTAAAGCTTGTATTCTGCATATTTGTTAAATTCACATAGATGAATAAAGTTTATGCGAAATGTATGTGATATAGGCTTATATAATCCTGATTTTTAATTTTTTTATTATAACAAGGAAAAATTAGGGAACTAAAGTTATTTCAGTTTTTTTTTAATTTCCTAATGAATAACTAGATTTGTCAGGATATCTAATTTTTAAAAAATACTTTTAATAGCCTTAAAAGTAAAATACTATTTTTTAATTGAATAATAAACTGAATAAATTAAGTTTTACGAATTTTATATTGGTAATAACTTATTTTAATTGTAGGGGATTTGAATGCTGTGGAATATTTTGAAACTTTAAAAATAGGACCTGACGTAAGTAAAAATCTTTTTTGATATTTTGTGCAAACTTTTCTTAATCTAAGTTCATTATGTAACTGAAATATAAATCGATATTTTCCTTACGTATTTATATTCTAACTGAAAATAACTAAATCTATTGTTGGATTTAGTGCTAAAACCAACTCGATCAAACTTTTTTAGTTCTAAAACTAATTGAAAATAGTAATCTCCATAGAGTATTCTTTATATTTCTTAATTGAATCTGATTTAATTTTTTCATTATTTCCTTTTTTTTTTAAAAAAATGTTTTTAATTTACTTTACTTTATTTGGTTAACTTTATTTTATTCATTTTTATTTTTTAAAGAACTCTGGTCGTTCTATCGCCAAGAAAATTATCATTCCAATTTTTCAGTGCACTTGATTCACGTTCAAATAATATAGATGAATTATATTGCTTCAGCATGACATTTGTTTAAACAGTTTAAACTACGCAATTGAAATTATTCAAAAGGAAATCAAGTTTTTTTCTTAGTTATTACAAGTTTTTAGAAATAAAATTTCAAAAATATCGTAATTATAAATTTTCATTTCTCATGAACTAATTGACCGACTCCATTCAAGTGTTGGATTTTGTCGTTTGAAGTTACATATTTATCATTTCAAGTGATATAAAATTACATAAATTAATTACTGTATAATTAAAAAAAAGTGTTTTCCCCTCTAGAATTCTAGAATTCTTTTGGAATAAACGCGTTTCATAATTATTGTGTGCGAAACGGTTTATATTTTCTTAATGAATAACAAAGGTATTGCAAAATATGCAAAAAGTAAAATAAACATTAAGGATTTCAAGCTTTGGACCATCACTCTCTTACTTAAATATTTTAAATTGAGACTGCATTTTTTTTAAAGTTTTACTATGGCTATTCCTCGTATATCAAAGTTAAAAATTCGTTCCATAAGTTCCATTTTTGATATTTAGTAAAACTAAAATTTTTAGTTACAGTGTGAAAGGATACACATAATAAGTAAAGTTAAGTAAGTTTATAATGTAACGATATAATGTAGCGTAAAAATTATTATTTTGGAATGTGCATCGATACAATATTTTTAAAATAAAGTCAGTTTGATCATAAAACATACACACAGCACAAAGAGAATATTAATATAAACTCAAACTAGGCTTAAGAAAAACGAAGCAGATGAAAATTAAATATTTAAAAAATTTCTAATAATTATTTAATACAATTGATACATTTGCGTAAATCTTCTATTGAGAATATAATCATCTTTATTATACAACTATGAGCATTCGAGCCTTTCTATTACCACGTTTATATTAATTTACCTTCGTGTATGTCTGTTCGGGTGGAATTTTGTAATCGATTTTAAACTAGCTTCCGGACTAGCTACAGACTTCAAATTTGGCACATAGTTCAGAATTGGATGACAATGCATGAAAATGAAGAGAAAGAAGACATACAAAGTAAAATAAAATTAAAATTAAGGAAAAATTAGCATTTTCGTGATTGTCTTTTGTTGTCGATACGATTATTTCAAATTAGTGTCACATGTCAGTTGAAAAGTTTTGTGTACAGTGAGTGAAAAAATTGGGATTTTGGAAGTGAGTACAAAAAAAAATCAAAATCAAAAATAATATTTTAAAAACCACGTTTTTGTAGTG
>NC_092211.1:83007675-83066336 GCF_043381705.1 Parasteatoda tepidariorum
TTTTGGAATTCCAAGAATAGTGTGAACTCAGTTCGTAAACTCGCTGAACGATGTGAGCTCGAAAAGGAGTAGCTTCTTGAACAGTGAGTTCAAACATAAGCAGAATCAACTGGAAATACTGAATCTCTGAGAACAGAAGAAGCATAAAAATAAGACATAACAGGAAAATCCAAACTTTCGTCAAAATAAACACTTAATAAGCAACTAAGCAATTTTTAGCGGAAAGATTTGAAAGCTTCTAAAATAACATTCACAATTTTAAATATAAGCTGCAGATTTTTAATTTGAAAATCAGAAGTATTAAAAAATTATAAGCGTGTTATATGGATTGTTATTTTTTTCCAACTTACGCTTATTATGTCGTATAAATTGTTAACTAACTGCCTGAATAGTCAAGTGAGACAATGATTATGCTTACATAAAACGCAGTTTACTCAAATTCCCTAAATAAAGCTTTGAACACTTAAGAAAAATCATCTCAATACCTAGGAGTTCCATGAAAATCTGGGCTTCTGATTCTTAGCGAGTGATATCGACAAAATTGTAAAGTTTGCGACGAAACCTGATATCTAAGAAGTTGAACTGATCGGCTTAAAAGATCAGTTCATAAGCGAACATTTTTCAATTATCAGGTCAAATTTATGCCTTTTAACTCATACTTTTATACTCATATACTCATACTCAAAGATTTACTAAGCGTCAAGAATTGATTCTTCCTCTGACAAATACTGAGGCAACTTGATGTGAAAGCTGCCAAATATGCGAAAAAAGTGAACTAATGGGAAACAAGATCACATACCAATAATTCATTTTTCCTTTGTTGAATAATTAAGACTGAGACAGATACTTCATATGAGATGAGTGAAGGATTCGAAATGAAGAACTATTAGACATGAAGATCTCGTAACTGTTAGTGATCGGACTATTATATCGTTCCTCTATGATCCATGCAAAAGTGTACAAGGAAAAGAGAAAACTAGCTAAGATAATTATTCGTACGAACGCTGGAAAAAGAAAAGATACAGGAAGTGGTGGACATATCTGCGATCGGGGACATCTGTGGAATGTATGCAAAATTAACTTCTATGAAAAGAGGGTACCAACCACGAACCACACTTTGTCGTGGAAAAAATGGAATCTTGGTTGGAAAAGAAGACGAAATTTTGGAAACGTGGGCAGAACATTTTGAAAGCCTTTTAAACAGAAATGAAGTAATTGAACAAACGGAAGGTGAACTAGTTACATCAGAGAATGATTGTGAACCGTTAGAGATGGAGGAAGTTAAAGAAGCAATTAAAAAGTTACGTAATGAAAAGCACCTGGAGAAGATTTAATTTTCCCAGAACTAATAAAATATGGTATTGAGAAGTTATTCAAAATGGTGTATGACCTTGTAAATGAAGTTTGGGAGAATGAACAGATACCAAACGAATGAAACAGCGCAGTGATATGCCCAATTTTGAAAAAGGGAAACCTACTGGACTGCAATAACTATAGAGGAATCTCCCTGCTTAATCTGACTTACAAAGTATTAACGAAAGTCATAGCTACAAGACTTAAGCCATTGATAGAGAGAGAAATTGGAGACTACCAATGTGGCTTTAGGCTAAATAGATCAACCATAGACCAGATATTCAGCATTAGAAATATCTTGGAAAAATTCAAGGAAATGAATGTTAATGTCTATCAGCTCTATGTCGATTTCAAGCAAGCATATGATTCAATAAATAGAGAATTGATGCTATGGACCTTACACGAGTTTATCATCCCTCATAAAATAATCAGGTTGATTAGAATGACAACTTCATCTACTAAAACGAAAGTAAAGGTACAAAATAAAATGTTCAGGGAATTTGATATTGTGGCTGGATTGAGACAGGGTGACATTCTGTCAACCTTGTTGTTTAATGTATGCCTTGAAAAAGTGATGCGTAACACGGTATCAAATAGAGGAGGTACTATTTTTAATAGAACGAAACAAGTCCTTGCTTTCGCCGATGATGTAATATTGATAGCAAGAAGTAAAAATGCACTTGTTGACCTTTTTAAAGTCTTAATTAAAGAAGCTAGTCTTTTTGGTTTAGAAATAAATAGTGATAAGACCAAATACATGATAATGGATTGTAGGGGAAAGTATATAGACACAGAACTACAAATCAATGAAATTACAAAATTTGTGAGAGTTAGGGAATTTAAGTACTTGGGTTCAGTTGTCACTGAAAACAATGGTATTATGCCAGAGATTAAGCAAAGGCTAAATGCTGGAAATCGCAGTTATTTCGCACTTGAGAGATTGCTGACATCAAAAGTAATAACGAGAAAAACAAAGCTTCAGGTTTATAAAACTATAATCAGACAAACCGTTATCTATGGATCAGAGACGTGGACTCCAACCCAGAAACAAGAAAAAATGCTGATTACCTGGGAAAGAAAAATTCTTAGAACTAGGTTTGGACTTGTCAAAGAGGGTGATCTGTGGTGCAGGCGATACAATTTTGAAATTGCAAGACTATTTAAGGAAAAAGATATAATCAACTATGTAAAAGCAAAGAGAATTCAATGGCTAGGACACCTTGAGAGAATGGAAGAAAACAGAGGCACTAAGAAGATATTCAAGGGGCAGTGCCAGGGCCAAAGGAAAAGAGGAAGGCCGGTCAAAAGATGGTTTGACGAAGTGGAAAAAGACCTTAAGACTCTAAAATTCCGAAACTGGAAACAAAGAGCTAGAGACAGGCGACTTGGAGGAAAATTGTTAGTGAGGCCATGGTCCAACATGGACTGTAATGCCAGGGAGTTAGTTAGTGAATTAGTTAGTTAGTGAATGCATGTGAGCTTGGTGTGAACTTTCTGCATTATTTTCGCTTTTATTTGACTGCAACCTTTAAAGTATATATAAATACTCGATTTAGTGTTAACTAAAAATAAAGTGTTCTTTCTCCCAAATCTTTGATTTCTTTAACACCGAATTCAGAGAGATATTACGCCACAGTTTTTTTAGTATACCGAAGATGCACCAATCTAGGCAGAATTGGTGCAATGCGTAACTCGAGACATCTAGCAAAAACTTTGAATATTTCCCATGTACAATGGTTATAAACGTGTAACATGTGTGAAAATAAACTTAAACGGAGTTAAATAAGTCTTGTTTATTGACCTTGTATACAATTGTAAATTGTTACTAATTGGAGCGTCTTCAACGGCTTCAAATAGTATTTGCAACCTGATTTCCCAATGTGGTTTTTTATTCTTTTTGTCTGTCTATTTTGCACTCTTATTTAGATCAAGTTCTTCTGAAGCAGGCTTTTTAAATTTAAGCTTAGTTTTAGATGAAAAAGCTATTTTTATATTATTTAATTCTTTCATTGTTTTTCATTGGTTAATAGAACATATACTTTTTTTGCAGATATCCCCCAATTTTTTATAGTTCTGAAGAGAAACGTTGGTGTGTTTGGCTTCTTTATGCAAATTCCAGATGCCTTCAACGAAGTCAATTATTTCGATACAACTACTTGAATGACAGACCTGTAAGTATAAGTTTCACTTCCATATAACACAAAAATTATTCTTTCACTTAGAATGAGTAAGCGATGCATTAAAGTAATCAAATTGGTTCGGTGCAACTTCTTAAAGGATAATTTTTTTAAGCAAAATTCTCTCGAACAAATGTAACATTTTTTTGTGCAAATATGAGAAGCTTTAAAGGTATTCAATTGTTTTGGTGCAACTTCTGATAGATTTTTAATTAAATTAGCTTCCTCCAAAGAACGAAAAATGGTTCAACTCAATTCAATCATTCACAATTGATTATGTTGCTCACAATTGGTTGGACATAACTATTTATGTGAAGGATATTTAACGAAATAAACTTCATCCAAACATTACGAAAATATTTTTAATACCCTTAAAACAGAAAAGTATTTCTGTGCAATTACTTAAATTGCAACCTAAGTAAGATAAAGTTTGCAAGAGAAAGTTATTCATGTGCAATTACTTAATTTACAACCTTAGTACAAAATGTCGCTTGGCGAGATTTCAAAAAATTGCCAGGGGGTGGGATATTCTAGGATCCACCCGAACATGAATAAACACCAAATGAAATTTCAAAACCAATTTCAAAAATTTTAAAAATAAACATGTTAGCAAAAACAATACTTTTTCAGGGTACACACTGCCTTGATAACATGTCTTATTTTTTAAATTTTTTTCAGTTTTTAAGCTCTCCCATATTAATTTAAATTGCATAACTATATAGATATTACCTCAAAGATAGAAATAAATGCAAATAAAAAAAATACATTTCATACGTAAGAAACCATTGCAATTTCTAAACTAATAATCTTATTATCGCGTGTTTGATTTAAATTAATTCGACAAAAATAATTATATAGGAAACAATACTTCATTTGTCTAGATAGCAATGTAAATGGCCTAGATAAGTACAAGTCATGTATTACATTTCTTATAAATGAAACCAGCATTATTTGTAAACTATTTATCCTAATGTATGTCGTACTATCTTTAAACTATTTATCCTTAGTCGTACTGTGTGAATTCAGCATAAAAATTACATCTGAAACAATGACTCATTTGTCTAGACAGCAACAAAGTTTCTCCCTTTCCCTACTTTCGTCAATATACGATATGCAAAATTATTACCACTTACAAAAGGAGAGTATTAAAGAGTTTGTCATTTGTTACAGCATTTATTTTTCAACGATATACTTGATTTTATTTAGCAATTTTTACTTCACTAATAGATATAAACAGTTTAAGTGCTAGTTCTTAGGTATCTTAATTTTCTTTTCTATTTCAGATTATGTCACAGAGCTACGTTTCGATGCCACATTTTTTCATGGTACTTATAGTAGCAATCTACGCCATATTTTTAGTAATTATGACAAGATTTTCATTCGGCCAAAGTCTCCTTGCTAAGGTATGTGGATAGTTCAAAATTTTTATGGTTTCAAAAAAATTAGCAAAATTAGTAAAATTATTTGTTATAAATTATGAACTTTAAGACATGCATTGAGGAAATTCTGGTAAAAACAAATTTGACAACTTAAAATATCATTATTAAAAAATTAAAAGAAAATAATAATAAAATTAAAAATTATCTTTTTCCAAGTACACTAAAGAAAAGGAAATAATTATTTTCGTCGTACCTGAAACGAAAAGCGTAGACCGCATCACTTTTCAAAGGCGTGACCCTGTGCTTTTTGTTTCAAATGTAACAAATTGAAACAAAAATAAAAATATTTTTCTCCTTTTAGTTCACTTATAAAATGAAAAATTTTAACACTCAATTTTTATTTCATTATTTCTGCATATTTTTCTTTCAACCAGAGTGTTAAGATAAAAAAAAATCCTCAGAAGTAGGATAAGGATCTGAGTTCTGTTGTTTTCAGAACAGTTGGGCAGATTTTTTTTAAATTTGCTTAACATCCAGATTTCTTTTTTAAAAAAACTTTATTAAAAACTTTAAAAAAAAACGTAAGGCCTCCGACGATGTCTTCCATGTTCAACTCAACGTTACATTTTGTGTTTCTGCGCAAAAACTATAATACTTAAAAGAATAAAAAAAACTCATATTTAGTAATAAGTTTGACTGTTAAATTTGACGTAAAAAATATCATAAGGGGAGCACTGCAGGTCACAGGAATGCAATTACAGAGTATAAATTTGGCATGCTAAAAAGAGTATATTTGTTTATGAGCCTATAGTTATTTTTCTTTTTCAAAATTTCAATTCGTTCCTAAGTTTTTGTAATCGTAAGTGCTTTTTCTTATTTTTTTGCGTTGCATCTTGTTTTGCTGCTCAAAAATTTTTAAAATTTAAATGTTTGAAATTGCGATGAGTTTGTAGAAAAATGTACAAGAAATATGACGAAATGATTAAAAATTTTACATTCCACAATTAAATCAAGAAGTGCTAAACTTAAAATGAAAAAATTACGAACGATTTGTCAACTACGGAATTAAAATTTGCTATGTTGAGAGAGACGTTTTAATTTGTGATTTCGCGCGAATTTTGCTCCGAAATTCCAATAAGTTCGAAAGCGCGCGCTCAAGTAGATTTCAATCAAAAGTAGCTAAGAGAGAGGGAATAGTTTTTGCACAAATCTTAACGTTTGTATTGAAATTCCTAAAAATAAAAAAAACTTAATAAAGAACGATAAAATCATTCCTAAATTAGATTGCTGTAAGTCTCGTTAACGAGCGAAATTATTTTTCATTTATTTCTTCTTTTTGAGTTACACAATCTGTATTTCTTAGCTTAATTTTTTTTTCTCGAAAAGAAATATTTATTTTCAAATCGTAGTAATTATCTGTTTCTTTACCATTAGCATATTAGGTAACATAAAGCTACAATAATTGTATACTGCGAAATTGAAAAGTTCTGTATTTTTGTGGAAAATATTGACGTTTAAGATGAAACAATGATAAATGAGAAGCAAAGGGGGCTAGCGAGTACTAGTTGCAGTGCTGTATTAAAGCTACTTTTAGAGTTCAAGACGTAGTGGGAAATTCCCAGCAATCAAATTTAAAGATTCATCTTTGAACTTGCGAAGACATTTATTAAACAATAAAAAAGATTATGGCAACACATAAGTATCTGGAAATTATCATCAATGAAAAATACTCTGCTATCTACTATTCTTAACATAACTCTGCTCTCTCACAAATCTAATTCTAATTACTGTCTACATCTCGGCACCTGCCGCCGAAAGCAGCGCCAACCAATCTATCGGAGGACATTCAATTTATACCTAAATTGCCGCATCTAAGATGCGTAGTTGCTAAGGCGCCACGAAATGTTCAAGATGTTCAGTCATTTATGGATCTCTTGAATTTTTACTCAGTGTTTTCTAAAGACTTAGCAACTTTGGCCTATCCTTTATACAACTTAACCAAGAAAAGTGTTACTTGGAAATGGGATCGCACTTGTCAGGAAGCTTTCGAAAATGGGAAAAACGAAATTTGCTCTGACAAAATACTAACTCAATATGATCCAAACCTCCCTATCTTGCTATCTTCTGATGCTTCACCTGTAGGAGAGTCTCCCAGTCCATTCTGCAACAAGACTTCTGCATTATGATCTTGTTCTGCAAGCTTATAATTTTGATATCGCTTATCGCAATACAAAGAACCACGGCAATGCTGACTGCTTATCACGTCTACCATTGAAATCTGAAGAACTGAATTAAGAGATGATATTGCAGTATACAAAATTTACCAAATTGAAACCGTACTCGTTACTGCCAAAGATTTAACAAAAGCCTCTCAGTTCGATCAACACTTGGAAAAACTTTTAAAAATATTATAATATGGGGGTCAATTAGAAGGGAAGGGAAAATATACCTTACAGGATGGGTGCATTATGTATGGGCAACGAGTATGTATCCCAGACTGCTACAAAGCGAAAATATGAGACGAGTTGCATCATGGGCATCTTGGTGTTGTAAAAATTAATGCAATTGATAGATCTTACGTGTATCGGCAAAACATCGACCAAGACAAAGAAAATTCTACGAAAAACTGTTTGGACTGTGCTAGGTTCAAAACGGATCCAGAAAAAGCAAAAGCTCATCATTGGGAATATCCCAGTGCACCACGGGAAAGAGTGCACATTGATTTCGCAGGACCAATATTTGAATGGATGTCTCTACTCATTGTTGACGCCCATTCAAAATGGCTTGAAGTTTACCCCATGAAGACAGCCAACTCATTCAAGATAATTGAAATGCATCCGAGATTGCTTTTCACGTTTTGGACTACCTGTAGTTTTAGTTTCCGACAACGGCACTCAGTTTACTTCCCAAGAGTTCCAAACATTTATACGAAGCAATGGCATTAAGCATAAGACGTGCACCCCTTTCAAACCATCCAGCAATGGACAAGCAGAGCGCTACGTGCATACATTAAAACAATCTCTCCGTGCCATGCAGAACTTTGCAGGAAATACCCAGCAAAAGGTTAGCACCTTCCTCATGCAATATCGCAAGGCTCCTAATATGACAACTATGATTAGTCCGGCTATGCTTTTCCTTAAGAGAGACATTAGGACTAGAATAGATCTTGTTCTCCCTGACTTGGTCGGAAGAGTCAATGAGAAGATCAGAAAAAGCACGTATGATTTTCAAGATCGTATTTTTCACGAAGGTGATAAGGTGGCTATTCGAGACTATCGTTCACCCAACGCAAGGTGGAAATTTGGAACAGTTATGAGCAAAGATGGAGCTCTTCATTACACAGTTAATGTGCAAGGTACATTGTATAGACGCCACGTAGACCAAATGCGACCAACAGGAGACCAGATCTTGGACAAAACTGCTCACGTTCCACGAATTAGTTTTAGCAGTGATACTCCACACATCGGCACTGCTGAAAATTCTCCAGCATCCATTGATCCTGGTGGAGATATACAAAAAAACCTGGATCTGCCCAATCAACACCGGAAACTCGCCATCCATCTACAACTAAAAACACGAGTTCAGCTGTTTTGCAGAGAAGTACTCCATCTTCAACTTTTCAACAAACTCTATTTAGGCCGAGGTGATCACAAAGGATTAGACGGCCCCCTAAGAGACTTTAATTTTAAATTTCCATTTTTAAAGGGGGAGGAGATGTCGTGTATTTAGCCGTTCGAGGCTATCTTTACGAACTATCCGTATCACGCCTACGTAATCGAATTGGGACTTTCCCTCTTAAAAATTTCAGTTTAGATTCCTCGCCTGTTAGTGTTGCGTTAAGACGCATCTTCCGTATTCTAAATTTTAAATGTTGTAAATTATTAGTAAACAGTGCTTGTTATATATAACAGTATTATTTCCTAAAATCCCACGCTAAGGGACAACACGAACAAGAAGCCCTTCGTTCCAGACGCGGTCGAAATCCTCAGCCACTCTAACGTGATAATGGCGGAATCATTTTTCTTATAATTCTCTTGTTTCATGGAGTTCAATATTCCATATAATTGCCTGGTAGCCTATAGATGAAGCCGAAGTTCAGATTGTAACTTTGTTAGATTAGAAAAGAAAGGTTTCACCCTTTCGTATATGATTTTTTCAAGTCTTATTAAGCGTTGACAACAGACTGATTGATCGATAATTTTCGGGTTTTGCTGAGTTTTGGCCAGGTTTTTGCACAGAGAATAATCATAGAGTTTATCAATATACCTGGAAAATATTTAATATTCAAGCATGCATTGTTAATTTCACTTAGATGCCATGAAATTTTAGGGTAGTGCTTTTACTATGTGGTTGTTGATATGGTCAGATCTTGTTTCTTTTTAATTTTTTTAGTCACTGAATGACTTTCTTGTTCATTTTTGTAATTCATTAAATTCAGATTGGTTTAATCCTGAATAAATTTATTGTATTCATTCAAAACTACTCGCGATATTTGCAGCTTGGGTATTCATTGAAAGAAAATTGATTCTCAATTGCCTCTACAAAAATGTTAACTATATCTTTATTTAAGTTTACCTTACCATTTTGACCTTCTGAGGGCGTGTTGTAACATGTTTAGTCTTCAACGACTTTTTCATATTCCAAAATGATGCATCATCGATACAGAGACTTTCTACTTCGACAGAAGGGCTTGGCGATCTTTGCAATTTTCACTAGTTAGCCTGTTAATTTTAGGTTTCAACGCAGGATTGAGAGTTTTGCTCCATAATTTTCCCATTTTATTATTAATTTTCTTTAAATTTTTTGTATCTTTAGGAAGCCTCCAGTAGATATCTTTTCTCTGTATGTGTTAAGTAGCTTCATTATATGCATGTTGGAGTTCTTCGGCAAATTGTGAGATAATATCTTCCTTGTATCAAGATTTTGTGATTCATAATTTGAGAGAGAGGGGATGTTTTTAAACAATATCCAATCAGTCTTTTTAACGAGAGTTGGTTTCTGGTTTGGATTAATGTTCTTAGAAAAGATTAATGGAAGATGATCACTGTTTAGTTTTTTAGAAATATATGAGATAAAATGATTGCTCATGTTTGTTATCATTGCTCATCATGCCAAGTAAACCTGAGGTGCGATTTGCAAAGTTTGGATGTTAAATATCCTCTTCAAGTGCATGTTTAAGGAGATTAAGTTTTTGAGTATTGTATTTTATTTGAATATTTATCTTTGAAAAACTGTCAAATCCTACTAATCAGCACAATACAAAACCTGACACCAGGATGAAGCTCACTATAACAGGACCAGGTCACCTATTTATTCTTCTTCCTCGAAATTCTTTCCTTCAAACTTGTAGTCAGGTAAAAGGCAATAATGATTGCGATGATAAAAAAATTTTTAGAAGATGATTTAGACCAAATAAAAGACATAAAAAATTTTTTTCTGAATTCTTGACTTATACTAACTGTTTCATAAAAAGCAAACGTATCAAATATATATATATATATATNTATATATATAATATTATTATATCAAGCATATGAAGCGAATGTTTTTATTTATTTCCGATAATGTCGAAATTATCAATTGTTATTTTAATTGCAAAACTTTTTAATGTAATCAAATGCTAATCTATTTTAATAATCAAATTAATTAAGAAATAATTTACTTACAGTATCCGTCATTTTTTTCTGCTGGCATATTTTCAAGTGAGGGTCCAACTCGAAAGCAGGTAAGCATATGAAATCTTTGAAATTAATTTTTCAGAAATTAAGATTTAAGATTCCAGACAAATAGTTCTCTAATGCTTCTATAATATGTCTATTGACATTAACAAAAATAAAATATTATTCGTTTAAAATGTTCAAATTGTATTTCAAATTGAGTATAAGATCTTGTGTATTCAAAATCATAGAAAAAAATTTTCCCGCATATTAAATTCATTCATTATCAGTATATCGTAATCAATATTGTAAGTTATTATATCTTACATATATTATAGTCAAAAATAATATTTTTATTTAAATATTGTTACGTTATACTAAATATTGCATGTTTCTGTCCCTAAAAGAACAATTGTTCAATAATAAAACATTAAGAATTTTCTTAATAAAATTTCAGAAGCAAAAATTTAAAACCTGTTATTCTATATTAATCATCTATCTTATCTATATTTAAATGGGGGGAAAAATCTCCCCACCCCAAAACACCCAACGCTCGCTTAATTCTAATTGTTTGCCACAGCAGTGATGCATACCAGGCGTGTTGTTGACACTGAGAATACATAAACTTTCTTCTTTACAAGTTGGCATGGTGTATATAATTTTGTTCTTTACAAGTTGGCATGGTGTATATAATTTTGTCCTTTACAAGCTGGCATGCTGTATATAATTTTGTCCTTTACATGTTGGCATGGGGTACATAATTAGACTTTGTCCTATACAAGTTTATGTATCCTCAGTACCAGCAACATAGATAAAAATTTACCTCTGGAATATGTGTCACATAACTGAAAGTGCATGCATGAAAAGTCTGTAGTATAAACAAGAAACTTGGTAAGTGTTCATATCTTTTTATATATCAACTGTTTTTGTACATTATGTGCTTTTATAAATAAACAGTTGTTTGAAACTGGATGAATTATTTAGACTAATCCGAAGTTTTTAGCATATCGCTGGTTCAAAGTTAAAACGACACTTCTGCACTCACTTCTCATGTTATTTGAATGAGAAGTGAGTGCAGAAGTGTCGTCTTAACTTTGAACCAGCGATATAATTTATGTAATAACATTCCTATTCAATTTCACAATTTACGAATTTTTATTTTTTGAAGGTAATGGAGAGTGGATCTAAATTTACTTTTTACGGACAAGGATGGAAAGAAAAACTGTCAAATCCTACTGATCAGCACAATACAAAACCTGACACCAGGATGAAACTCACTATAACAGGACCAGGTCACTTTCATTTATTTCTTTATATATAAAAAGAGAGTGGAATGATAACACATAGCCATTCACAGAAGACTTCTGGTTAGTAACAGACAAAACAGCCAATCAAAATTTAGAACGCTTTTGTGTGAAAAAAAATTTTTTTTAATAATGCTGTCTGCAGTAATGTTACAACTAAACTTACCAGCTAAATCCTGTTGCGATTTCTATTTTGTATTAAATGAGTGAAATATATTGAACAGAGTTTATTTTAAAATACTTATATCTTTTATAAAAAAAATGTATCACCGTGAATATCTCAGGCGATATCAACAGCGACATAGGGCTGAACATAATTTAGCAGCACAAAATTACCGGGAAAATAATCGTAGTGCTATCAATACGCGGCAGCGACATGCGCTGTGAAGAAACGTTGAAGAGTCATTATACGTTTAAATGAAAACGAATAATATGGAAAAGAAATTGATAAGGAGGTTTTGCAAATAATTTTTACTTTTATCATTGTTTTTCCTTACTTTTAATTATTTTTAATTTTATCATTGTTTTTCCTTACTTTTAATTATTTTTTACTTACTTTCAAAAAATCATTCAGCCAGAAATATGAATTAACAGTTCATATTTGTTTGAGATATTTCTTAAATAATGCATAAAAGTGCAAATCATTGGTACACAAAAAGTAGCCCCTGAATCTCACAATGAATCTGATTGAGACTGGATCATTCCATTTATTTCAAAGGTGGGGAAAGTAGAATTTACTGCGCATCACTTCGGCGCACGAACTATACAGTAAATCCGATTACAGTATCTTCTTTGAAGACACATAAGCTCCTATTCTTTCTGCAAGTAGATTTTTAAAATTAAAACGATGGCGCCATTTACCAATTTCGGATTTAAATATACATTTCTAATAAGTTTTAAATTAATCTGATGCTTTTAAAGATAATATTTTTTACACTTTGATAATATTTTTTTAAATCATAACTAATTTTACATAGTGTCAGGAATACTTTTTTATATCTTCTCATGTATTTTATGAAGTTGAGGTAAGAAAATCTAAGTAAAATCTAGAAAGATTAATCATAGCATAAAATTGCCACTGCCCGGTATACCCTACACTGATGTTTTTTAAGGTCAACGGCCATTGCCCGGTATACCCTACACTGATGTTTTTTTTGAGGTCAAGGGCCACTGCCCGGTATACCCTACACTGATGTTTTTTTGAGGTCAAGGGCCACTGCCCGGTATACCCTACACTGATGTTNGGTACTAATTCTTGGGGAAAGATTAAAAATTATTATATCATTTTTGATGCCAACGATGCTTAAGTAATTTTGGTAAAAGGTACAACCTCCAGACGCGGACACGTTCCTAGATTATGAAAAATCCTTTCCCGTAACGCTCGCGCCTGGTAATTGAAACAAGGCAATAATTATGATTTAAAAGCAAAATTAAAGGAAAAAGGATACTAGTTCTTTTAGGGGAAAGATGAAAAATTGCCATACTACTATTGTTGCCAATGATGCTTGATAAGATTTCGTAATAGGAACTACAAGCATTATGGTAATTGGTGTAATTTCATAACGCACCAAATACACTACTTTTTTTTTCTTGGTACTACAGCCCCGAGCAGGCTAAGGCAATCCCAACAAAGTTTGCTAAATGCTTGTTTCTTTTTTCCAATTAATTATTTTTAAAGTTTTTAAATCATCTTCAAGCCAATCAAGTTATCAAGCCATCTGAGTGTAGGTCTCCACCATTTTCTAATGCCACAATACTGGTTGAAAATACACTAAGACAGATACAAAATATTATATTTGTATACTCGATATCTACAAAAACTGACCGTATTAATACAGCACAGTTATTATATATGTTAGACTATGGATTTCAATGAACAAGGTTCGAGTAAGAGTCAGAGATCACGAGTTCGAAAAACCTCTGAAGGAGGGAGTTCGAACATTTAAAAATAGTTTAAAGACAGAATTTGCATAGTATTAATTTTGAGTGTGTAAGTACCCTCATTATGCAACTGTTATTATGTATATATATATAACAAATCAAGATTGGATTTGGAGTTTTGTTTCTTTTGATTTTCAAGACTGTATGTATTGAATTCATGTTATAGAGAGGATTGTTTTTCCTTTATGATGTTTAAGTTAAGTTATGATTTTACTTGCTTAATAAAATTTATGATTAGTTAAAAGATGACTTTTTCATTATGCTTGCTGGGCATTTTCCACAACGCACTAAACTCTGCCAGCAAGTTACACAAAATGATGTGAAAAGAAAAATCAATGAAAAATGCGCATAGCTAGGTTTTGTGAATACTCAGAGATCTATTGTAAATAATTTTTACTTTTATTGTTTTCACCTTATTTGTTTATAACAATTCAGACAAAAATGTTTATTGATCATTGATAGCATAATTATTTCATTTTACATTTATTTTTTTATTAGTATTCAATATGAGAAAAAAATTAAATTGCTTAATTTAATTTGTCGAATGTCAGTTACATGTGTTATTATTATGTAATTTGCTTTTTGTCTGATTGAAACTAAAATATTTTGTCTATTGACAGTATTGAAGTTAATTGGGCAATTACTTGCAATGGTTGCTTTTGAAATATTACTCAGCACCAACTTATTAATATGACATGTTTTAATTTGTTTGTCATATTTTAAAGTTTTTTTCATTAGGTTTTAATTATTTTCAGTTTGAAATTTAAATTTTCTGGCTGGGGGGATTAAGAACCATATAGGGAGCGTCCGGCATCCTATAAGATCAACAATGATTTGAGTTAGGGGTAAAAATATACTTGAGGGTGCCCTTTAGCGAAATTGGTGACTCATGTTTGGCGCCATTCCTGTTCGCGCGGAACACCGTGGTAACAGGAATGGTTGCCAAAATATATTGATATTTCAATAAAACATTGAAAAATTTCAACGAAACATCGGTCAAAACTTTATAAAATTGCAATGAACCCGATATGAACAAAATTAAGAAACCCAATAAAATGCATTTTGAATTGAAACAAAAATTAATGGAGTGCGCACAGAAAGAAAAGGAAAAAAAACTCACTTCTTCGTTAAGCTTGAATATCCTCAGATTTAGGTTCACCGAAATCTCTAATAGCAGTTAGATACTGTACAAATTTATCATGAATAGAATCTATGTACCTCTATCGCCACATAAATTCGGTAAAATACGAATCGAAAAAGGCGCCCGTGGTACCGAACTGGCAAAGACATTTTTTTCTAAAGTCCCTTTTTATGACTGCCCACATACCTTCGATCTTATTGATCAGAAGCAAAAGCAACCTTGCCAGCCGGTATCTAACGCAGAACTAACGGATCTCTGAAATTACATAAACCATTGAACATTTAAAAATAACGCTAAAATCTAAATCCATCAGAATCACGATTGGGCTTCAACATTGCTCAGCTTGGTGATCAATCGCGATCACAACTTGGCGAGAATCAAGGGGCACCCTCAAATATAGTCTACCCGAGTTAGGCTCTGCCAAGCGAGTTTCGGATACGGAGATTAATTTCCGGCTAATGCCCTATAGTAATGTGTTAAATAATATTGCTTCCTCGCTTTATATAAGTTTATAATATTGTTTGTATTAAAATTGCTTTATATAAGTTTATAATGCTGATAATTAGGACCTCTGACATTTTACAATCCTATCATATTCCCTCTATATGATGTTGGTGCAGAAAAATTTGCCAGTTAATCTCCACGGAAACGACTTTAAATTTGTTCGCGAAGTGAGCAAAAATGTAATTGCCTAGAAATTATCGGGGGTTGGCGAGCTGTAGCGAGCAGGGGAAGGAGCCCTCTAGTATTTTTATTTTAATATTTAAATTTCAAATTTACTTTCTCACCAATTAGAAGAAAAAAAGTATTTTTGAATTAATTTGCTTATTTTTCAATCGAATGGGCCATTTGCGATATTTGCAAACATCAGTGTGTAAAAGTTTTGACTTGAGGGCAAAAAGTATGAAAGCACAATAAATATTGAAGTAATCCTTTCTGTAAATGCACAAAATTGTTAACCTGATCTGAAGTTACTCGAATAATTAAATAATAATAGAAAAAATGAAGTTCCTTAAAATATATATTTCAAGAAAGATTTTTTACATTTTTCATTTTATTGAAAGTTTCTGAAAGAAGTGAAAAATTTTAAAAAATGTAAGAGATTGCCACTAACTCTAATCTGCCACTATAGGTTTCGTGTGTTTCCTTCCATAAAATATTTAAACTTCTGCTTTTCTTCACTTGTTGTTTAAAAAATATAGTAATTTATAGTATTTTTCTGTTTAGAACCAGCGTATCCTTTAACTGCAATGTGTATGGTGCAGGCTGGTCTGACAGTTCTTCAAGAGCAAGACAAAATACCTTTGCAGTGAGTAATGATGTTTATAATGTCTACAAAGCTTAACATATTTATGTGAGTTAAAAAGAAAGATTGCATCAATCGTAAAATTTCCGGATCAAATTACGATTTAAAAAAACCCGACATGTTCGTAAAATGCATTTTACAGTAAAATATTAACATAATTTTTTCGATAATATTTTTTAATTAAAGTTATTCAGTAGTTTTGCTGTTATCGTCACTGTAGAAATTACGGTATAACAGGCTTTTTTATTCCTTAACATGTTCCAGTGAAAATGGATTTTATGGTAAAAAGTACAGATACCCTTAGTGCCCGTATTTTTTACAGTCCTTTGATCCGGAATTTCTTGCAGTGTTCTTATACGTAAGGAATTTCAAAATAATAAATTAAAAATAAATTGTAAAATTTTATTGGCATTTCAAATGAAATAATTCATAATTTTGACGTCATGCCGAAATTCGTCTAAAATATTATTACATATAAGTAATCATGCATTAGCCATAATATTAGAAACCTATAGAGAATATGTTTCCAATATTAATGCTGCTTACATGAAGTAATATTAGCAGTTATTTAAAAAAGGAGCTCAGTTTAGAATTATTTTTGTCCATAATTTTATTGAAATATAAACATTGCTTTGATTACTTTTCGTTTATTTATTTATTTATTTTTATTCATTGATTTATTTATTTTTATTTATTTATTTTAATTCATTAATTTTTTTAATTTTATCATTGATTTATTTATTTTTTTATTTTCAGGGGAGGTGTTCTTACTCCTGGTGTGGCTTTTGAAAATACATCTCTTCAGAAAAGATTAGAGAAACGTGGTGTAACTTTTAAATATGAAAATATTCACTAAAAACCTTTATTTTATATACATTTTGTAGAACAAGTAAATCTCTAATTAAAGAAATGGATTCAAAATAATTTATAAATTATTTTATTCATGAAACCTAAGATATCTTTCTCCTCTAAGGAAACTTTTTATTTTTTTACCGGTATTTCTACAATTCATGTTATTATTATATGTTACCGGCAATGTGGGAGGGAAACTCAGGCATTGTAGACAGTGCCTTGACGTTAACGTTTTTAGGCTAAAAATGTAATCTGAGAATTATTTTATACTTTACCTGGGCAATGTAAAAAAAATGAAAAATAATGCTCTTTAAGCTAGGTATGATAGTGTGGTTTTGTAGATGTAAGCACATGAACAAGGATGCATCGCTCTGTCTTTTCCTTTAAAAAAAATGACGATTAAGAATTCTCAGTTGACAACTAAAGTAAAATAACATTTTTTTCTATTCATTGAATTAACTTTTTATGAAACACAAATTTTACTTTAACTGGCTTATTTGATTATTATAATATGCGATTAGAAATAAAACATTGTAGGGAAGACCGGGCAACTGTATGTCGGGTAATTATCCTTTACCTTAAGCAACATGTGTGCTTTGAAAACTGGGCTAAGAATATACCAAGCAATGCCGTTTTAATTATAAAAATCATCTGGGCTAAACAATACTGAGCAAGTGAAATCAGAAAATCACCCTTGCCGGTTTATTATCCCGATTAATCCGGTTTTAATTAATAATACTAGGAGATTACTAAAAGAGCTTACTCATTTTACCGAAGAAAGTAAAGTGAAATATGAACTTGTTGCACCAAGAAATTGCTTTGCCTGCATTAAATACTAATAAACTATAATCATACTATCTAAAAGAATGAAATAATCATATTTATACTCTGCTTGTCTGTCATTTGGCAATGCATGAAGTGCTTAACCATTTCATTTCCACTGGTTGATTTTTAGAATAGTCTGAAATGCCAGATATCCCCCTTTGCTGGTAACACATACGTATTAGTTATAGTTATTTTTTGATGTTTGAGTTATTTTTTATGAAATAAAATGTACTTCAGATTTTGATGTATGATACTTGAAATACTGTGATACGAATATGGATTTGAGTTTTTGTTATTGTAATTTTTATTTTAATATAAGAAGAGAGTTAATGTTAAATATTCGAATAAACTTTTTTTTAAGTAAAAATCTGTTTAAATTATTATCACCTGAAAGATATTCTTATTTATCTTTTTTAAAATGCCTGTAATTTTAATTAGGTTCTGAAACAAATTACGTTTTCGAAAATCTTGCCTTATACCAATCAGTAGAGGATAACTCTCAAATGTTTATGAAATAATGAGATTGCCCTCATCCAGGAAATCATTGCTTATTGAATCATTCATATGTAACCCTTCGTAATGCATAATTCTTTCACCAAAATGTTTTAAATTTTATATTCGATAAAAGATCATAAAATATCAATTTATTTATAACTAATAAAAACAAATAGAATTTTCAGTATTTAGAGACTTAAAATCGCACTGTCCAAAATTGAGACAATTTGTAAGTGTAATAAGCTCATATTGCTCAAGAGAGATTGGATTTAATTTTTGTCTCTTACATGTTCATATGGTATCGTCGTGAGCTTGAAGTTAAAGTGCTTAGTATAACATATGACAACATTAAAAAAATATGCTAATTATCTCAAAGATGCATTAGAAGAAGAATAAATCAAACCGTGAAAAGTTCTAAATCACTTATTTACTATTATTGATTATTGAATGAATAAATTTCATTCCTAAATGTTTTTTCGCCAAAATTAAACAAACTTTAACTTTTATAAGCCTTTAAGTCAAAAGAATACACCGATTGAAAATCGTAAACAATGTATTTTAAAGCAAAAAAGTAAACTTTAAAAAAAATAATTTAGATTTAATGACCATGTTCAAGAACTAAAGAACAAATAACCAAATAAATGATCATTTATGTTAAAAAGTTAAAATCTGCCTCTAAATTTTTTTGACATATTTAATTGGGAATTAAATTGAACTTAAGCATGCCAACCAGTATTATTTAACTTTTTTAAGCCTAGACAGAAGATACTTGCTATTAAAAACTTCCCTTAATATTGAAACTTAATTAATCTAAGTTTTAAATGCGAATATCTAAATATATAATCCATGAACGTTTGGGGCATTTATCCACTGTTGTCACCCAAACTCTCATCTTCATAATGGTTATAAAGGTTATGTGTTGGCAAGTGTTTTTCAAGTTTTCACCAACACAACTTTAACACACATAACTAATGTGTACAAATTTTAATATCGCGATTTATCGTCAAAAATATATCGCAATATTTTCCTCATTAATCAAATTTCTACATTGGTATCAATATTGTTGTTATCCCAATAAAATGAAATCAATAATTATCGCGTTGTATAATATTCACGATATTGTCATATTCGAGGCACCGATGTGCATTATTGGTAACCAGGGACATGATTTAAGCCCTGGTTAGCGAACTTGTCTTCATAGTGCCAATGACCGATAAGTATTGATATTTTATTTTATTTTATATCCGTCGTTGAACAGCTGACCCAATTTTTGGGTTTACGACTACTAATGTTCAACTCCGTAGCCTTGTAATTTTGAACCAATCCAGAAGACAAGGAAACTCACCCCCAAGGATCAGTACGCCAGAGGTATTGATTTGTTATGGGAACATGGAGGACTTTGCGACTCGACCAATTTAACGTGCATCAGTCACCATTTACTACACGGAGAGTCTTCGGCCGGCGGGGATCGAACCCACGAACTGTTGGACATGGACCCAGTGCCCTACCAACTAGGCTATAATCCCTGCCTCAAGTACTAATGTTTGTATAAAATATATTTTCCTTTAAAACATGCGAAAAGATGTGTGCAATTAATTACTATTATTAATAGTTGGTGTTAAAATGTTTTAGCATTTGAAATTGATAAATTTAAAAGCCTTGAAATTTAAATGCCCTTTGCAAAATAAGAGGAAGCATATCGATGTTTAATTATACAAAGAAATATATAAAGAGTTTCCACTCTAATGCTAGAGTATATAAAATGACGACGCGTTTTTTTTCGATGCGTACCAAAATGGAAACAGTCTGGTCTAAACGGTTTTAGTGCCACGCTACCGCAAAAAGCTTAACTATCAGCTAGATTGATAAATGAGATTATCGCTTTCTTTTATATTTATTTGAATTTATAAAGTTTTTTTTAATCGCTTGGTCATTTGTTTTATTTTAGTTCCATGAATTGCTTAGTTGTCAATTCGTTAAAGATGTCGTTTGTTAATGAAGACAAAAATACATTCTGCAAAGTAATTTACGATTTATTTGAAATATTTTAATTTCTCCTCATTTTTCTTATTCTAATATCGATTTCAATGTTGAATTTAATAAGTATTAGCATGGGTGAAATGCACTATTAATTCTTTTAAACTAAGGAAGGAATAAATACGAAAAAAACGTTATTAATGTTGTTGTTTTTTTCGTTTATCTGTTCATAGTAGAATTTATTTTATAAAAGAATAAAAAATAGAGAGGAGTAAATAAAAATATGAAAGAAGTACTTTTTACGTATTATCGAACTAAAATATAAAACGTTATAAAATATTTGGAGTTAATTAGAAAATGTTGCGTTTCTACTTAACTGCACAATATGAAAATATTTTTTAAAAATTTAACATAATTCTCACAATCCAATCTTAATTCAATAATTTTTATTGAAATAAAGCATAAAAACTGAACTTTTAAACAATAAATCGAAAAGAATTATTATTCATTCCTGTGACAAACATAATGGTAATAAAAAATATTTAAAATAAGTAAATAAAATAATAATGAAAGTATAAATCAAAAATATGACAGGAACACTACACTTAAAGTGTCAATTATTTTACTGAATCAACTAACCGTTTCCGATAAGCGGTGCTAGAGGGCGCTGTAGTGATTAGTCCTGGAGAAACGCGTCTTGATGAAGTTAGAGTGGATTGTCCTTACCTATTATGTCCTTACCTATTATATCCTTAACTAGTTCATGGCATAGTACATTACCGCAGATGTTAAATGCACCATTTTTTCAATTTTCGATAACATAAGTAAGCCTGCATATTTGTTTCTGGCACGTTCTACTTCTGTGCTTAAACTATCGGTTTAGAGAGCTTTAAGGATATAAAATTCTTCCGTGTGGTTTCGTCTTCTTATATTTTTTTAAAATAATTAGTAAAAATGCTGTTTCCATGACAGAGCACGTTTTGATCTGTTTTAATCGTAATTTTTTTTCATCAATGAATTTTTTACGTTTTAATTTTTTTCATCAATGAAATTTCTTTTTTTCAATACTGAACCTGAACCACATAACGAGGAAAAGAGATGATTGTTTACGACCCCCATGTGTAACAAAAATAAACTACTTTCAGATTAAGCAAAGATGGTTGTATGTACATTTTTTCAGAATTATAAACCATGCGAATTAGACAACAAGTAGAGCAGGGCAAAACTTAATTAATTACAATTATTTGATAATTTACAATCATTGCAAATCTAAGTAACGATTACAATTTTAATCATGATTAAAACTTTTATTGAACTATGATTACAAGTGATAATGATGTATGTTTACAAGTAGGTATGATTACATATAATTAAAGCATAATTACATATAGTTGAGATTACAAGCAACCATGTTTACATATTATACAAAATGTAATACATTACAAGAAACAGATTGCTTATGATCATGATTATGTGCAATCATATTTAACGGTTAAAACTAAAGGTGTTCGGGCAATACAATGATAATCCACATTTTCAAATTGTTCAAGAGAGCGCTTGAAGTTAAAAACACTGTCATTTTTACATTAAGAATAATATATTTCTGTGTATTGCACTGTTATTTAATGAAAATTCTGAAAACTTGTAAAATTTCTGCCAAGGAACAAAAGTAAAGTGCTGTTTAGTGAAAAAATGTCTTTTTCAAAAGAAAAGCATGCCTCATTGTAATATTATTCTCAAGCTTTTTCATTTTAATCCTGATAACATTCATTATAGTTTTCTGATTTCTGCTAGCAATCATAATAATATATTAGTAATTTTAATTAAAAGTAATCATCAGAGTGCTTGATCGGTGCAATTAATTATATTTTACTCAATTCTGGTGCCTATAATTGTTATTATTTTGGATTAGATTAAAATATAAATTTTAAAGACCATTGCGTAACTGAAATGAAATAAATGTCAAATGATGGATAAATATCTAATTTATGATAATAAAGTTATATCATAAATTATGACATAACTTTTAAAATTTAATTGTATTGGATTTTCACACTGAGTTCCCTTCCTCAGTTATATAATCAAAAATAATAGCAACAACAACGAACAAGAAATAATAGCAGCGATAAAGTTTTAATCTTCCTCAAAGTAATATCCAAGTTGGTGCCGAATTTCATCCATTATTTCAGCCAAAATTTCCGAATCTTTGTGCGTCATAACAGGACTTTCCAGCATCCCTAAAAGAAAAGAAAAAATTATTGTCGAAAAATTTAAATGATTTGTATTATAAAGCGTACAAATAAAATATGTGCAATTTACGACATTGTCAACTGAAATGCTAAAAATTTTAACCGTTTCGGATGAACAAATAAACATGTTTAACGCTTCAAATGAATGTAACACGAAACTTTAATTCATTAGCCACTTATAGGGTCATTTTGTTAAGTAACTTTGATATAAAATATGTGCAATTTACAACATAGTCAACTGAAATACTGGAAACTTTGAACATTTTAGATGAACAAATGTTTTAAGTTTCAAATGAATGTAACACGAAACTTAAATTCATTAACCACTTATAGGGTCATTTTGTTAAGTAACTTTGATATAAAATATGTGCAATTTACAACATAGTCAACTGAAATACTGGAAACTTTGAACATTTTAGATGAACAAATGTTTTAAGTTTCAAATGAATGAAACACGAAACTTTAATTCATTAACCACTTATAGGGTCATTTTGTTAAGTAACTTTGAGAATGGAATTCGATTTATAAAAAAGAACTCCTTTAGCTTATTAGAATTCCCGCAACAGCCCGTCGTGAATTAGAGAAGTCATGGTGGCTAAGGCTCTACAATTTCGTGACAAATGATTTGATTGTGGTAATGTGGTCAGCACTGCGTTCAGGCCACTTTTACTTCCCAGTTAAGCTGTTACCCATCGGTCTGAAGCACGGTATGGTTCAATCCGCCACGGGGGATCGATCATCAGTTCCCCGTTTATCGTAATGCTTAAAATTAATTTTGGTCAGAATGTGGATGGGAATTTTCCCAAATTTAAATTCCAGAATTGGATATTAACATGAACATTTGTGCTTATAAATAACTTGATATCAAAATTTTATGTTTATAATTACAAGTAAACTCGATGGGAAATGATTGAATGAAAGAACGCATAACACACAAAAGAAAATGGCTCCTCATTGTTGACCTCTAATCTTGATCCCAAGGTAACCTTGACTGCTTAGTAACCTTAACTGATACTCTTATTTATGTAGACAAAGCTCTTTGTTGTTCTTTTTATTTTACTTCCTGAGATTGTTAACAAATTACTCTACAAATCATAGGGGAGATAATAGCTTCCTGTTGATCTTTTAAAAATTCATGATTTTGGAGGGAAGTATGCTTCTTATTATCTTATAAAAGGTTAAATAATCATAATAAATGATGAATTACATAATCCAATTTTCAAAACCCTGAAGGATCCTGAGCTTGAAAAAGATCGACTAGATAGTTGGGGGACATGAAAAAGACTCTCTGCGGATTAAGGATGAGAGAAGGAGAACATGGTTGAAGCTACCAAAGCCTCTAGAAGAGGACATTTTGCGATTTTCTTTTTGAAATATCAGGGAGCTCTACTACATGCCCCAGTGCCCCATTCACTTGTATATCAAGAAATATTTATAAAAGTTTTTAAAAAAAATAGCTTTTTTAGTCAAAAACCAGCTATACTCAAATCATATAATATGTTAACAAAAAAGAAGAGAAATTAGTGAATTTTTTTGTAATTTTTTAAAATGCAAAAATCAATCTGAACCTATTTTATATTAATTATTGAGTATTAAATATGGCACAAAATATTTATCGAAAGCGTTTTTTTTTAAAGTTTTTCTAGCCTGTTTCCAGCTTGCTTAATTTAACAAATAAATCTAATAAATCTAATTAAAACTAATAAATAATTTATTAAAACTAATAAATCATTTTCATGGCTTTCGTCCCCATGTAGCACAAATGCATTTTAGCTCCATGAAAACAACCTCGTTCGAGGCAATCCTTGATCCAAGAGCTCCCTTGCCTTCTAGATTAGGATAAGAATTGTAAAGCTAGGGAGGTTAACATTGAAATGAAATAAATGGAACTAATAATAATAAATGATGTAGGAAATAAATTAAAGCTCACACCATATAATACGTATAAATAAAGAGGGAATAACTTTGCGAATTTTTACAATTTTCTGAAATACGAAAATTCTGAATACGGACAAACAAGGGAAGAGACTTCCATTAGTTTCCTTAAGAAAAAAACGGGTTAATTTTAACAACACTGAAAAATATAGAACCAACAAATGAATAAAATTTAAGCAAAACAACGAACATAACCTTTTTGAATGCATTCTCTAACGTGTGTTGCTTCAAATCTGAGACCTGAACTGTTAATGTATATACATGGTCGAATGGTGTTGGGAAGCGGGAATTCATAAGTCTCGGTTTCTGTCTGGACAACAGTTGGACACCAGAAAGGATTCGGAACCTAAAGATTAAAAAAAAATTGATAATTCTATAAAAACAAGGAAGAAAAAAAAATCACAACAAGAAAAATTTAAAATACGATTCACTACAAAATGAGGGAAATTGTGATAGCCTTGCGGCGATCACAGGTTACCCATCGGCAAAATGGCTGTTGTCTATTTTTCTTCTTCTTTTTTTTTTTTCTTTTTTTTTTTGTTCATTGANTTTCATCTTGGACATCTTTAACTGTTAATCCTGAACTACTCGGTACACAATTTCTCAGACATATTTAAATGCAATTCAGACACATTCTGTGTAAATTCTTATGATGACTGAATAGACATTGAACAGCCAATCCAGATCAATATTAACATTTTCGGATGGATACAATGGTGTTTGATGGTGATAGCTGCATCATAACCCGTTTCGGATTCACAAGTTCATACATGAAATATGGTTTGAAATCTAGGTTTTTTTTTCCAATTTTACAGAAATAGTGAATGAATCATTTATATTGCGTGGAAGACAGTCTACGGTCTTGTGCAAGTCATTTGGGTACGTTGACAATGAATCTTTTTATCCCTAACTGGTGATCAACACCCAGTTCTCGTATTTGCATGAAAGGGGTTCGGAGAGTCACCCTTCGCTCTTCGGTAGGGGGTTCGATTCTCTCAACCATTTTGGTACTTTTGTGAGGGACGGGCTTCATGCCTGCGTTTGCGAACGGAATCCTGTCGTTTTGCCGTTTGTGTGTAACGCTTAAGGTATTCCTGTCTACGTTCTTTGACTTAGGCTATTTCAGCCTCGGTTAGTTTAGGCATTGGCATCGTTTTATTCTTGCTTCAACTCTAAATTTTGGGACCGCGTCAATCAGTTTGGACCCTCTTTATTTGTGATATTCACCTGAATTAGTATTGAAAACGATTCCGTTTGAACTGTAGGTTAGAAATTCTGATTCTTAATTAAAACAATAAGAACAGAAATATAATGATGAAATTCTCTTTTATTCACAACTCAAGAAGTATTTATGGGATCTCTCTGGTCCCATATCTCAAAAATGGTAACTAGCTTAAGAAACTCACCAACTTAATGCATTAAAAGTTTTTAAAAAAATTCTAAAAAAATTGTCAAACAACAGCGGTCGTCATAGCAACTCATGCGTACTGTTTACTATTACTCTTGATTATTGCAGTTGAAAAGTGCGGACGCCATGAAATCCAAACCAAAATCTATTTTGCCAAAGGATAAAAGTTATTGCAGAGTAGTGAAATTTCGGCAATGCGTTTGTCTGCATAGGAGTAACATATTTAATTAATTAAAGTTTCAAGATCACAGGTTAATGCAATTAAGAGAAAAACCATTTCAAATGTGAAAAACAAGATTTCATTAATAAACGGTGTAACCACGTATTTAAAGCAACCTGTTTTGCATGTTCGTAGTGGTGTTACTAGCGCTAAACTTATGCGTGAAGCGCGAAATTTTAATAGACATCATCATTAGTTATACTATTAATATTAAAATACAAGGTCAGCCAAAATGATTCTTAAATTATCTTCTATTAATTTTAGAAATATAGACTTGGCCAAAATCCTTCATAAAATATTAGGAGACAAACGACGAACATAAATAAGAAAGGGGGGACACGTGTAAAGATTCATTCACTTTCCAAGAAGTTTCCACCAAGTTTCTGGAACAACGCTCAAAATCGAATGAATAAATAAATAAAGGCATTTCCCTGAGTAACTTTTGTTCCAACAATTGATTTTCGCAAACTAAATGGCAATCTTAAAGTTTCTGAGAAATTACCTCAAACATTTTAATTAATTAATGCTTCAAGTTACGACTTTCTCTGCATAAAGATACCTCTTTTTTGGTCAAAATATAAATAGGATGTAAGATAGTGATTTTTGTTTTTAAATCTAATCAACCAACTCAATTTACGAAAAGAGCTAAAGATATTACATTTAAATTTACAATGATTCTATTTAAGCCCTATATTTTAAATTAAGGTTTAGAATATCTTTCCTTCATTTGGCTTTGAATAATTTACATAATAAAGTACTTTTATGCGAGATTCATAATTAAAAATAAAAATATTAAAAGAAAAATTAGTCAAGAAACAAGAAGGTTACGTTGACATCCGTTTATTAACACTTAGTGAGCCAAGGCCGCCATAAAAGCACAATGGCACCTCTATTTATTGTGTTGGATGCCTTGCGTATAAGGCGGTATTGTTCTCATATTTACAATTGATTTAATTATTATTATTATTGATAAAACTCATAATTCATAAAATTATTATAAATATACCTATTTCCGAACCGTTACAGGTTAATTGATCAAAATTTCCAATTGAAGTAGCTTTTGTTGGTATTCGTTTTACTTGTCCACGTATACAATATCCATTAATTCTTTCCTTAAGTGAAAAAGTGTTAAAAATTGGTACAAGTTTGTTATAAAAATCTGTTTGAAATAACTATAAAGCCTTTAATTTTACTTGATTTTCAATCTTCATTGGGTACAAATGTTAGAGATAATTAAAGCTCAATCGATTCACATAGATAAAAGAAATAACGAACGACATTCAGAGAGTGATAATTATTTAAAAAAAGGCCGTCTCAATCACACGAAGATAAAATCTTTTTGACAATCAATCGTCTAATCATTGAATACTTTTATCGTTTTGAAATTCTAAAGACTACCATAGATTACGAAATAACATCATAATTGTTAATTGTACTTTTTTATTGCATTTAAGTAAAGGGCAATATTTTCAATATCATTCAGCATAAAACGGTTAATAAAATAATTTTTTTTAAAGAAGACCATTTCATCCACACGAAGATAAAACCTTTTTGACAATCAATTGTCTTATCATTGAATATTTTATCATTTTGAAATTCTAAAGACTACCATAGATTGCGATAACTAACATAAAACATCAAAATTGTTTATTGAATAATTCTGGACTTGTCAAAAATATACAATAATTTACAATCAATGACTTTTGATATTAAATTTTAATTTTTAAAAGAATATATTAAGGTTATTTTCATTTAGCATTAATATTACTGCAGTTTATATTTACACTACATTTTATAAACGTTTAAACTATTTATATTTTTCATTTTGTTTTAACTCTTTGCTTTCGTATTTTGCTGACATTTAATAAAAATTGGTGGCTTAGAGCTGTCATACGGCCACAAAGAGTAAATATACTTCATCCATTGTCGAAAAAGTTTAAATTAAAAGTAAAAGGTAATATTTTTAATATCATTCAACATAAGAAACGGTTAAAGAATTAAATGATTTTATAAAGTCATAAGTATTGTACATACAATAAGATAAAGGTATGGTCAAAACTTCCAAAATATGGTATGGTATGCTTCTGGCTCAATAAGAACACCAAAAAGTATGGTAATTTTTACCGATTCGCTTTGGTAAAGATTTTGGTAAAATTAGCACTAAAATATAACTTTAAATACGTGTTAAAATTTGGTAATTTTATAACGATACCTTAGACCGTGGCATTAAAACCATTAATTCGGTTAAGTTTACTTTTCAGTTTTGTATTTGTAACTAAATATATGATAATAAGAACTATAATTTTGAGAGCCAGATTTTCTGTATATCATTTTCATATCAACGGTAAAATTACCAAATTAATGGCTTAAATATGCATATTTTAGTCTTATTTACCAGAACTGAATCTTTTTTTTTTATCAGAAATGTTTTTATCCCACAGTACGGGGATTTTAACAGAATTTTTTTCTCCATGTAATTGTGTTTCGAAATCATTCCATTTTCGTAAAGAACTAACTATATTATTTTCATTTCATAATGTTTTACCCTTATTATTCCTTCAGTTCCAATAACAACCAGATCACAGGGAAACTGAGTAATTGCATTTGTCGTCACATTAGCTGTTCGATTTTTACTATACAACAAGCTACTGTTCATAGCAATATCGACACCTGTAAGTAATAAATATGTTATTGGATATAAGTCATACCGAAGCAAAGGAATTAATTTAAGACTCCTTTTAAATAATATCAATATAGTGCTTAATTAATTTTTTGTTCAGAAATATTTTTCTCAAATTAAATAAATAACTTCAAGAAACTGAGGCGGTATGGTATTACTTGATCAAAATATTCATTTGCTTCAAAAATATTTTAATAAGAAATAGCATTCGACATGTTTCCAGAGCTTAAAAACAAGCGCCCGTTTTCAATACTTGCCAGACAAGACGAGAAGAAATAAAAGTGATAATAATGTCAGCGGTAAAGAGATAAATATAACACGTAGAGCCAAGATGGCTCAGGGGATAGAGCGTTCGCCTTCCAATGAGGTGAACCGGGGTTCGATCCCGGTGATGGCTGGTCTAAACGAATTCCGTATTCGGCTTGCACCGACCACAATACTGACGTGAACTGTCGTCAGTTGTAGGCGGATCATGGGTTAGAGTCTCCTTGCCATCAGGCTAACCTTTGGAGGTTCTCGTGGTCTCTATGAAACGCAAATGCGGATTAGCTCTATCAAAAAGTCCTCCACGAAGACAATTTTCTCCCAATACGCGATCCAGAAGTTTCCTTGTCTTCTGGATTGGGTTCAAAAGGACAAGGCTACGGAGTTGAACATTAGCAGTCGTAAACCCATAAAATTAGGTCGGCTGTTCAACGACGGTTATAAAATAAAATTAAATATAAAACGTAAAGATCTCAAAGAAAAATGAAGAAAAAGGTGAGAAATAGCGCTAGAAATACCACTGCAACACTTGAAAATGGGTGACGCCCGGTGGCTGAGCGGTAGCGTTTCGTGCTGTCGTGCCACAGGTCCCTGGTTCGATCCTCGGCCGGGCAAGGTTGACTCAGCCTTTCATCCCTTCAGTGGGTCGATAAATGAGTACCAAGTATGCTTGGGAACTTAACACTGGGGGTTCCGCTTTCGGCTTACCACCTGACCAGAACATCTGCCTCTGCAAGTAAACTTAGATGGGCACAGTAGGCCTTGGCTCTCAGGGCTGTCACGCCGCTGAGTTTAGTTTGTTAGACTTGAAAATGGGAGTCTGTTTTTGATTGCTTTAAACATGTCGACTGCTATATATTTTTGAAACGAATTAAGTTTTTAACCAAGCAATATTGTTGAAAAACTGTTTTTGAATTATTTTCTTTATATACTTTTTAATTATTCTTTAAAAATTAAGAGAAAAAGCAGTTTCTGTTTTTATTATTCATATTGTTCAAAAATTGCTACGTATATTTTATAATAAAAATTACAAGTTAAAAAAACTAAAGACACATTAATTTAATGAAGTAGAAAAATCTGGTTTTAAAACTAAATGCTTTTGGTTTTTCTTACAAAAATAATAAATCAGATATTTAAAAAAAAATTACTTAACATCTTCATTCAAATGACCAACAGCTGCTATCTTTGATGGCTTTTCTCCATCATAAATAGTAGTGACTGCATTTAATGCGTAGACGCCGATGTCCAAAATGGTTCCTCTTCCCATATCTTTCTTCATTAGTCTATTCCTCTCAAAAAATGGTAGTCCCATGTTGACATTAACATGAACTACATCACCGATGTCTTCATCCTTGATCAGCTCCATTAGGCATTTATTGGCAGGAAAGAATCTGCTCCATATAGCCTGAAAATAATGTTTAAATTACCCAAAAGTTTGCTATAAAAAATCTCATTTTTTAAAAAAAATTAAATGGCTTAAAATAATCCACATTTCTTAGGTACATGCGCATGTCAAGCTACATACGCTCTTTTGAGCAATTTGAAAATGTGGTATATTATTATGTCACCCCAAACATCTTCAAACGTTAAATAAAATAAGGATTTCACAAGTCTCCTCACATTGCTTTATATTTGATGTCACACTGAAAAAACTCCAAATAAAATTACGATAAAAAGTAGCGGCACTTAGTATCTCGGAACTTTTTCCGTAAAATTGATTTTTACCGGAGTTTTAAAGAACAAAAAATCTTATACACCATAATTTTTACAGTAAATACCAAAAAATAAAATTACTCAAACTGACTAAATAAATGTTATTATAAAAATTACAGAATAATATTTTACGAAAAAAGATGGATTTCACCGTAAAGTGGATTTAATGGATGCTGCATCTAAATTGTTTGTTCTCTACACCGTGTTTCTGGATATTTTCTCCAGATACAAAGAATCTTCTTACTGCTTAAAAGAAAATCGTATTGTTAATCAACGAAAACGCTGTCCTAAATAATTTTAAAATCTTATTGCAATATTTCCCAAAGTATCTTCAATCACAACTTGGAAATTGGGATTTCAAAGTTTCCTCACTATGTTTACAAATCTAATGCTACAAAACTACGTCATTACAACTACTAATCTATCTATAAACAAATTTTTGAATAATTATTCAATGATAATTATGATTAACTGATTGCACCTCACCAATTAGCGTCATTTCTGATGGTTATTATCATGTTTGTAAAATGCAGTTTCGAAATAAATTTGTTGCATTTAGAACTGTGCAAAGTATCTCAGCACTACTTTTACATTATTATTATTATCAACCTCATCGAAATTTTGTTTTAATTTTATTATACAAAAATTTGAGAAAATCGTACTTAGAAAATGATAAATTTTAACTGTAAAAATATCAGGAAAGTTAGAAGTAAGAAATTGTTGAAATGGAAATTGAAAAATAAATGAATAAAAAACAAACTTATTAATGGTTCTTTCGCAACTACAATGGTTCTAAGCAGCACAATTTTTACAACCTCTCCTTAAAGCCCCTTTTACATTTGAAGTTTGTTTTAACGATTACGGCAACACTTCTTTTCTATTAACTACATTATTCATTGTGGTTTTATATTAGCTGCTTGATTATTCAATTAATGGAAAAATATTGGTAAATCATTCGAACTAAAGAAGCTGTCCATGAATGATGTGACGCTTGGAGAGAAAAAAAAAAGGAATTAGTGAATCTGTCGCTGTTCATGACAAGAAGTGTGACATCGAACATTTTGGGTGATATAAAAAATATTTAAAATCCGAAGATAGAATATTTTTATATTATTATGTTTGTTTCTGATTTTTTTTCCCACTTACAATTTTTTTAATATAAAAAAAAGCTTTTTTTCTAATGATTTTGTTTTGTATTCTTCGGTTTCATTTTGTATAAAAGAATATTCGGTACTGATTAAAGGTTTAATTCGGAGTTAAAAGAAAAACTTAGTGGAAGTTATTCGTTTACGAAGAAACTAGCGTGGGTCATTTTCAAAGCACTCTAATAATTTAAAATGAGAAAATAAAAATAATAACAAAATAATGCAAAAATTACAAAATACGTCTGTCTTAAATAGTCTTTTATATCACTATTTTGTTACAATTATATAATTATGCCGATTTCTTTGTTTTAAACCTTAATCATATTTCGTAAAAAATAACTACACTAAAAATTATTATTGTTATAAAAAGTATCATTAAGACATAATAAAAATTTAAAAGTAAAATCTAAAATATGATTTGTAACATAGGGTTTTGTTTCTGACTCTCATTTACTATCTAAGGTGAATAACTTGACATGTTATCAGAGGGCATGGCGAAGTGTAAGAAAAGAGACGTGTTCAAAAATATTGAAAAAAAGGTACAACAATATTGCAATTATGAAAAGCCCAAAATAAATAAAAAATTGTTAGCTTGCAAAAGTTTTGTGAAGTTTGATCTAAAAGTACATAAGTCAAAAATATATTATTGCTATTTTTGACCTAAGCAAATCGAAATATGTAAAACCAAACCTTTTTCTATATCCTAGGGTTTCATATTTTTATGCAATCAAATACGCGAAATAAAATAAAATATAGTTAAGAATAAATGTCATTACTTCCATTAGAAATCGCTTTTCCCTTTTAGCAATTCCAATGAGGGCCTTCGTTTGTTTAGCATTCATCGTCATAGGTTTCTCCATCAAAACATGTTTTCCCTTTTCAAGCATAAGCTTCCCAACATTGTAATGATGGGCAGTAATTGTACCAATGTAAACGATCTCTATAAAAGAAATATACTGGTGAGTGAACATATATACAATTTTGTTTTGCAAAATAAAGCAAGCTGTAAGCATACCAATTTCAGAGTCATTAGCTAGTTCTTCATATGACCCATAAGCTTTTGATATATGATGGTTTGTTGCGAATTCTTCAGCCGCAGATAAATTCCTTGCAGCAACTGCTACAAACTACAAAATGGAAATGAAGCATATAAATGATTCAATGATTAAAAAAAATTTTAAAAAATCAATGCTCGCAATTATCCCTTCAAGTCTAAATAACTAACCTATAACTATTTTTTGAAACAGAGATAACATGTTAACTATTCTGGTTAAACTGTCTTAATTTAGATAACATGTTAACCCTAGTTAACTAGTCTGCAAAAACTGTTTTTAACACTTGATAGAAATAAATACTTCTTAATAAATATGCCGTGCCACTTATATTAACTTATACTTATAACTCATACTAGTGAGAATCATAAATTTTGAACGGAAAATTATTACAAACTATAGTTTTTAAAACTGATTCAGTTAATCAGTTTCAAGTAAGATTTTATAATTTTAAATTTAAAATACTTACGTTATGTCCTCCTTCTGGAATACTCTGAACTGCAGTGACGAAATCGTGAGTTATTTCACTTGCACTAACGATTCCCCAATTTGTAGTCATGTTTTCTTTTTTAACTGAGAAAAAATTCGAGTATTACACAAGATGCTCAGAAATTAACTGATGATTTTAAAAAAATAAAAAAATTCAACTAACATTAAACAGTTTTCTGCATTTTGATAAGGAAAAGAGAAATTTTTTTCTCGCAAAATTTTCTTGAATACGTTTCAGCATTGGTAATATAAACAATGAATGTCGCTGCATGTCGTACAATTTCACCTGAAATATTTTCCTGGGCTCTGTTAAGTTTGCCATCAGACTGCACCATGTTGTTGCAGTAACTAATGTTATCATTTTGAAAACATTGTGTTAACGTTGATCTCGTTTAACTGTGCCATCTACTGACATATTTTGTAACCAATTTTGAAGCTTGAAGAGAATTCAGACTAGTTTCTTGAGCAGAACATGTCAAACCATACATTTTTAGCTCATGTTTTTCTTAAATTAATTTCTCAGATTGTCGTTATTTTTTTATTAAATTTTTTTCTATCAACGAATTAAAAGTGCTTTAGAAATGATATTTTCCGAAAACAGAAAAATATAGCCTCCCGTTCACTTCGAGTTGAAATATTGTTGATTAGTAGAAGTTCATTTAGACTATGATGTTTCTAACTATAGAGCACTCAGTTCTGATATTTCCAAGTGAGATAGAAATATTGACGGCACTTATTAAAATCCATATCAGTAGTACTAATACTACACAGTTATTATCCAGGTTTGGGGGCTAACTGTGAGAGGTTTTGGAGATTTTTCAATTCCGTACTGCAAATGGAGGCTAGTTTCTCAAAATAATTCTTTACGAAAGCAAATTCTCTGAATTACTTTAATCAGAAGTTCCCTTGTCTTAAACATATTGTAGATGGGATGTTCTTCATCGATAAAAAAATAAAATACTTCATTAACCTTATATTTATTAAAAAATGATATGGTTATATATTCTAATATATAAAAAAACCAATTGATGAAGGTTTTAGTTGGTAACTAAAAATTTTAATTAGTGCTTCGATGTAGCCAAACGTAATTGTATATGCATTATGTTGATTTATTTTTACTATTGTTAAGCAATATAAAAGGAAAAAAAGCATGATAACTTTAGATTCGCTGACGAGATATGTTAAAATTTGAATGTTATTTGTATACGAATTCTCATTTTCGTATTTTTTCATAACCGTCGTTGAACTTCCGGTGCAATTTTTGAGTTCATTGTTTTATTTGTAATTTCACATTGAAAAGTGCGTTTTGAAGCTTATTCCAGTCTCTGAATTACTAGAGTGCAATGGAAACGCCTGACCACCCTGTTCACCTTATTTATTTTGAGTGATTAAATTAGTATGATTTGTATTAAATAGTATGATTATCTTGATATTAAATTAGTATGATTTATATTAAATAGTATGATTATATTGATATTAAATTAGTATGATTTATATTAAATATTTATAACATGTTATATTAAATATTGTGATAATACTAAATGTTTATGAGCACATTCTGGCGATGGTGTATTCAGAGGCCGCTGGATTGGAAAACGCTTGACCACCCTTTTCTCCTGACTCATTTTGAGTGACTTATTTTTGTGTGATAATATTCACGACAAAGTGTAAGCTAATAACTCCCAAATCATCCTTTTTTTTTCTTTTATCACAGTCGTTGAACAGCCGACCAAACGTTTACGACTACCAATGTTCAGCTTCATAACTTTGTAATTTTGAACCTAATCCAGACGACAAAAAAACACTCCTGAATCAAGTATTGGGAGAAATTCGCCTTTGTGAAGGACTTTTTCATGGAACTTATCGCATTTGAGTTGCATGGATAGGGGAAAAAAACGAAAACCTGTGGCGTAATTTCCACTTTAAATATCAAATACCAATTCACTAGTATATAAGACATGTTAACTTGATGCCGGGGATTTAATTATTATCGACTGTGTCAACCTTCATCTATCTAAAGGTACCTCTTGATTGTATCAAGTTAACATGTTTTATATACTAGTGAATTGGTATTTAATATATATATATGGGTGGTTACGCCACATTACTCCCCTTCCAGAATTTTATCTGTGATAGAATTCGATGAACGAATACCACTAGTTCATTAATGCAGTTTTATTTATTTATATCATTTTTGCTCATTTTTCTTCTGTTTTTATAGCATTTCGCTAATTTTTTCTTCATTTTTGTTTATAGCATTTCGCTCATTTTTTTCTTCATTTTTGTTTATAGCATTTCGCTCATTTTTTTTCTCAATATTGTTTATTACTGGGAGACTTTATTCACTTCCCCGGATTTTTTTTTCTCTGAGCAGTATATATTATGCAAATCAACTGTTTAATGTGGACCATCTATCATGTCACCAATGTGGGGATTTAATTGTTATCGACTATGTCAACCTTCATCTATCAAAAGGTACCTCCATGTTACGTGTCTTATTTACTAGTGAATTGGTATTTAATATTTATAGTGGTAGTTACGCCACATTTCTCCCCTCCCTTTTTTTGAGCGGTATATTTTTAAGCAAATCAACTGTTTAATGCGGACTATCCAATAATGTTGACAAGTTCATATCACTTCCGGGTCACCAATTAAGGGGAACTATAAATCGACTATGCCAGCCTTCATCTATCAAAAAGTACATGGTGACCTGGACGTGATATGAACTAGCCACATTGATGGATGGTACACATTGAAACAGTTGATTTGCCTAAAAATATACTGCTCAAAAGAAGAAGAAAAATCCGGTGAAGGAAATAAAGTCTCCCGGTCAATAAACAAAAATAAAGGAAAAAATAATAAAAAGCGAAATGCTATAAACAAAAAAATGAAGAAAAAGTAAAATGAGCAAAATTGATCTAAATATATTAACAGCATGAATCAACTAGTGGTATTCGTTTACCGAATTATAAAATTCTGGAAGGGGAGTAGAGTGGAGTAACTACCACTATAAATATTAAATACCAATTCACTAGTATATAAGACATGCTAACTTGATTTTATAAAAAGGTACCTTTTGATAGATGAAGGTTGGCATAGTCGATTTATAATTCCCCTTAAACCTCCCACGTACCATTTAAGAAATCATTAAAAGCATCGATGTTCTTACACCACAAAGTTAAGCAGTATTTTTCTTATCAGCTGCTCCTTATCAAAGCCAATGTGGTGGCAAGCACATTTAATCATGTCATAAGCTAAATTCAAACACCTGTTGTTACTTTTAACATTTGCATAAAATATTTTGAGCTCATACTTTTTTTATAAATTTTATTTTTCATATCATGTAGCTCAATCATTGCCCCGTATAGCTTAAGAAAACTATAAATAGCAATTATAACATATAAAATTAAGCAAACAATAACACATAAAAAAACTTACTTGAAACTTTTAGCTTTTACCTAGCAATTGTTATTTATTTTTTTAAAAAAATACATTCATTCAGATCTTAACTGAGCCGACAAGACAAGTTAGGAGTGCATTTATCAATTCTGACGCACCTGTGTACTTTATGAGATAACATTATAAAGTTTTGTCTTGAAGTTCTAATTTTACTCTATTGTTGATAAAAGTGACTTCAAGCGTTTAATCATGCCCATTATGAAACATATATAGTATGTATTAGCAAATAATAAGGCGCTGCTATTTAATTAGCGTTTCTATGTTCTAATGATAGCTTCATACAAAAACCAGTGCTAATGATAATTAATTAATTAAAGGTGTTAACATTAAAAATTAAAATTTTACATAAATTGCTCTTGTATGAAATATGTTAAAGTAAAGCTTGAAAAATTTGAAAAAAAGAATTAATGAAAATATTAAAATTAAATTTAGGTAGTTTAAAATGCTCTGCATATTCAGGGTGTTTCTCGTATGGTTTTAGAATCTTTGTTAAAATGAAAATCTCCAGAGTATATGAATTATAGTTAGCAAATTGATATTCAAACGTAGAAGAAACAAAAAGGCTATCGAAAAGTGTTAAATTACTGAGGAGGACGGGGTTAAGAAACATCAAACGCAGTTTGGTTGCGTGGTGAAACTTAAAGTTGTTTCTAATAATCACCTTTGAACTCTTATTTTCACCGGTAATAAAACAGGTTCTGATATTTTCAATCCCCTCTATCTCAATAGCAGTTTGTTAGATTCCATTAGTATTTTTCTTTTTTTATCGCTTGCACTGTAAAAAAGGGTTTTTCAAACTTAATCGAAAATGTGCCATATTCCTCAGTATAGTGACATTCTCACAATTGAAACAGCATATAATCATTTTTGAACAAAATCCACAGTCTCAAAAATGAATACGTGCTGTTTTGAGCATGTTTCTATAACTATATTTGTTTCGGAGCCATTTTGATTAATTTTTGCTCTATTTTGAGAAACCCTTTTTACTGTGTAAATATTACTTTTCAACTTCCATAAAATATACTTTTTTGACATATTTTTAACAGGGGTCAAAAAATACACATTAAGAGTGATCATTCTAGAACACCCTGTCTAGCAGAATCCTGTTATGGATCTGATTTTTTTCTGCCTTTATTTCTATACTCCATATCATCTTGAATAAAAGACTATTGAGTTTTAAGTAAATGCAGAATAATTTATATCAATCAGTAATGCGAATTTTGTTACATAAATGCATTTCAGGATAAAACCATGATTCGAAAAATAAAATATGTAATGTTTTCTTTATTTCGTAAAGGGATATTCATTTTTAAAAAAATCAATGTGATTGTTTTCCTACTTTTTTTTAATTTCAAAAATTTCAAACTTCTACATTGTAAACACTAACATCGCCATTACCAAGGAAAAATAAATAAAACCATCTTTGAATTTCTTAAAAAAATAGTTTATAATTAATAACAACAAAAAAGATTTAATACTTGAAATAAAAAAAACTCTTTGTTAATTTCTTTTACAAGTTGTCTCGTTAACTAATTATAAATTTAATTTTTTTTAAGATATATAAGTTAGAAGTCCAAGAAAAACAAACAAATAATAAGTATCCTAAATAATCTTTTATTAACATTTTATTTCAATCATTTCAAAGCAAGAAACAAAAAGTTTATGATAATTTAGTCAGTTAAACATTTTACACAGTCTTGGGACCGTATCCTTCTAATTTTAAGCTTGTATCCTCTGATCGACCATAATCAAACTCCCTCGTAAGATTCAAGGCGTGAGAAAATCTTTTTGCATAAAAATCATATCTGGGTGAGCCATACATCTCTCTAGGAATTTCTGATTCTATTTTACCCCACGGATTTTCTGTCCATCGTCTTTGTGGTCCAAAACCTTTAAAAAGTTGCCGTTTTTGGTTTTCATCCAAAGGATTCAAGAACATTCCTGCAGCAGGCACTTTACAGCATTCTTCCATTTTAAAATAGTTACTTTTTAAAAAGAATTTCTATTGTGTATCTAAAAATACGTTAAACTTTGAAAATAATCTAAATATTTCTTAATGTATCACCGTGATGATCCGAATTCGCTCTTGTCTTTTGTTTATTATCGTTGTCTTGGTAACGTAAAGTAAGTTGCCAGGTGCTTCATTGATTTATTAGATAAAAACCATTCTTTATATGTCTTCCAAAAGCTAAACTGTTGAAAATGTTTTAAGATTAATATTATATGTTTAATAAAAATGTATGTTTAATAATGAATGTTTGTTTAATAATAATGTATGTTTAATGATAAATAAAACTGAGAAAAAATACCATTTTTTTGCAAATGATTCCAAAAATGCAGTTTTCTTTTAAATCGTTTGTCTTTTTTTTTCTTAGCTTCTTACTTAGAATTTTTGTATTTCATTAACATATTATGTTCCAAGGTATATTTGATACTATATTTACTTCAGAGCTATTTTAACGCATTTCTTTTTGAGAAACCCTTTTTTTTTTTTTTTTTGCAGTAACTAATAAAAACGCATTTAACGGAGAAAATGCAATAAAAAATGTGCCGCACGTGACCATGGAATGACTCATGAGTATTCTGTATTCGCGATTGCAACGAACTATAGGGGGCGTTGTTGTATGAGACGCTTACCTGCGATTTCCATATGAACCGTCATTCAGTTACTCTGGCGACGTCGTTAATGTAGCGTGTAGCATTGCAACGTTCCTTCTTTAATGTGGCTTATTAAATTTAAAAAAGAAAAATGCTTGATCTTCTTTCTTGTACAACCGAAAACAAAATGGTATCTCTTTTTATTAGAGAAGGAATATCCAAAACACATCGGAAAAATATTTGTACATTAACAGAAAAAAATATGTATATTCTTATAAGAGTTAAAACCTAATGCCCGAGAAATAGTATTACTAAATTTAATGATATAACATGAAAGGCCCATTTAAACTTTACATTCTATAGTTTTAAGAATCATATTAGTTCAAAAATTAAAATGAACAAAAAGTATACATAAGCCTCATAATTTTATGAAATTTAATTTTGTAAACAAAGTTTTTTGACAACAATTTTTATCAAAAAATTTCAAGTTTCAATAAAAATCATTATTTAGAAACTAAGAAACGTAAAATAAAGAATGCTGACGAAACAAAAACAAAAAAAAAAGACAATTCTTTTTTGTCGCCATTTTTAGTGCTACGAATATTCGTCTTTGGGATTTGCCAAAAACAAAACAAGATGCAATTTTATTTTTTCAGGAGGGAAATATTTTACCGAAAAAACGAAAATGTACCAATTCCCACAACATAAAACTTTATCTTGGTAAACGTACGTTTTGGAAATGTTATTTCATTTGGAATCTTATTCATCAGAGTTCATATGGCGATATGATTGTTTTGAATCTATGCTAAACTCTATATCGGCTCATTTTCCACCGAAATCCGATTAACTATTTTGATTTTAAATAAAGTGTTTTATTTTATGAATTGTCGCAAAAATTTTAAGTGTAGATTGGCGGCACTTAAAAACCGCCAAATCTGTAGCGGCGGTGGCGTTAATACGTAAGTACCGAATTTTTATTCCATACTTTTCTGAATCATATTACTTCAAACATTGGAATATACAAGAAGTATACATAAACACATAATGTTATACCATTTAATTTTTCAAAAAAAGTATTTTGAGAACAATTTTTATCAAAAAATTATAAACTAAAAAACGGAAAATAAAGAATTCTTAGGATAAAAAAAAGATTTTAAGAATTCTTTACATTGAAATAAAAACTTTCATATTGTTTCTTTTTTTATTATTCTTATAGTTCTTAATCAGACGTAAAAAACCATTCTGTAGAGAACCATCATCAAATGAAAAAAAAATATTTACAAGCAAATTTTTTATTGTAAAAATCATTGCACTTACCTGATTTATGATTCCCGGAGAATTCCAAAATGATAAGTTCCTTGTTTGAAAACTTTATTCTCAAATAATAGATACATAGTTTATACCTTCATTACTTTTAGATAACATACTACACAGCAAAATTTTATAATTGATATGAATTTGAATATGTAGCTAAAAACAGAATAGCTGAATTCTAGTTGAACTTATTCTTTCAAAATTAAAAAAAACTTACCAAGAAAACGATTTAAATTAATTAAGAATCAGCACAAATGGCACTATTTCAAGTAACTTGGATAATTTTTTATTGTTGTTTTCCGAATTATATGGATACAGAAATATATACTATTCTATAACGAAGAAGAATATGCTATAACTATTACAATTCTGTATGTTCTGAATTCATATTTATTCACTGGAATGACGAAAGCAATGTTGACTTCACTTTAATTCGTAATGAATTGAAGACAGAAGAAATGCATTTTACCTTAATACACACATCTGTAACAGTATCCGAAATCGGAAGTCATCAGTTGCAAGTTTGTTGATAATAGAAATTAAAAATTATTGAGGAATTTTTCTTCAAATGTTTGGCGTGTTCTGTTCCTGAAAGATTTACTAATATTCTGGAGATTTTTTTCAAGTTCTTCGGCCTTTTCCTTAGGGAAATTTTGTTTCTTATTTGCTGCTAAAAAATGGCGTCTGATTCAGTCAATGACTTGGATGGAACTAAATGAAAACGTGATAAATTAATGTCTGATATTTACAGGCTCCCGCTAGACGGCGTACTCGAGCGTTGCGATCGCGAATTGTAGCATATATGGTATTATTTTAATTTTTTATGTATGTTTCCTAACTAAGTGATAAATTTAAATTTCTCTTAAACAATTCAAGCTTAGTTTTTAGCTCAATTTACGGTTAATTCTAAATATAGTTTATAACCTTCTAATTACGATCTACAAAGAAGATTTTGTTTCATACGATCGAAATTTTTTATAGCGCTTGACTGAACATGCAAACAATACCTTAGTATTACTTAAAACAAACATTTATACAGTTATAATAATTAAAAATTTTAAAAATTGGTGCACGTAATAAACAAATAAATGAGTTTTTTATATCTTTCCAGCAATATTTTTTAAAAATGTTCCCGTAACTGAACAGATAGCATTAAGCTTATACTAATACTACCTTAGAAACTATTATTTCCATTAGTGATTCCATATTTTTTTATAAATTTAATTATTTAATAATTATTTCGTGTATAAGGTATTTGTTATGTGTTTCAAATTGAATAATTATCATAATCAATGTAGAGATACTTTTAAAAATTTTAAATCTTTTAAACGTCAATTCATTAATTAACATTTTTGTGTCATAAAGAAACTTTTTACAGTTATCCATTTGAATAATTATCGGAGTGCGTGAAACATCACCTGGGAGATGATAACTTTTTTAACAATTTTAATTATTTATTGATTAGTTCCTGTTAAAGACTTTTATTGATTGTTTCAAATTTAGAATTTATCTGAATTAATGCAAAGTTACCTTAGAAAAGCTAAATCTTTCAATTGTAAACTGATTGATTAAAATTTCTTGAAATTCCAATTAAAATAACAATCGGAATTTGAGCATGATCACCTGAGGAAAAATAATTTTTTAATAACTTTAACTATTTAGTAACCATCTAGCATCAAAGTAATTTTTTATATCTTTCAAATTAAATCTGCAACAAAATTGCACGGGTATATTTCCATTAGTAATTGCAAAAAATAATAAAAATACTGATTTTTGCTTTCAATTATAAGTTATTCTTTTTCATTATTCTCAACATTGTAAAAGTATAAAAAATGTTCAATATATTTTTTTAAGTATTTTTTTTTTAATTTTTATTATTCATTATAGTATTTTTTCTCAAAATTTTAAATAGTATTTTGAAATTTGACATTTATTTAAAAACCTGTTAATAAATTAATTTTTGTAATTTATAATTACATTTAAGAAAAAAATTATTTATTGAAACTCATACAAGGAAAAAATACAATACAAATTCATAAAGCATGATTGCGTCTGAATTGAGCATTCACAAACTTTAACCTTGCTATTTCCCAGAAGTAAATGATTTAGAACATTTATGGCACTTAAGACTTTATATAGGAAGGTAAATGAGTTGAAAATAGAATGGAATCTCATAATCAACTTAAAATTAAGAAATAAATCCTATAAAGAAATTAGTTTTATACTTTGCGAAATTTATGATTTAATTTTATATCAAGTTTCCTATCCTATATTTTATAATTTATTTATATTTAAAAATTTATAAGTTCTGTCAAATCTTTCTTCATTTAATTATATCAAACTAAAAATGTTATTAATCGAGTTAAAAAAAATATAAAATGCGATTGTCAGATACTTAAGAGAGTCATACTCACCTATAAAACAAAATATAACAAAAATAATAATAGTGAAATTTCATAATCAAGTTATATAATTTTTAAAAAACATCCTATAAAGGAAGTAATTTGACACTTTATGTTTCTGCTCCTAATTTATTTTTATTATGCGAAATATATTATTTCATTTTTAATTTTCAACCAATTTTATATTATTTTTCTTTTTAAAAAAATGTCATTAGTGCTGTTTTTGTAGGAAATGTCAATCCAATCTTCATTTAATTTTACAGAAAAGGAAGGACACTACATTCACAAATTCAATATAAATAAATTTAAACACACCTGACAAGTTTTTTTTTTCTTTAATATTTTTCCTAACCGCTTTTTGCATACATTTTTATTTTTTACTTTCTTTCTTATCATAGCGTACCACATGAGCTCCAACGCATCAAATCCGTTTCTAATGAATAATTTCAACCCTTGACAGCTCCCAGGCTGTTGATAGGTAACCACTGGTAACCGGTAATGCTGTCCTTGAAAAAAAATGCGTTTCTTTTTCTGCAGACTATCGACAGACTTCTTATTTGCTTTTATATGATTCAAAAAAATGGCTGTTAATGAAGATAGAGAGTTCGATATAATTATTTTTGGTGCTACAGGATATACAGGACGCTATGTTATCGAAGAATTAGCACATACTTCGGTATCTTCTTATATACGATGGGCTATAGCTGGTAGAAACAAAGAAAAATTAAAAGAATCATTGGATATAGTGCAAGGATACCTAGGGGAGGGTAATGTTTTTTTATGTAAATGAAATAGTTGCTTTTAGTTTAAATGCATAAGTGTGATAAAAAAAAATTTATTATGTTTCCTAATTTGATAATAGTCATAGCTGGTGCTACGATAATTTGGAAAAAAATTTTTATTAATAGCTTAATTAAATTTTTGTGAATTCAAAAAACCATTTTATGTTTAGAAATGTAAATAATTGTAGTGTGTAAAATTTTTAAAAGGTAAATTTTTGAATTCTAATTAATTTACTTACAATTTTGTGAAATTTATTTTTTTGTTTAATTTTCAATTTGAATAATCATCGAAGTCTGTACTTATATACTTCCAATAAACTTAAACAATTGTTTTTTTTTTAATTTAAATACATGTGTGTGTTAAATCTTCTTTGTATGATAAATAAATTTATTGTGGATCATAATTTGGATATTTGTCATAGTTGGTGCTTCGATAATTTGGAGAGCAAATTTTATCTTAATTTTTAATTAATAGTTGACTAATTTTTTGATGAATTTAAAAACCCATTTTATGCTTAATATTTTATAATCACACGGGTTTGTACCAAATTTTATTTGAAAAGACAAATATTTTGAATTCTTATAAACTGATTTACAATTTTGGTGTGATATAAAATTTCTTTTAATTTTTATTTAGCATAAATGTATAGGTAAGGTGCGAGATGAATATTCTTTGTGTGATAAAGAAATTAAAAAATTTTCGTAATTTGAATAATTATCGTAGTTGGTTCTTCGATAATTTGGAGAAGAAATTTCATTTTAAATTTTAGTAAATTTAAAAACCATGTTTATGCTTAAAATTGTTCAGTTTGTGCAAAATTTGACTTGAAAAGGTAAATGTTATGAACTCTAACTAATTGATTTACAATTTTGTGTGATTAAAAATTTCTTTTAGTTTCCGATTCGAATAACCATCGAAGTATGTACTTCGATACTTCTAATAAAATTAAATAATTGTATTAAGTTTAAATGCATATATGTGTGATAAATCTTTTTTGTATGAGGAAAAATGCGTTATGGCTCGAAATTTATAAAATGTTCGTAATTGGTGCTTCGATAATTCAGAGAAGAAAGTTATTTTGAATTTTAATTGATAGTTGATTTAAATTTTAGGGAATTTAAAAGAAACTAGGGGGCTCATTTAATTCATTTAATTTTAATTCATTTAATTTTTTGTAATTTGAAAATTGAATAGGTTTTAAATTGAAAATTTTTCAGAATTAGTACTAGGATAACTTTTAAAATTTTTAAAGTTTACTTATTGATTATTTATCCTATAAAAAGAAATCCTTAATTCCAATTTGAAAACAAATTTGAGTTTGTGCAATATCGTGTAAAAAAAATTCTTTATCGAATAATTTTAATTGTTTAATAATTTTTTCTTGTCTAAAATATTTATTATGTATTTCAAATTGAATATTTACCAGAATTAACGTAGAGATACTTTTGAAAATTTAAATATTTTAAATGTTAATTCATTAATTAACATTTTTGCGTCATAAAGGAACTTTTTTTATAACTACCAATTTAAACAACAATCGGAGTTTGTGAAAAATCACCAGGGAATAGATAACTGTTTTAATAATTTTAACTGCTTATTGATTATTTTCTTTCAAAGCCTTTTATTGATTGTTTCAAATTAAATATTTATTAGATTTAATGCAAAGATATCTTAGAAAAGGTAAATATTTTAAATGTAAATTGATTGATTAACATTTTTATGCGATAAAGAAATTTCTTGAAATTCTAATTGAAATAATTATCGGTATTCGGGCAAGATCACCTAAGGAAAAATAATTTTTAATAATTTTAACGATTTATTAATTATATTATATTTCTAATCATTTTTTAATAAAACGGAGACAAAGTATTCTTCGACAGTTTAAAAGCTATAACGGTGATATCACTCTTATGAAAGAATAATTTATTATCCACTCGCCTCGCTTGAACGATTTGATATAATGATCTATTGTCGATAAGTAGTAATTCAACAATCAACTAGTGTTGTAGTTTTAAGCTATCAGCAAACGATATCTCATCACGAATGAATAAATGTATATTTGAACAGGATACAAACACAAAAACATTCACGTTTATAGCTATAAATCATTTAATTAATTGGTTTATAATAACAAAAAATTCATCATTATTTATAAAATTTTTGTAACACCTAAAATTGCGAAATATGTAAGTCGAATTATTTCCGAGAAATAAATCTTCGAAACATAATTTCCTTATCGAAAATCAAGATATTTTTTTTCAAGTCAAATCTAATATTTTTTTAAACAAATGTTCTTTTTTTTTTGTATATACATTGATTTAACATTTGATCAGAAAAATGATGAGTTTAGAAAGTAGAGCAAATGGGTCATGAGTTCTTGACCAATCACCAAGGTTGTTGTTGGGGTTATCTATGAGGGCGTGGATAACGGCACTGTTCAATACCTATTTTATTTATTTATTTAGTTTATATATTTGCTTTTAGTTATTTATTGATTTTTGCTTATTGATTTACATGTAAACTTATTTATTTAGTTATTTATTTCTTTTAGTTCAAATATTATTTCCCAAATTAATGATTATAGTTAATAGTATTCCTGTATGAACCAGCTGTGGACCAGAGGGTCATGGATCCCACTCGTAGCCAACGGTTGACAACGGCAATAGGGTTGACATTACGCAAAGGTCGCTTTCCCCCACAAGCTGGAAACCATTGCTTTGAAGCAGCCACCACTGAGGAACGAACCCCAGTTTTTTTTCTTCAATGACAGTTCCATGCTTTGACCACTGAGCCATCGTGGCTCTAAACAATGATTAGGGTTGTAATTTTTTTTGCATAGCTTGATCAGCTTACAATTTATTTTAAAACTCTAATTCATCTTGCCTTAGATTCCCGACTACATTTTTAGTAATAATGTCAAATGGTAGTACATTAGTTAAGCAATGAAGCCATGGTGACTAAGGAGATTAAAAACTCGCCTTTCAGATGAGGTGATCCTTCCTCAAGTTTCGTCACTGAATTTTCAATTCGCGTATACTGTTATAGCAACAACTAAAGTGGTTGAAGAACCATCTAGCTGAACATAAAAGGCTCTCTGCTTTCCTTTCCATTTAATGTGAATCAAGCTATCTTTTGCGAAACCAAATTTGTCTCACTGTTTGATCCCGAAGTTTACCAGTCATATGGGTTAACTTCAAAGTTACGAGGAATCAGAGTAGAGCATTAGATGGATGATCTAGTGATAAAAATGTAGGGCAGAGTAGCTAAGCAGTTTTTTTATTCAGGTCAACTCAATATTGGAAAGCAATGAAATATGAATGGCAAATTTTCAGTTTAAGAATTAGTGTTTAAAAATCACTCTTGCTGCGATAAAGAAGGAAAAAAATGAGTAAAAAGGTGAATTTTGCAAACAGCCTTCATGCCTAATCATTCATTCACGTATTGCTAATAACGAATCATTGTTTTCTTTTATGAATATTTAAAATAAGTGAGAAAATATTTATTTTTATTGCGTAACTTTAGCTAGTGTTGTTTAAATATCTATTCCCTTTTTTTTCTTTTTTTTTCTGTTTGCCACTTAGTTTTGTGTTTTCGTTTTCTTATCAATTCTTTTATGTCTCTTTTGCTTTTCTTTCTTTCTATCTTCATTTCTTTTTTTTTCTTTTCTTTTTTTTCCCTTTCTCCTTTTTCAACTAATGGCCGTATTTTATAACAAAATGATTTCTAAAAATCGCAATAAAAATGAGAACTTCGCAAGTCTATAACTTTTTTTTTAAAAAAAAAGCATTTAACACTATGAAATCAACATATTTTTTTAGCAATATCAAAATCTTGGTCTTTGTTTAATTTCTAATCTCCAAATTTCCGATAATGTAACAATTCAATTTTGTTTCCTTTATTTTTTTTAATACTTGAAAACATTATAGCAATGAACACTATTAAACCTTTTTTGAATACTCAAATCAAAACCGCTGCATTTTATGTAAAGAAAAAATACAAGAAAAAGACATTTATATTCATGAAAGGATAACATCTGCTGCAATAAAACAAACTGAATCTAAAAGAAGATAGAAAGTTCCCAAAAGAAGTCAAAGCACTGAATGATGACAAATAAAGCAAGGTTAACTTCATGCTGTATAATGATGACTGTTAAGTTGAGAATAAACTCAAACCTTTTCATTTTTGTTATTTAAATATTCGATAATAGATTAGAAAATAAGGTGAGTGATAAGACAAACAAATACTCCCCACAATCTCGTTGCGTAGAATAAAAATATATACAAAATACTACGAAAGTGTAGATGACAGTTCCTTACCCGATAATAAAAGAATTTCAAATATTAGCTCTTTAAGATTTCATAAACGGCAGTCACTTTAGTCGTTTGATTTAAGTTGATAAAAAATGGCTGTTAATGAAGATAGAGAGTTCGATATAATTATTTTTGGTGCTACAGGATATACAGGCCAGTATGTAATCGAAGAATTAGCACATACTTCTGTATCAACCAATACAAAGTGGGCTGTTGCTGGAAGAAACAAAGATAAATTGTCACAATCCATAGAAATTGTGCAAGGATACCTTGGAGAGGGTAAATCATTTCCATTTCAATTAATTAGTACTTTTAATTCGAAAAATTAATCCATTAAATTTATGTGTTTCAAAATTCACGAAGTGGCTTCTAACTGACCAAATTCTGAAATAAACAGGATTTGTATAAGTTTGTAGATCAGTATAGTAAAAATCACTTTGTAGAATATTTTATTTACTTAATTAAAATTTTGATTTTTAACACATTGACGACCATAAACGAGGCTTTCTGCTTTCATATGGATGGACGTTAAAATGAATTTTCGAAGCTCTTTCGACGAGGAAAAGAAAAAGCCACAGTTTAAGTGTCATATACTCCAAGCAAAGCTATAATCTGCATATGCCATCTAGCTGCAAGCAATTATCAGGGTCACACATTTTTTAAAGTTCTTAAACTTCTTTAAAATTCGCCAATTTGGCGACATTTATCCACCTAGATCAAAATTATCAAAATTAATGCTTTTTTCGCCTTTTTTTGCAATTTTCTTGAGCTGAAATAATGAAGCATTGGAGTAATTTTTTAAGTGTTAAAAAATTAGGCCACAAATGTTTTTCATATTCTTAAAACAGTGGCTTTTCTCCATATTGACATTTGGCGCCATTTTCAGAATAAATATAGAGGGCGCTAGGGATAGTCTAAACTTGACATAAAAATCATGAATAACTGTTGCAAACTCACATCATTTATGAAAATAGCATATTATTCGAAAAAAGCATCATTTCATACCACTACAGAGCAGTCGATAAGTAGCTTTAATGACCGAAAACGAATTATCTCATTTTTCTACACCAGATGCCTTTCCTTCACAAGTTTCATTAAATTCAAATTTGTTTACATTGCTTTAAAAAAAAGAGGAAAAAAAAGTGGTGAGAACAAAATTTTCAAAAATTATCCCAAAAAATATCCTTTTACAATTTTAAATTTATCCATTTGACGTAATTTTTTGATTTTTCAAATTTACTATTACTCTAAAACAAGGACCAAGAACTCCTCTTAATTATTATTGACAAGTCCCACATAAGAATATCATTCATTGTGAGCAATGCGTTAAAAAAGAAAGAAAAAACTTTTCAAAAATCTACTAAAACGATTGATTGTTAATTTGCAAATTTATTTCGCACGAAGACTAATTTTTTTATCCCACTTTGTAGTTTAGGAAGCCAATTTTGAATTTTGATTCATTTCTCAAATTAGTTTAGGTATCAAATTTTATGCAAGTAATAAAAAATTAGTACAGCGGTTCTCATAATTTATACACTACCTGCGACTATCTTTAAAATTTCAAAATCAAATTGTCTTAAGAGGAATTTATAGGAGTTATACATTAATAAAGTATAAATTTTAAAATTATTAAAATCTATCAAAATATAAAAATGACACCCGTTTTTTATTACTGACTTAAAAATTTTGGATCATAAAATTAAACACAAACCAGGCTGCTTTTTTTTATAAATGGAAAAAATTAAAGTCACAACTTCTGATATCCTTCTATATATAACAGCCCTATTGTGTATGAAGCCAAAATATAGATGGTTATGCGAAAGCCAAAATATTTTTTAAAAAATTTTCAGTTAATATTTAACATTTTTATGAAACATAATTATTTTTTATTCTACTTAACACGCGTTATAAAATTTCTACTCATATTTTCTAATCACTAATATTTTCTCTTTTCTGATTCTTTTCTTTTTCTCTAATTCTACTCATAAACAATAACTTATTCCTTAAACAACATAGAAACATTAGGTATTGTTTTGATTGAGCAATAATTTTTTTTTAACTTTTTCTTTACTTTTTGAACTGCCAAATTTCAAGATAATGAGATGGCTCAGTTTGAATTTCAATTCCTTATTTAATTTTTAATATATATATATATATAGTTTTACTATGATATATGTTCCTTAGTGGACTGATCGTTAAGACATGGTTCCCAGCAGATNGTGCACATTAGAGTTCACAAAGTGATATTCAAATTAGAAAAAAAAAGAAAATCTTTGCAGTAACATAAATCATTAACATGAAGGCGAGATTAAAAATCGTGAAAACCTGTTTTATTGCTAAGTAAATTGAGATGAAGTGAAATGCGATTATTAAAAACACCTTCAAATTTCTTCCGATAATTAAATTGATTTTAATATTTTAAATCTTGTCTCCATCAGTAGTTATTCGTCTGATTTTGATATCGTTTTCATTTTTTCCTCACTTAAATATTAATAATATACACGAGTTTAATGTGTGTTTATTGTTGATTTAATTTTTTGCTAAGATTTTAAATCACTTTATTAAAAGTAGGTGTTTGTGGTGCAGACTTTATCTACTAAGTAATAATTACAGATAATGTAATTACAAGCTCGTGTCTATTACTATGTACTAACAATTCTTTTAGAAGTGTCAAATTTAACCAATATCCATTTTTTGTCTTAATGTTTAAACTCTTCTTTTAGTGCCTTTGAAAATTCTGTTTTATGAAATAATTTTAACATAATTCGATTTAAGTCACCAAATCAAATATCTTACGCATCCTGTCTTTTTTTCCTGTCATCCATAATTCTCTTGATTATTAGAAATTTCAATTAATACACATAAAATTCTTTTGAATCTACTGGAATATTTTTAAACAAATGACATTTCTAGTTTAAAATAATTGCTTTATTGAAAAAAAAGTTTTAAAAAAATAAGATCCTTATTTCAAAAGATAAAACTTAATTCAATTATTTTTAAAAAAATGATAAAAGGAAAGTAAGAAAAATTATAAAGAAGACCGAAATTCTAACTTTAACTTCAGTCTATTTTCCGATAAAAAAGAGAACGCAACCATGAATTCAATCTAGAGGGACTATATTTTAAAATTTGTTAAAATGAATGTTATTTCAAGTATTAAATCTTCTAAAAATTATGCAATGGAACATATATTTAATAGTAAAAATCCTATTTTAGGTACTGATATTTATAGTTTTTAAAAAAAAAGCTACCACAAATAGTATTAGCTAATCCAATCCGGCATTTTCCTGTTGTATATGTTTTATTTTTATTTATTTTTTTTCATTCGATAAAATATGCAAAGTATTCCATAATCCATTCCCTTAATGTGCTAAATGTACTAAAGCTATTCGCATTAATGGGAACTTCGTAAATCAGTATTTAAGCCAATAAAAAAGAAAACACTATCAAAATCAAACTAATTGTCATAAAGGATAGTGGATGCAAAAACTTCAAAACCTGTATGATTGCTGTTTAAAACAAAGATGTTGCTAACAATCACATTCGGACTTCATTGTTTCTCAGCTCTATAAGGCAGATTTTTTTTTCCTAGCCTAAACATTAATGCCCGATCATTAAGCTTATCATTATTTTGACTAAATGTTTTCGCAAGGACTCTAAAATTTTCGTTAAACTAGGGAAATAACTAGGGACTAAGCTAGGGAGTTAAGGGAGATGACTGTGAAACATGCTGTATAAAAAGCATAAAAATTAATTATAAAACTAATAGTTAGTCAGATATGAATTTTTTACATCTATTACTTTGTTTGTCCTTTTCCTACTATTTCGTCTTTTATGCATAAAGAATTTTTTTCAATCATTGCTGTAGTTTGTAGATATGGGAAAATTTAAATCTTTATTATTAGGTATAAATATCGGCAACATTCCGATAATTGAAGCAGATGTTAAAGATGTCTCTTCTCTGTCAAGTATGTGCAAAAGGTGCAAGTTGGTCATTAATTGTGTTGGACCAGTAAGTATTCTTCTTTATATGGAAAGAAATTAATTTATGAAACTATTTCCATAAACTATTTACAACTATTTCATAGTATTTTCAGATTTTGAAAAAAATTGGGAATGAAAAAGTAAATTGCTGTCTATAAATAATCAGTGCTAATGCGCAAAATTAATAAATAATTAAATAAATGGATCACCCTAAGTGACTATTGATATAATGATCGAACATTCACGTTCTAGGACTCAAGCTTAATAGTTTGAGGGGGTGACCTCAAATATGCTAACTTCTTAGTGCAGACGATATTTTAAGTTATGAAATCAGAGACAAAAATGTACTGCCTCTGAAATCGAATGAGAAAAAGATACTTTCTAAAAAATCGAATTTTAAAAATACGACTTTTTCAAAATTTATTTTCTCAGGAATAATTGGCTGATTTCTCTCAAATTTTATAATTTGCCACTTAAAATTTCATTCTTTAAAATGATGTAAAAAATTATAACTCAAAAGTTTTTCGACTATTAATTCAATTAAATAATAATAAGTAATTACTAAAAGTTATATTTTGCATGGAATTATCTTTGGATTAACGAATTTTATAATTGTGAGAAAAATTTTTCAATTTGCTTCAAAAGTTCTCGAGATAATTGCGAAATACTCAAAAAGTAAAATTAGCATTAAAATTATTGGGCAAAATTATTAGGGCAATATTTTCCAGATGGCGGCTACCACCTATATTTTGAGGATCAGATATCCGAAACCGTCGAAAAAATAGTATGTTTATTCAGGGAAAGTACTTTTTTTTGTATGATTTCGTAACTGAAATTCTCGTCTGTTTTTATTAATTACGAGATTCGAGATCATCCTTCCAAGCTAGTAAGTTTGTGTCCTAGAACGTGAAGATTTGATCGTTAGATCAAAAATAACTCAAGGTGGTCCGTCTTATTTTATCTGGTGCACTGTATCAGTATGTAGACCGTATAGTTACCTTCTATTACGCAGTACTGTACGATGATTTGACTCTGATATTAGAAGGGGGAAAAATTCTATTATTGACGACACTGGAATTTGAAGATTAATATCAACTTTACATATAAAAAGTGAAACCTTTTGTAATTCGCAACAGTTTGTGGTACGATAAAAATCATCCATCCTCAACTAAACTCAACATTCAACTCCCATGTATCGACCACTATTCTATTCTGTTCTTTTTTTTTTTTCCCCTTGTACTTTCCTCATTTCTAACATCATACGCTCTGGTTCAGGTCAAAATTACGATCTGTGGATGGATGGATGATGTGTGAATGTGTCCTTCCTGTAAAAACAGGATGTGCCATAAGTAGTCTCCGGATCATCCTCAGGCATGTTTTCCAGACCGTCGCGAATAGCCCATTGTGCAGCTCTAGTGCGACATAAATGAAAATATCGTACCGTAATATCACACTTCTAATATCTTTGGCTCTATTTTTTTTCTGTTGCTATCCTTTGATATTCTCTCTCTTCAAATGAATCGTAACCAGAGTTTAAGTGAATATTTTATAATAAAAGCTCTTGAAATGTTACCAGTTGTGTAGACAGAACAGGAAAAGAAATTACTCTATAACAGCGTTTAATTGTTTTTGTGTTTTCACTGTTTCGCAAATGTATTGCATGAAACAGATGTACACTGCGCAAAAAAACGGACAACCCTGAATAGCTTTTTATTTAATGATTTGATTTTTCACGTTCTGGGACGACTCTATCTTAATGGCTCGTGGGGGGTGACCTCAAATATGCTAATTAATGAAAGCAGACGATATTTTAAGTTACGAATTCAGGTGCTTTCTCTGAATAAACATACATTTTTTTCGACGGATTTGGATTTCTGAGCCCCAATATTTAGGGGATAGCCGCAATCTGGGATATAGGGTCCCTATAGTTTGGTTAGGAGAGCTTTCCAAAGTTTGGACCCTTCAATGTTAATTCAATTTTTGTGTTCTTCATTATATTTCGAGAATTTTTCGAGTGAATTGAAAAATTTTTTGCATTAAATTATAAAATTCATTTATCCAAACATTATTCCCTGCCAAAAAAATAATAACTTTTAGTAAATATTTATTACTTTTTATTATTTTATTTCAGATGGATTAAAAAACTTTGAATTGTAGGTTATAAAATGTTTTGCATCATTTTGAAGAATGTAATTTTATATGGCAAAATACAAAATTTGAGCGAAATCAGTGGAATTGTTCCTGAGAATTTCAAAAAACTCAGATTCCTAAAATTAGATTTCTCAGGAACTATTCAATCGATGAGGCTCAAATTTCCTATTTTGTCTTATAAAATTACATTCTTTAAAATTATGTAAAAATTGCATACATTACAATTCAAAGTTTCTTTGACCCATCTGAAATAAAACAATAAAAAGTAATCAATATTTATTAAAAGTTATTTTTTGCTTGGGATTATGTTTGGATAAATGAATTTTACATTTTTTTTTTCAAAAATTTTTCAATTCACTTAAAAGTTCTCGAAATATAACGAAATACGTAAAAATTAAATTAACATTGAGTGGTCTAAATTTTAAAGCACTCTCCTGATGAAACTATTGGAACCATATTTCTCCGATTGTGACTATCCCGTATATTTTGGGGTCAAAAATCCGGATCCGTCAAAAAAGTTATGTTTATTCAGAAAAAGTGCGTTTCTGTGTCGGATTTCGTAACTTAAAATGTTTTATTTTTTGCGTATTTAACCAGAGCTCGAAAACTTTTTTAGCGAATTGAAAATTTTTTGTACACAGTAATAATTTTTTTTTATCCAAAGAGTTCCATCCAAAAGAGAATTTCAATAATTACTTATTATATTATTAATAGTCGAAATAAAACTTTGCATTTTGCTGTTTAAAATTGAATTTTTTAAAACGGTGTAAAAATTGCATATCTCGCAATTCAAATTTTTTTCTTTTATTATTAAATTAAATAATTAAAAAGACAGCAAATATTTACTAAAGGTTTGTTTTTTGCTTGGAAATATCATTGGAAACGTGAATTTTAGAACTGTGAGCAAAATTTTTCAATTCGCTCAAAAAGTTCTCGAGATGTGGTGAAATATGCAAAAAGTAAAATTAACATTAAGTTGTGAAGGTAAAGATTCGATCATTAGATCAATAGTTATTCAGGGGGATACATTTTCTATCTGGCATTGAGAGATTGTTGCTAAGGAGGGTGAATACATTATTAATTAAAAATAAAACTTGATAACAAATACCAAATGCACCGAAGCTATATTACTTTAGGACCCCCAAATGGATTATAAGATATTTTTAAGTTTCTTCTCTAGAAAAAAAAATAATTGATAGTATTAAAATATCCCTTATTTTTACTTTCACATAGGTATTACAAGGCATAACATTTATAATATATCAATAACAGTTGTAAATATAATGTTTATTTCTTTCAGTACAAATTGTTTGGAGAACCTGTTATACAAGCGTGCATAGAAAATGGAACTCATCACGTGGATCTTAGTGGTGAAATGAAGGTAAAATTTTAGTATTTAGAAATTTTAATTGTATTGAATGTAATTATCACTGTTAAGCTTAGCATCTTATTATTAGATTACTGTATTACTTAGAATTGATTTTATTTAGGCTTGTGAGTGCATTTTTGTTTATAGAGGAGAAAAGGGCTATTGGGGACATTTTTTACAAATTTGTTAGAAAAAACCGTACTTAATATAACTTTTAACTCCAGAAGCATTCTTTTAACAACGATTTGAACGACCACCTGCATTTTGATTTATATCTGATGATACAAAGTTATTTAGTTTTTTCATAATAATATTTTTAAAATAGATGGTTTAATGTGGAGAATAAATATTGACAAATATTAATTTTAATACTAATTTATATAAAGCATGGCACTATATTAAAAAAGACATTTTAATTGCAAATCAATAAACTTGAGAATCATTATTCTTATTAATTTATTTGATGGAATTAATTTATTTGAAAGAACCATTTTATAAGTTGAATCGATATTAATAATCATAGTTTTAATACATGATAATGAAATGGACAACCCACGGAGCGCTTGGCTTAGCGATATTTTTCTCACCGGAGGAATGAAAAAACTCGCCAAAGAGAAGACGTTACCGTTCGCTGTTATTCTATTCCAATTTAATGCACAGAAAAAAGTAATTCATCTTCTTTTAATTAGATTGTTTTAAAAAACTTGATAAAACATCTTTCTTATATTTTCTTAAAACTTTTACTTAATAATGAAATCACAAAATGTGAAGGTATATCATTCGACAAAATCATTTTGATTAATTTATTCAGGACTTATTTTAAACTTTCATAGATGAAAGTTGACATGGTCCATAACTACTATCCCCACATTGGTGACCTTCGGACGCGATGCGAACACACCTACCTTGCCAGTAATGCCCACTTCGATATGAACAGGCCTATCTTGACAACAACTCCCACTTCGATTTGAACACGCCTACTTCGATGGATTGCCCACATTGAACAGTTGACTTTCTACTTATGACTGCGACATTATCCACTTCCTTGCGCTGTTGCTACTCAGTCTCGATTAAACACAACGTCGACCTACATACACTAGACTGCTAAAGGCAACACAGGAGCAACCATGACCGTGAACTTAATACAGCTCTCATGATCAGCATTCAAAAGTACGGTGATCTTAATACAGATCTCCCGGCTTCTCACAAAGCAGCAATGACACAACTAGTGGTATCTGTTCATTGAATTCTATCACAGTTATAATTCTGGTGAGAAGTACTGTAGTGTATCTACCACTACAAAAATATAATACCAATTTATAGCTTATAAATTATGTTAACTCGATTCTATGGTGGGGTACCTTTTCATAGATGAAGGTTGACATGGTCAATGTGAATACCTCCACACTAGCTCCATCGCCCCTATGCGTTTACTCAAGCCCCACAAAGTCATGTGTTTGCTTATGCCTAATGCTGATTAATTGAAAGTATACAGATAAAAAAATAACATCAAAATAGGTTTAAAAAAACTTATAATTTATAACATACCTTTTGTTGAAATACTGAAAATAAAGTATGTTAATTAAAGAGTAAGGAAAAAAGTTGAAAGTTAATTTTGTGTTTTGTTATTAAAATAAAATTCCTCTTTCGCAATGAGAATCTTTCATCCTAAACTTTAAAAGCTTTAATTAACAGTCAAACATATTTTTCAATTAAAAATCTATTAATTGCTTCAAAATATTTATAAAAAAATGATTTTTTGTGAAAAAAAAAGAAAAAAAGGCAATATAATTTACCAGTGTACGCATGTAGTATAACCCACCACTTCAAAATCACTCAAGATTTTGATGTTTCGAATATAAACGTGATTATTAAGAAATCATATACAAAAGTTATTTATAACATTTTTAACTCAAAAATTACGGAAGATTAATTTAAAGATTTTTAATTTTTGTTATTATCTCTTCATCGCTTTAAAATTCGAATATTTGTTTACATATTTAGCAAAAAGGATTATTAATAAAACATTTAGTAGTTTCTATAATTTTACTTCCTCAAATATTTTATCAGATTACTTTTCATTTAAATAAAAATGACTTGATATGTACTTTTCATTCATAAATCGTTTACATTTTTTAGAATTTTATCATCACTTAGTAATTTTCTTAATGTTTTCTAAGGAATATTGAAAACGAAAGTTTAAAATAAGTCCTGAATAAATTAAAATTCCCAAAATTTCAATAATTTCTCAAATTTAACACTGGAATTCCAAAATTACTCAAATACTAGATATTTTTCCACCTATACTCGGTAGTTAAAATTCTCCTAAAAGTAGACTCTAAGAAGTAGTAAAACGAGCTTTCGATGTTAACCAATCTGTTTACAGTGAAACCTGCCAAGTTGACCACCCTTGTAAGTTGGGCACCTGCATAAGTTGACCTCAATTATCAAGAACGGAATTTTTCCTATATAATATAAAGAAGCAAAACCTTTGTAACTTGACCACCTGTCTATCTTGTATGTTGACCACTGAAATAAGTCAATTTTGTCTAGGAGTATTATGGAATTCTATTCTGAAGCCCTCATAAGTTGACCAGAAAAGAAAAAAAAATTCAGAAAATTTTCTGTCATTTTGGCAATGTGTGTTAAAATTTAACTTGTTTGGTGAAATAGTGTAAAAAGCTAATCTAAACCCTTTTGTGAGTTGACCATCAGGGGAAACTGTAAGG
>NC_092211.1:83066641-83079375 GCF_043381705.1 Parasteatoda tepidariorum
TTTTTTTTTTTTTTTTTTTTTTTTTTTTTTTTTTTTTTTTTTTTTTTTTTTTTTTTTTTTTTTTTTTTTTTATAATACCTAGAACTTTTTGTAGGTAAAAAAGTATTCTAAAACGAGTTACTGATGACTACCAATGTGTTTATTTTTCTCATAGTACCTAGAAGAAACACAGATGAAGTATTTTAATGCTGCCCGTGAAAAAAGGATATATATTGTTGGAGCATGTGGATTTGATAGTATTCCTGCTGACTATGGATTGACTGTTCTAAAAGAAAATTTTCCTGGTAGGTTGAAATTAGAAAAGTTGGTACTCTTATTAAACGCTTTTTCGATACAATGGGGAAACATTTCATCAACATATTGAGCAATTATTAAATTCAACAATAAATGCTAAATTTTCACCTTTTCAATATAATATGCATTATACTGATTAAATTAAAGATACTAATATTGTACAGATTAAAGTAGATACGCTTATACTGATTAAAGTAAATTCAACTGGAAAACTATTTTTAATAAGGGATCTTTATTTCCCACTCCCTATCGCTCGCTAACGCCTGCAATTGCCTCGTAATCAGTTTTTATGACCATAAGCAGGTTTATAAATGAAAATTAAAATTTATTAAATTAAATGAATCCAATCATTTTTATTTTAACAACATAGAAGCCTCGATTCTATTGGTATAAAATTTAAGCTTCGTAATTTCCTCTGTCATTATTGCAATTTCATTTACGAACTTTTTTTTTAATATTTTTACTTAATTTTAGATAACTGTAAAATTATTTGAATATTTTCCACTGAAGAGATCAATTAGCATTAGTTTTCTAGTTGTATTTATTTTCAGTTTTAAGTAATTAATTTGTAATACTTATTTTAATTGCATATATATTATATATAAACAGTTTTAATTAAAATATGTTTAAAAATAAAAAAACTAGATAAAACTCATTTAGCTTTTAATGATTGTAAAACCATATTAAATATTTTTATCAAAAAAATATTACTTTATAAGGTTATATCATAGACTATAATAAAAGAACACCGCTTTGAGTTTTACTCCTTCAGTTTTGAATGAGATTGGTACTTAGAAAAAAGTAGTCGAGTTTCCACTTAAAAGGTAATCGTGCTTTCCATCTTAATAAAATTATAGCAACACAAATTGAAATAACGAAATAAATACAATATAAATGATACATTAATTACAAAAGCTTTAATGTTATAGCTGAAAATGTTATACATGTCTCTAAAATATATTGTTAAATAATTTTAAAAAATCACAAGAATATGCTATTATGACTTTTATTAATTTTATGTTTATAACAAAGGTTTCCGTATCTTCCTATTAATTAGCATCCCTGCATATGATTTTTCTATCTTATAGGAATTTGCCGAACACAATGAAAAACATTTTGCGACCATTACCTTTTTTATGTGTTATTTTAATATTTTATATTTATTTGTTATATGTTATATCCTGCCTGCAAACACTTTATAAGTACGTAAAATAGGAAAGTGAAATGCAAAGTGTAAAAAAAATATATAAATTATGAAATTAAAGTATTTAAAAAAAATTATTATTCGTATTAAAGTAATTGGTGAATGAAAATGTATAAAAAATAATTATTTTCCGAGTCGGACTTGAAAATTAAATACTCTATATAAACCGAACAGTTGAAACGTAAGATGGAAAATTGCATTTAAAAAATATGAATGATTAATAAGAGCTTTTGACAAATTTTGGTTAAAAAAGTAATTGTTATTTTGCTTATAATGCATTTTTAGAGCTGTTTCTAAAATAAATGCCGTGTGCATTGATGAAAAAAAGAAGGTGCACTATGCTTAACATATGTAACTGATTCTAAATATTAAAACTAACGCAAGAGACAAAAAAATTGAAAATTGATATTTTTATATCAAAATTATACTTCTTATTATCACGTATATAGTAAACAATACAAAACTGAAAAATAAATTTAACTGAATAAATATGGTTCTTATCCAATTGTCTAAGATATCATGATAAAATTACCAAATTTTATCACATTTACAAAATTTTATCACTTATTATAAAAACCATATTTTGTTGATAATTTTAACAAAATCAGTACCAATGCGCTGCGGTAAAAATTACTAAGCTTTTTTGTTGTTCCTATAAAACCAGAAGTATGGCTAATTTTACCATATTCTATTGTTTTAACTATATTTTTTCTCCGTGTTTCCTCTTTCGGCATCATTAACAAGGAGAAAATACAGAATGTGTGAAACAAACTTGATTATAGAATAAATGACTGTCATGTACCGTCAGATGGGGTGACTTTGTGCAGGAATTTTCAGTTTTCTAACTTTGACCTAATGAAAAAATAGTTAAAAGATGCTGAATTGCACAGCATCTAATCTAAAATTTGTTGTTAGCCATCTGGGAAGTAATTGCTCGTAGTTAAGAACTGATTTGAAATGTTTATTATTTGTAAACAATCAATTAGACGAATGCGCGAAGTCACCCCGGGATGGGGTGATGCAATGCAATAAAATACTGACTTAGTTCAGTTATTTTCATTCACTTTGACTTAAAATCGTTTAATAAACAATATATAACATTGTTAATGTACAATACAAGTATATTACATATAAATATGTACTATGTATTAACAGATCTACTTAAGATGAACATAAAAACTTTAATTTTTAGATTTTTTAACATTTTTAGAATTTTTCTTATTAATTAAATCTTAGGTAACTTATTTTTTGATTTTCTGATACAATCAGACTTTTGCTATGAATTGACATGAATGAACAGTTGATTGAATTCCCTCATTTAACGCCCCCAAATTGCCTCCAACTCTGCAACTTGGAATGATCCTCTCTTATTAACAGTCTCTTATTAAATATCTTAAACAATTAACATATGGAAATTGAATTGAAAAACAACAATATGAAAATGAAAAATAATACTCACCGTGAGATTTCGAATCCTTCGCATGAATTTTGTTCGAAATCGTGTTTCGGTGAATTCCGAACTTTTTTGACGCTTTTGAAACGGATAAACCATTTTTTACTTCTGCCAAACACTTTTCTAACGCTTCTTTGGTGCAATCACAATAATTTCTTGCTCCAGGCTTTCTTTTATAAGTCTTTGGCATGTTTTTCTCTGAAAAAAAAATTGCACAAAGTCACCCCAGGACTTTTTTTATTAATTAGTAAATAATTAACATTATAATAACTAAAAAAAAAATTAATGCATAATTTTTTATCTCAATTGATAAGACTTTTAAAGTATAACCTACCTTCCTGGGCAGGATAACTAGAACTTCTTCAACCCAGCAGACTTTCCAGCCACCTATTTTGCGACGTTAAAAAATTTGAACCTGTTTGCAACTCGAGCTCACAATTTTCCAAGAACGATGATGTTTACATTGCCAGTTCTTGGTAAACCATTAGTTCGTTATGTTGACAACTCAAATCAGTTGATACCGAGCTTTAAAAAAATATCCCTAGATGGCACGACACAAAAATTGAAAAAATGACAGTTTGCACAAAGTCGCCTCTCGTTGCACTGAGTCACCCCATCTGACGGTAATAAAAGGTTCACGAAATAATAGAGAAAAAAAATTTATACATTTTTATACAAATTTTGCGTCTCACTTATCTGTTTAATAGTTTCAAAAATGTAAATTTCATTTAAGTTCACTCCATATTCAGATATATCTATACCAGATACTTAATTATGCCTAATACATAAATTATACAGTCGGATTTTGACGACTGTATTATGCCTAATACAGTCGGATTTTTATTTATTTATTTTTTCGAATTTCCGATCCAAAACAAGAATTTATTATTGCTTGAATTGTTCCATACTAAATTAGAAAATGTAAAATATTTTTGTCAGCAAACAGTTTTTCGCTGGTGGTGAAATATATGATGTCCCGTCCACTGATATCCAGTTTTCCCTGCAGTGCACCCAAGTTTTATCTTTAAAAAAAAAAATACACTGTGAAAACATATTTATTAACTCTTGCTTTTAGGCGTTTAAGATAAACATCTGCATAAAATAGTTATCGAATTTCTTGAATAATTGAATTAATTTTTGAATAATTATTGAAAATAATTATTATTAAATATGTTTTTGAAAACAATTTTCACTTGAAAAATGAGAAATATCATCTTCTAACTGAGAGATAATGAATTCACTGTCCTCGGACTCACTCTCTGAATACATAAGTAACTATTTTGACATGCAACGGTAACACTAATAAAAGCGAAATTAAAGAAAAAGTGCAAAATTCAATTAAAGTACAAAATTATTTTGATTTCAGTTCAAGGTGAGAAATCTCATTGCGGAAATTGTTAAGAAAGATGTACTAGTTGCGCCATCTCTTATCAATATTTAGAGAAACAAAAATAATCGCGGGATACAAAGAAACGTGTAAGTAGCGACAAATTCGATTTCGATGATGCAATTTTTCTCTTCGTCGCATGGCATGCGACGCCGACCATACTAGCACACATATGCCGAACGTATGATTTGCGACACCGACAGAGAAGGGGTTAATGGTGGAAATATTAGTTAAATGAGTTCATAACAATAAGGCCTAATCTTTATATGAATTATAATGTTTGTTGTTGTGTTTCAGGTGATTTAAACTCGATTGAGTTTTACGCCTTCGTTGGTGTGGGACCATCGGTGAGTATAGCATCTTCGTCGCATATTATACTTTTTCCCTTTTACAGCTCTTCAAAAATAATTTTAAAAAATTTTAAGAATGCCTAATATTTTTGCTAGTTACCTTTTGTTACAAATCGAAAATTTAAATAACATCTGTCTTCCATATCATGAAGAATCGCATAACTGATGATGTCATTATTCATTTACTCACCAAAAAAAATCGACCAAACGTTGAACCATAATGTCGGCACCTGAACCGTAATGTAGTGCAATTTGCTACAACTTTAATAAGGTGGTAAATTGAAGCGAGGTTCCATTCAATTTGAATCCTAGTGTATTGTAATCAAGTTTAAGAAACTTGATGATATGGTTCAATTTAGCACCATATTAAAGTAAATTTAAACGATACAACTGTTCAACACCCAAAACATTTCTAATAAGAATTTTCAATCAGAAATTTTTCCAAAATGTTGTTTCGATTCCAAGAGACAAAGAACTGAAAAATTAGAAATTTCAGCTAATAAATGTGTAATTTTACTACTAATCAAACTTTGTATACCAATCATCAGACAAGTTCTGGGTTCGAATCCCGGGAAAGGCATGTAAGTTCTTTCATTCTCTGTACTATCTGTCCTTACTGTGGGAGCAACGTTGACCCACCTAATATGGTGCCCTTGAAAAAGTGACCAACCAATCTTCCCTGTAAATGCCAGAATTTACGAATGTTAACACAGGTGGGCATTAAAAATAAAATTAAAAATATCTAATTATGAAATATTTAAATATTCTCAACAAATGTACTATAACTATTCATTTAAGCATCTAGTCATTAGATTTTGTTGCGTTATTTTTGTTTTGTAGCTGTTTCATAGAGAGTAATTTATTTATTAAAATTAAAACCATTCTGTTTTAATATAAAATGCAATTATTTGAAGCTGTTTTTACCCACATAAAAATGTGAACTTAATATTCTTCCTTTAATCATTTTTATAGGGTAAAGTTATGAATATTGGAACATTTTTATCTGCCATTTACTCCTTTTGGGATCATATGTTTGTTAAAAGAGCAGATAGAGCTTTGAAAGAAAGTTTGTTTCCTAAGGATTTACCTCAGACTGATTATTCATTACCATGGAGGTATGAAATAATTTTACTTCTCTTGCTTGGATGCTGAAACTACTCAATTGCTCTTAAAATAATTATAAATTAAAATAAAAATTTAAATTACGTAGTACACATAATATATTTAGAAGGAAAAAATTTTACAGAAATTCACACGTCATTTAGCTCTCTTTCCAACAAGTTAAACATATAATATATACATTTATAATACATTCTACTAACTAGGAAATTTATAATACATTCTAAAACTAGGAAAATATATACAATTTCCTAGTTTTTTTTATGTAAAATATTATTCCGTAAACATGTGATTACGTCCATACTTTAATGATGACCGAGTATTGAAAGTTTTAGTTCATAATTCTGATAAATTTGAAATTTAAATTTTCGGATCTCTTATCGTTATTTTCAGTAATTTGCATTGGACTATGAGTTAGATTCCCATTGTCACCTTGCTAACCGTGGAATATTTTCATAATTTTTCTAATCCAATATCGCAAATGCGAACTAATTTTATCCGAAAAGTTTCTCACAAATGAGAGTTAATAGCAATTCTTGGTCACGGAGTTTCTTTGTTTTTCCGGTTGAATTCAAAATTACCATGAGACGGAATTTAATATTAGAGAATTTTTGCACTTTCGTGATGCATCTCACACATTCATATACGTATGTTCTGCTCATTAACTGTTTCAACATTGCATTGCAGATCGCACGTTTGTGAATGTGTGAGAACGTCAGTAAAATAGCTGAATCACTATATTAAAAATCGCATACCATATCCATCATATGAATCAGGAATTTAACGCCGATGGTAAAATATTTAAATTTTGTTATTCGCGGGTTTATTCTTATACTTCTCGTAGTTCACACTGATCACAATGCTTGCACAAAAAATTTCCAGTGTTGGGCGAACTACTAATAGTGCCCCATTGTCATCAGGTCGATCGAAGATGGTAAACGTGTTTTTTTCTCTCTGTTTAATGTAAATGCGGATTGTTTTCACTAAAGCCCCTCTAAAATAAAGTTCCTTTTCTCCATTATTTGACCCAAAATTTCCGTTCCCAACTAGATTAGGAGCAAAATTGCTATGCAACGAAGTTGAACATTAAGAACGTCACATTTTATGTGTGGAATGATTGTTCAAAGCTAGTAATATGTAAAAATACATAGACGTTGAGCAAAATATATATATATTTTTTTTTACAGGAAGCCACCACTATTCCATAGTTCCGATGAAAGAGCCTGGGCACTTTGGTTTCTGGGACCAGATGAGAGGGTTATTCTGCGAAGTCAATTATTTAGATATAATTTCTTAAATGAAAGACCAGTAAGTAAATTATATTTTTTGGTTCCGAAACACTCTTTCTAATAAAATTGTATCTGAGAAGAAAAAAAGGTGCTATCTCACTCCAAGGAAGGGTTGAAAATTTCTTACCACAGTATCTATATTAGGTACCTATATTGAGTACATTAGATACCTTTCACCACAACACCAGGAGTTCCAATAACAATAAATAATTAAGTACCATTGAAAGCAGTTACAATAGTATAAGGAATTCCTGCTACCTCCCGTAAAAGATTAGTACCAAAAAAATAAAAATTCAACAAGAAATTTGCCAATAAATTATACAAAGAACTAAAAGTTCAACTTTTTATAAGAAAACGAAACTGCAAGTTTGACAGACTTGGGATACAGAGAAGTGATGTGTGAATGGCTCCATCAGTAATCTGATATTGGGAGTGTATGGCTCCCAACGACGAGCGTATGGCTCCCAACGACTAGTGTATGGCTCCCAATATCAGTAACCTTGTTTATGTTATTCAAAACACGTATGTATAAATTAATGCAAAATTACGTGTATAAAAATTAATAATAATTTATTAATAACCATTCAGATTTATTTAAAGATGTACTTAAGCTTTCATAAAACTTAAAACGACTCTTAGGAATTAACTTAATATAGTCGTTCCTATAAATTAATTTTTTTTTCTAATTTCATTCGTTTCACTTTATTTTGGTGTATGAAAATGATTGCTATGTAAATTTTTCTCATCATTATATATTTTTATTTTTATAATTTGCATATCCTGATAAACTAAATTATACCTGTTTATGATGAAAAAGTATGTTTTCCATCATCATGTATACCTGTTTATGAAGGAAACGTTTGAAACATTGTTTTTTTCAACCACAATTAAATACATAATTACTAAAACTTGTATACTATATTATTCTTTAAATAAAATTTTGTATACGTTCGCCAGCAAAATTAAAACATAAGACAAATTATTTTAATTAGGTATTCAAATAAAAAAAAAGAAAAAGAAAAAAGAAGGAGAAAATTTAAATATTTTTTTTAATTTCATTATGAAATAAAATATAATATACGTAAAATAATCTAAAATTAAAATTGTAATTCATATTTTATTTATTTGTTTTTCAGATTTTGAATCACGGATACTTGAAATTAAAATCATTTTGTTCTGGCTTAGGTCTTATGTTTGCAGCAATGTATCTAGCTATTATGACTATTTGTGGATGTGGACGAAGTCTCCTTGCAAAGGTTTGATATTACCAATTATCATTAATGAAATAATTATCTTGACAGAGCAAATTGATGGCAGATGTTTTTGATTTCCGAGAAATTGAGAAAGAAAGAAGACATTTGTAATAATTTCTCTTAGAAACATATTTCCTTTAAAATATGTGCTCATTACTAAAAGGCAATAAAGTTTATAGCAATTAAAAGTAAGCAATAAGTTTCTATAAACTCTTGCTAAAAATAGTGGGAATAGGCATATAATACATTAATTCTCTTGTTACTTTCACTTTTAAGTCCTTGTTAAATTAAAGTTGGTATTACTTGTTCATCACTATTTTTGTGCAAAATAATCAATTTTCAGTTTACTTATTCTTAAAGTAGCTGAAAAAACGATTAAAAATAAAAATTACTGAATAATATTGTATCAATTCCAGAAATAAATTATTTAGTGATTTAAAGTGTTGATGGTAGCATTTAAAAATATTTTCATTATGATGCCCACGCTCGTGTTTAATAAACAAACCTTTTCAAAATTATTGTTTAGGTTAGTGACTTAAACAGAAATTAATTTATTTCTTGTTTTTCTTAATTTAATTGGGTACTTGCATACCAGAGGAAGTGAATTGATTAGACCTAAACATGTGATTTAAGACAAATTGGATGCCTGAAAGAAACGTCATGCGGGTGTGTCGACAAATGCCATGATTTACCCGCAATAACGTCTCTTGCAGGCATTCAATTGCGACTAAGTATTTTTTTTTTTTTAAATTATTGCAAATAGAAACGGGAATTCGTTTACTTGTGAGAAAAAAAATGGAATGTGGTGGAAAATTTTATAAAACGAGATGGAGAAAAACTGAATGAAGTAAAATAAAAACTAAAGAGAAGCTTTTGAAAAAAATAGCAAAATTTCCTATGATGTTCTTGATTCTAAATAAAAAATTAAAAGTTGGAAAAAATTTTAAAAAAATAAACGGGCAGTATACTGTTTCTGAAATAAAGTATTTAATTTGGTTTTATAGATCATTTGCTGGTTTTAGTTGGTTTTATATTTTTAGTCTCATGCATTCTATTTTTGAAAACTAATAACCTAAATTTCATTTTACAGTATCCATCATTTTTCACTGCCGGTAAGTTTTCCAATGCTGGACCAACTCGCCAACAAGTAAATTCAAAATATTTATTTATTTATTTTAATTGTGCTTATGTTTCCAGATTTAATTTCTAATTGAAAATAATTATTTTAAATAATAATTTTTTTTTTAAAAAAAATATGCAGGTCATGGAAGGAACTACTAGAGTAACATTCTATGGTCAAGGATGGAAGGACAAGCCCTCAGATCCAAATGAACGACGTACCACAAAACCTGATTTGAAAATGAAACTCATCATTGAAGGATCTGGTTATTTATTTACTTAATATTTATTCGATATTAAAAATTTTTACAAATTCTCAGAGTTTGAAACCTGAAAAAAAAATTTGATCAACAATTCAGATATCCAAAGAGCCCTCCGTATTAATCAATGAAAAATAAAAGTAAAGCAATTCCAGCAATTCAGATATCCGAAGAACGCGCCGTATTAATCAATGAAAAATAAAAGTAAAGCACTTCCATTACATACAGTTATTGGCCGAGGCGGGTCGTACAAATTAAAGTTCTACAATTATGTAATATTAGTAAATATTAAATCACCAACGGCATGAGGATGGTAATTTAATATTCACAAGATATTTAATTTTTATTTTTTTTTATTTATTTGATATTTACCAGATATTAAAAATATTTACACATTCTCAGAGTTTGAACCCTGAAAAAAAATTTAGATCAACAATTCAGATATCCAAAGAGCCCTCCGTATTAATCAATGAAAAATAAAAGTAAAGCAATTCCAGCAATTCAGATATCCGAAGAACGCGCCGTATTAATCAATGAAAAATAAAAGTAAAGCACTTCCAAAACATACAGTTATTGGCCGAGGCGAGTCGTAGAAATTAAAGTTCCACAATTATGACACCAATGGCATGAGGGTGGTAATTTGGTCAGCATTGTGCACCAGCCTTTTTAATTACCCAGAAACGCTTGTACTTGTTGATCTGAAGCTTAGTAAGCTTTTACCCACCACTTAGTACAAGTAAGAAATAAAATATTATTTCATCCTGAGCATTTTATTAAGCGAAATAATCTCCTTTAGTTACAGATTCACAAAGTAATATGCAAACTCACGTAAATTTTCGTGTCTCTTGAACCGAAATATTGTTCTTTGGCCTGCATAACATCAACGGTACTGTAGTTTATATAAATAGTTATTCATAAACAGAAACAGATGATGGTTTTGATGAAGAGGATGGGAAGATGTGTTAAAACATACCAATCAAGTGCATTATTCATTTCCTTGATTCTTTCCCCTGTGTGAGGTTTGACATTCTCGTGATGAAGAACCGCTTTTATTCTATTGATTAATACTAAATACTTCGAAAGCAGTTTAATTGCAAACAAAGCCAGTACAAAACAACGATCGGATTTTGTACCGTCGGAGGAAATAAAACCGTTCTTTAATCACGCGTTTTTTAAATTTCGTTATAATTTTACACTACTAACATCGCTTATTTGTCAAAACCGCGGTGATTTTTTTTTTCTTTTTTTTCTTCAAAACTCTTGTTTTTTGAAAAATTATGTTTCCAAAATAAAAAATTAATACACAAATTTTTTTAATTCTTAACCTCAAAGTTTCTATGTTTATAAAAAGTCAGCAAGATTTTCGAATAGCTTGAAACGTTCTAGGTGCTACATGCCCTGTTAGTTCTTAACCACTAAAAGCTAGAATAAGTTCAATAAGTTCCGATGTTACTTAGTAAGTTATAACTTTTAATTTGATGAATAACCACGTTACCCAACTACATTTTATAGTTCGAAAATGAATTTGAACAAAGGAAAAATTCAAGAAAAAAACTTAATTCTTCCACCCAAAATACTTCGCAATTAATGCTTTATGAATTGGCACCATCCTATAATCAGCATGTCTTAGAATTTTATAAGTATTCAGCTCTGCACTTCCTAATTGTAGAAATAATTTTTGTATTTTGTAGGGTTATTCGAAGAAAAATAACTGTTTTATTTTAAATAAATAATTTGGGGTTTCTTATTATATTAATTATAAATAAAAGAGATACTAAACGCATGTAGGAATCTTGGGCATTGTTTTCATCTGCCATTGATGAAAATTGAACTTCAAACTCAAAATACACCTAAATTAATTCGATAATCAATAGTCGAAATAAGAGTGAGAAATGAATATGCTGATAATGTCATAATACAATATGCTTATCAAAGCTTACAATGTTATTCACAATGCTTATCACCATATCCAAGGCGTTTTATACGAATAGATTTGTCATTGTTTTTCGATTTTGTTACAAAAAGTATTTTTTCCCTCATTGATAATAAATATTTTATCTCAAATATTTAGAATGCCAAATTTACAGATATATAGATATTTAGAATATTTATAATTGCAAACATTGATAAAGTAATACTACCTTTGTACCGATGTGATTGTCCGATTTGAGATTTTCATTTGTACCATGATGTACATCTGATCTAGAAAAACATTATTTATCACAATGATTTTCAAAAGTGAAAGAAATTCTATTGAAAACAAGAATCTTTTTATTTTAAGCGTACAAAAGAAGGAGACTAAAGTATTTTGACAATGTAAAGCCTCACACGCTAACGATTTATTTCTTGACATAAAACATTTTGATTAAAAATTATTTTCTACACTCGAGAACGCTTATAATAAAGGGGAAAATCTAAAATGTTTTTTTATTAACTTTATTTTCTTTATTAATTCTTGCAAACTTTGTATATAATTGCTAAGTGGATTGGGGAAGAGTAAGGGTATATTTTATTCTCCTTTTCCAGTTCATTTCGGAAGCAACTTCAAAATAACTTGTTAAATTTATCTCAAAAGACTTTTTTTGTTTTTGCTTGAGACAAATATTGTATTTAGTTTCTTTTCTCTGACAGAAATATCAATTTAAAATAAATGAAAAAAAACTCTTGAGTACGTTTTATCATTTCCTTTTTGACAAAGATTTCGAAATTGTATATTTTGGATAGTGATTACAGAGCACTTCGCATATTGCTTAATGTATAACAAAATTAACAATATTCTTTTTTAGAACCTGCATACGCTCTGACTTCGACGTGCATTGTACAGGCCGGTTTAACCATACTTGAAGATCATGACAGAATGCCCCTAGAGTGAGTTCCAATGTTATAAAAATACTTTCAGTAAAAGAATTTATTGTATATATATATATATATATATATATATATATATGATTTTTTAGTAAATTAGTATTGAGAGCAACATGATTAAAGAGTCCAGTTGTGCATAAT
>NC_092211.1:83080214-83287160 GCF_043381705.1 Parasteatoda tepidariorum
GTGAATAATATATATATATATTCCTGCACAAATAATAACTTCATACTTTTTGAAGAATTTTCCTCTATAATTTAAATGTAATGAGAATAATCTTTTTAATATTTTAGGGGAGGTGTCTTGACTCCTGGTGTTGCATTTGCAAATACTTCTCTCCGACAAAGATTAGAAAAACGGGGAGTAACTTTTACGTTCGAAAATACCAACGAAACTTTAACTGTATGAAAGCTATTGTAAAAATGTGTTTTGTCAATTAATTAAATAAAAACTGTTTTTGTACACGCTTAATGGAGACTTAATATGTCATTATTTTACATAGTATGTTACTTTAAAAAGTACAGTAATCCACAAAAAAAACTATCATCTTGTAAAACTTTTGTTCTGATGATCGGATTTTCTAATGCAAACGATATTTTACGTTAAGAAATATGACGTAAAAACTTACTTTCTCTGAATAAACATAACTTTTTTGATGGATTTGGATTCTTGACAATTAAAATATCAGGATGTAGCCGTAATCTGGAAAATATGACTCTATTATTTTAGACAGAACCAGAAATGCCCACTGACAAAATACTTAAGGAACAGTACAGAACTATAAACAAAAATTGGCAGATTTTCGTTACTTTTGCCAACTTTTCAAAAGGCTCATTGCAGCTTAACTGTAACAAACTGGCATATCACACAAGCCTTTGAATTATTTAAAAGTAGTGATGAGTCAAAATTATCTAAATCAAATTTACTAATCCAAGAATCATACACTGAAAGACTACCACTCGAAAATATTTATCCGCTCTCCGGAGCAATGGCACTTCTGCAAGACTAGCGAAGTGCCAATCGTTCGTACGGAGTCTGGAGAAAAAAAAAGGAAAAGCGCAATAATTTAAAACTCAACAACACTCCGAAATCAAGCACAAAACTGTAGTTTTAAAGAAAAAAATCCTTCTTTTTTTTCATTTTTTATCAAACCCGCTCGCTTTACGTTGCCTTTCCAATTTTTTTTTCTTTTCTAAATTTCTTTCGAACTAATAGCCTTTTTCATCTGCTAATTGTCAAAATTTACCGCAATCATAACTTTTTCCTATGAATTGGCTTTTTGAAAACTATTTCAATTTTATTTGAATGATTCTTGCTGATTTTAAAATTCGCCTAATTCCCGACGTGTTTCATGTTCTTTACGGTAGGGAACAGTATTTGTAGTCGTTATCTCAACTTCCGGTAGATGATTCAGGTAAAATAATTTCTGCTGGTGTAAACTAAATTGCGCAAATCCGCATCTCAACGATCAGGTAATTGCTTATCCATATAGGATAATTTCCCGAAGTACTTTTTTTCTTCAAATCATTCATCTGATATTTTAAAATATGAAAGACACATTTTTTTCGCAAAACCACGACACAAAAATTAAATTCAGAACAACTGAGTAACCGAATGTATACAAACAAATCCGGAACGTATTAAAAGAAATAGTCACGTCAATGCCATGACGTCAGAAGAGGACCTCAAGACTTCCGGTAAGATTTTTTTAGGATAGATGGTAAATAATTAAGCTTTTATAAAAACGTTTAAAAAGTATAAAGTATTAACAAAATGAAAGCGTGATTTCATAGATACTTCAAAATCCTAATTAGATACCTGCAAGTGACGTTAACGTGCGTATCGATCTTGATTGGCTGTTGAAACGTGGCATTTGTTTATGTTAGAGAGCGACTATTCCATTTCGAATAATCCAATCTTACAACAGGAGAAAAATTTAAGATTAAAATTCAAAAGCTAAAGCGAGACTAAAATTACAAAGATTATTAAAAGTCAATTCTAGGTTCAACGTAAAAAGTTCTAAAAGTTGAGAGTACAAAAGAGGAAAATTAGAGGTTAAAATGGAAAGAATCTAAGTCACACAGATGATTAAGAGACTATCAATAATCACTAAAGGTATATAAATAGGGTTCATTTAATCGGGCTAGATCTTCTAAGGTATAGTTGATAATTTCGTTAATATTATGCCCACAAGCTAAAGAACAGAGCCACTGATGTTGGTCATTTTTATTGTCGAAATGATTACTACGAAGTGTCTGTAACTTAAAGAAATATGCCTGCTGTTGTTCACTATCCAGTTGAGTTCAGCAGATTTTTAGAAAAGAGAGATGAGGAATTCTGCTGATTTCGAAAAAAACTACAAGCGCAACAAGGTGAAAGACGCTCTAATAAGTGTTAAAAATGCAGGGTATTTCATAATCACCATCCGTAATATATTTAATTAGGATCCTTGTCAAAAACTATTCACATCAGGGGCAACTGCATATGTTTTACTACAGCATCTTGAAATATTGCAACTTCAGTTGATTCAATGAACTGTTTTGAATCGACTGCAATTCAAAAACAACTTATTCAATGTATTGTTTTAAATTAACGGCAGAATGAGATTATTTTGAAGATCCAGAAAAGGTTTGATTTCTGACGATTCTGTAAAAATAAATATTGCCTACAACAGTCATTCTTAACAGATGTACCATACACTTTGCTTTTTTTTCTATCCTTTAAGAAAAATTTGACTGAAATGTGAAACTTACACGCAATGTGAAATAATTAATTTCTCAAATTCAGAACAAGAATTCAATAACTTCTGAACAAAAATTAATTTAACGAGAATTCTAAGAAAATTGATTTAATGCATTTCTTTGAATCACCTGCAGAAAGAGCTTATTTGTAAAGCTAAGCGAAAGATTCAACTAGGTGACGATTCTGAAAAAATAAATATTGCCGACATAAATCATTCTTAACAAATTGTACCATACACTTAGCTTTTTTTTTCTATTCTTTGAAGAAAATTTTAAAATTACAAGGAACATGGATTCATAAATTAATATCGTATATTCGAAACGAGAATCCAATAAACTTTGGACACAAAAATTTATTTTACTAATTTATTTTTTTCATCCTTTTACATTTAAGTTAAAAAAATAAAAAGATGAAGAACTCAGAAAAAGTAATCGAATATCCAGGTTATTATTATCCAGAAATATCCCGGTTCCAGGTTATATCCAGGTCTTTTTTATTATTATTATTTATTTATTCAATGAAAACGTGGATAAAATTTTAAAGTCGCAACACACGGACTAGATATTATTTTCGCAAATTTTCACCACGTTTCCTTAAGAATGATTCACTTTGTATAGCTAAATGCAGGTATAGTGTTAGTTTGGCTGCGGAGAACTTTTCCCTGCATTAATTAGGGATATGATTAGTTTTGGTTATTAAGTACAAATTGGTTTCACAGCCCCCTTTTACTGGTGGATTCTATAAGATGCGGTTAACAGACTAACCTGAAGTTAACAAGACTACCTTGAGGGCGAAAGGACGGGGAGATATAAAAATTAACAGACTTATGTCCTCTTAGAATATAAAAAGTATTATTTTTCTATTTGTTTTCAAGGTAATTTTTAGAGGTATGATATTTCTTCGCAAATGACAACAGGACAGAAAGTTACTTAAGGGAAACCTTAGATATGAAAAAATAAATAAACAGGCTTCCATGTCGAAATTTCTAAAATATTTCATTCCAAAGTATAGAATTTAAGCCATATATCTATCTTCAAGTTTTGTGGATATTTTTTATTTTATAGACTATTATTTTTTTAACTTTCAAAATATTTGGAATGACATGAAGTTAAAAATAAAATAATTTCATAAAAAAATAAAATCATCGATTATAGAGACCACAATTTTTTAAAATGATTAGAAATTTTTGAACTGTAATAGACAACTTTTAATTTTATTTTTTTTTAATTTTTTTTTCATTTATTGTTTTTAAAATCGGATATAACTTTTTAACAAAAGCATAGACTTTCGCCTCAATCTTGTTCAACATTTAAAAAAACACCGCATTCTGTTTTTGAATATAGTCTTCCGGTATCAAAGATGAAACAGAGATTTTCTTAGGCGCTTTAACTGACAATAACTGATTAACTGTGATTATCCATTTAACTGTGTAAAGTAAACTGAAAGTTGGTTAACTGTATGAACAATTATATACAAGCCACTAAAACTGGAATGAAATCTTGAAAATTTTCTGTGCATCTTTACTAGAAGATTTGTTAATGGGCTTAATATTCTAAAAAGTTTTATTATTTAAATCAATATTTAAAATTATGCCTAATTTTACCATTTTTAAAACTCTTCTGTATTTTATAAAATTTAAAAAGTCATGAAGCATAAGGCGATTTAAGGAAGTAATAGCATATCGCAAAAAAAGTGTAACGTTCGCCATGTTTTGAGTCTTATCCAGTGCCGGATAACCCATTAAGCCAGACATGGCCTGGTGCCCCCAATGATTAGGGGCCCCCTTAAAATGGATTTCTTTGAAAATAAATTTTAAAAATTAAGAAAAACAATTATTTAAAAAAAAATCAATTTCAAATATATATGTTATGATTATTTTTTAGTTCTAATTTAATAAAATGAAGTAAAATTTAATTTATTTTTATTTATTTTAATTTTAAATATGCTTTCTTAAATGAAAAGTTATATGAATACTTTTATATTTGAATAAATAAAAAATGTACGAGAAAAAAAAATTTAATCGAAGGGCCCCAAAAAATTTTAATGGTGGACTGATCGTAAGACACTGTTCCCAGTAGTATCGATTTAAACTGTAGTATCGTAAAGTACTCGACTTTGTGTAGTTGCCGGACTACCAAAGCAGAAGAGCCATCCCTTCCGCAGAGGATTAAAATTGTGATAATATGTTTTCGAATAAACCTCAGGGATATTTCCCAGACCGTCCCTATTATCCCATTTTGCAGCTTTAGTACGACATAAATAAAATACAATTAATACTACAATTTCGGAACACTAATTTGAAATGTCATTGCTATGGAGAGATTTCCGTATCGTGATCTACCCCGACGATGCGAAAACATTCTCAAAACAATCGCCGTTGTGCAGCGCTAGTGTTACGTAAATAAAATACCTACCAAAATTAATTGACGCATAAAGCGTAACTTTTCTTGCGAGTTCGATTAGCGTTGCTGAAAGTTGCTAATGAAAATAAGCCTTACAATTTCTCCCTATTCCGTGATTTCTTTGAAGTAAGCTTTAAGCTAACTTTCAAACAGGTGCAAAACAGAACTGCCTATCACCATGACATGCAAATTACCGAAAACAAAACAAACTGTGACTGTCAGAAGGGTTGCAGATTAAATTGTTACCTGACCGGTAACACTTACCTTGAAAAGAGTTTCCTTTCTGTGATTGCATACATTTCCTTCTTTGTTTCAAGTTGGTTCGAATTTAAATAAAGAAAAAAATGGCTAGAGAGTTTGATGTTATAATTTTTGGTGGAACTGGGTATACAGGCCGGTATGTTATTGAAGAACTGGCTCATTCTTCTAAATCAACTGATATTAAATGGGCTATTGCCGGCAGAAATAAAGAAAAATTGGAGGAATCCTTAGAGATTGTTCAGGAGTATCTTGGGAAAGGTATAAAAGTTTCAATTAGTCTGTCGAGCCATCTGAAAATACTCATCTAATAAAGTACTTATTAAATTAATGAGAAAAGAATATTGATGGAATTCGTATAAACTATCTTTTGTTCATATTTAAAGGAAAATTATTTGTACTTATTGTGGTAAAAATAACCAATGCTAGCATATAGCTGAGTGAAAATATTTGATTTAATTATTATTTTACCGATAACAGGTTAAATCAGTCTGTACAGATTTTTGCCAATCTAGGTATACTGTAATGTAGTTTAGAAAAAATGAGAATGAAAAGTAATGATCAAAAGCGAATAGTAAAATATGAAAGTATTTATTTTTATCTGTTTCTTAACACTGTAAATGAATATAGTTTTGACCATTATATAAGATATACCATTATTTTTCCAAAAGGCAGTAATGTTTAAGAAAATCTGAACCATTTACAATTTTAATTTTTTTTTATTATGATATTTTATTTTAGGTATAATTAATAGACTTAATTAAAATCTAAAATATTTACATATATTATCAGGATGTGTAACGTTTATAAAAATTGCTTTAAGTTGCTTATTTTTGATTTTCGTTTTTTTAAAAGCCCTTAAAGGTGCTTTTTTCATTGGGTGTTTTTAAAAAGTGCTTAATTTTCCCTTTTTCAAAATGAGCTTTTTCCTTTACAATGTTGATTTTCGCTTCGAATTATGCAAAAAGACACAGTTCACATTGTTCTATTCAATGTTTTCACAATTAATTCAACCCCAATCTATTTCGGCATATTGTCAGTCCGTAGTCTCTGAAAATGCCATTCGTTTTACGTGATTCAAAATTTCATGATTTTTAACAATAGTCAAAAACAATGCCAAATGGTTTGTTTTTTTCCTTTCTTTTTTTTTGGCATGATGGTTAAAACATTGTCAAAAACTTTCCAGCTCTGCCTAATTGTGATATTTTTTTAAAGTGCTTAAAAATATTTTAGTGCTTGAAAGTGCTTATGTTTGTTGAATAATTTGGTTACGCTCCCTGATTATTTAATGTAACTTTCTATTAGAAATGCTACTGGATACTACTAATCAAATAATACTAGGCTAATCCTCAGAACCTTGAAAGGTTGGCATGCTTAACTACAAAAACATGAAACCTGCTGCTTTACAATAATATAATTTATGTATAAAAGTTATAATTTATGTATAAAAGATTTTACTTTCTTATAACTGTTTAAAAATACAATGATTGGTAGAAAAAAATATTAACAAGTGATTATTATAAACTAGAGTTCATTGTATTAGATTTAAATTTACTTTTTTTTTAAAAAAAGGCTCTAGAGTAAAGTAAAAATAATTGAAATATATGTTTGAAGTGAATAGGTATTATATTAAAATATTTTGTTTCCTTTATTAATTTCTTTAAAAGCAAAATAATAATAATTTGGTTATTTGCTCTGTAAAGTTTAAAAATATATTGTAATAGAGAAACTAGCAAAAGCATTGTTTATTCATAATCACTTCAGAAAAAAAGAGAAAATTATTTGTCCTATTTTTGCCTACTTGAATATGTATAAAGAATTCCATTCTATTTAAATATAAGTATGGGTTGATGTATATATTTTTTAAGTATAAACATGGTGCTTAGCATTTTTAAAAAGTGTTTAAAGGTGCTTATTTTTGATTTTCATTTTTTAAAAGCCCTTAAATGTGCTTTTTTCATTGGATGTTTTTAAAAGGTGCTTATTTTTCTCTTTTCAAAAATGAGATTTTTATTTCTTTACCATGTTGATTTTTGCCACGTATTATACAAAAGTGTGCTTTTTCACATTGTTCTGTTCAACGTTTTCACAATTCATTCAACCACAATCTATTTCGGCATACCGTCGGTCCATAGCGTAGGAAAGCGCTAATAATTTTACATGTTTAATGAAATACTTTCGAGTCTGCATGTGCGTCTACTGAACTGGGTTCGGTGAGATTATTGCACTGTCATGTGCAACTCTGCTGCATTTTGCAAGATATTCTCAATTTCTGGCTTCATTTTCCACCCGCTGAAATCGAACTGAAAAATCTCTTGATCATTTTATAATGGTTAATATAATCAGGAAAAAGAGTTCTTTATGAGAAACCAGTTANGCAACTCTGCTGCATTTTGCAAGATATTCTAAATTTCTGGCTTCAGTTTCCACCCGCTGAAATCGAACTGAAAAATCTCTTGATCATTTTATAATGGTTAATATAATCAGGAAAAAGAGTTCTTTATGAGAAACCAGTTATTTTTATCATGTTTATGTAAAGTCTTGGAAAATTATTTTGCATTTTGTTAATGTATATAGAGCTTAAAAATATTTTTGAGTGCTTTAAAAGTACTTAAAAGGTGCTTATTTTTTGTTGTGAGATTTGGCTACACACCCTGATAAAAAGTATTAAGTAAGTAATGATTATGTATATCGAAATTTATATTTGGTTTTAATTTTCTTTGAAAGAAATTTATAATTTTTAAACATTTCTGAAAGTGGAAATGAGTTAATCATTTTTTCTGTTTTTCAGAGATAGATATAAGCAAAACTCCAATTATTGAAGCTGATGTTAAAAGTGAATCATCTCTTTCAAATATGTGCAAAAGGGCTAAGTTGATACTTAACTGTGTTGGACCAGTGAGTAATATTTCTTAACCATTTTGCTTATGCAGTATAATGTATCAAATATACCAAAAAATCATAAAAGAGAAGTGAAAAATAAAGTTATGAAACATCTCATAGGACGTGTATATCTCCGGTGCTAAAAGAAAAAAATAGCTTGCCAGCAGATTTATGTGGGCAAAATTATAACAAACTTAAAAGGTTTCTTTTTATTTATCAATAACTAAAGGGAAAAGTTAAGATAATTCTGAGTATGAAATTATATCATTGATTTTTCTTTATGCAGGTATCAGTCTTAATTAAAAGCTTGGAATGTTTCTATAAAACTCTCGTATTAAAATTCTTTGTTTTGCATAACAGTAGATAGAATAATTATGAATGTGCTTGCATATTAATAGATAGATGAAGAAGTAGAAAATTTATATTTAAATGGCGATCCTCTTTTTGTAATAAGAGACACAGAAATTTTGAAGTTCAGAGTCTTACAGGACCGCTGTTCCCTAAATCTGATGGAATCACTGTTTCTACTTTTCTTGAAAAAGAAATTCAGCATATTATCAAACAGATTTTCTTTGATATATCTCAATCAACTAATTTTTCAATTGTTTATATATATTTTTTTTTAAATGCCTATTAGTGTATCATCAAAAGGTTTGTTATACAAAAATATTTTTTTCTTGAAAATATTTTTATTTGTGAATGTTAGATATTTTATTATTTCTAAATTTCTTTTCAGTACAAATTGTTTGGCGAGCCAGTTATCAAAGCTTGCGTAGAAAATGGAACTCATCACATTGATCTTAGCGGAGAACTAAAGGTTAAATCTTATTCATTGGATAATTGTTTTCCAATATCTTTTGTCAATCCCATCTTAGTCATTTGCTAAATTTTTAATGTTTGAAATTAAAAGATCCAGGAAATTCAGAATAAAATGCTTAAATTTTATTTTTTTTATTAGTATCTCTTGTAATTCAATCAAGTAAATGTAAATTATTTGTAGTTCTTTTTGATTAAAAGTATAGTTTCTTTTAAATAATAATATTTAATTTAATTAATTTTCTTTTGTTTTTTTAATTCTTGGCACTTGTTCATGAAAAACTTGAAGTTAAGAGGAAAATATCCAATAAATATCACTTAAGATTTTATTTTTATTTATTTTTAAATATCAAAATATCACTACTCTTATTATGTTTTAAAATTGTAACAAAAATTTATAAAAAGTTATTCTTTCATAAATTAAGATGCTTCTTGGCATGATGTAGTCAAAGTATGGTTTGACTTTTAGGTTTGTTATCTTTTTTTTTTCATCTTTAATTTCATTACTAAGCTTTAGATGGACTTAAATGAAAAACTTTCAACAAACAAAAATTTCAATTTAAAGGCTTTCTGTAAGCAATTTATTAATTTTTGTAGTTTCAATCCTATCGTTACCACCTGATTTTGATAAAAGTTGTTCAAAAATCGCTGATTTATGTAATGCTAATTTTTTCAAAATTTTAAATTTATTACTTACTAACATGTATATAAATTTAACTATAACAGTTTTTTGATAGATATTAAACTATTTATTGACTTGCCTTGTTTTATCCTATACTTAGCTATATTTTTTATAATGCACTGAAAAAATTTCCATAGTAGTGATTAATTTTCCACAAATAGTGTTTGCACGTTCGTGTATATTGTGCATATCTAGCTTTAGGTCACTGTTCACTGGTTGGATAATTAACTTTTATAGTGAAAACAAATTATTCATGTTTATTTTAATAATTTATTTTCAAATCATGATTTATAACTGAAGTTGTTATAACTATTTTAATCATAAATTTGAAATTTTCATTGATAATATTGAAATACTAATTAATAATTATATTCTACTAATATAATACCTACTAATAAATAATTATTATTTTTATAGTATTTAGAAGGAACGCAAATTAAGTATTTTGATGCAGCACGTGAGAAAAAGATTTATATTGTTGGGGCTTGTGGCTTTGACAGCATCCCTGGCGATTGTGGAATGACCATCTTAAAAAATCATTTTCCTGGTAAGTTACTAAAAAATTGTCATTTTCTTGATTGGTTAATAAAAATTAAAATTTTCTTTAAAAATATTTAAATGTGTATAAACATAGATCTTGATTTATTGCTGCTACTAACAGTAAAATATCCTCAAGTGTAGTTTTTCACCTGTTTTGAAAAAAAAAAGGTTCATAATTTGTCTAGAATTATTGCAAAACTTCAAAACTTGTTATTTCTAAAACCTAATTATTTTCCATTTTATTTAATATATCTTGAAATTATTATTTTTAAAATATATAGAGAATAATTGATTTATCATTTTAGGGAATCTGAAATATTTTGTTTTTTTATTTATTTTTCTTTAAAAAAAATTAAAAAGTTTATTAAAATAATTTCTTTTAATTCATTATTTACATTTCTAAAAGCAGTTTATTAAATAGTTCTGACATTTAAATTTTCTAAAAGAAATTATTGATTGTTTCTATTGAAGTTTTAATGTGTTACTTAGTTTAAATTCATATGTACAATTTTTTTCTTCAAAGATTTAATATTTGCATTTCTTAAAAGTTCTTTGTTGTGTTAAATATTTTGTCATTAATAGTATTTTTCAAATTTAATGTAATGTTTTGTATTTTTTTATTCATTTATTTATTTTATGTATTTATTTATATATTTTTTGTTAATATTTCAGGTGATTTGAATTCTGTTGAGTATTTTGTCACCATCGGAATCGGACCGGAGGTAAATAAAATATGTTAAAGTTATATTCAATATGCTTTAATTTTGTACTTCCAGAACAAATAAATTGTTGTTTAGAAAATTTATTGTAAAATCAAAATTTTTTAAGTTTATTTATGCTGATATTTCCATTTAAAATCAAGTTTTTATGATACTTTTTTAATAATTCTCAAATTTCTTTGATGGTAAAGTTAATAAAAACAAAATTTTAAAATGATTAAAATCAATACTGATTACAATGCTTTTGTGCTTGCAAACTTTTGTCCCTTAAACTGTAAATCAATAATCCTTTTGCAGATAGTTGAAGGTTCTCTATCTATGATCCATTTTCTTTAATATTTTTAAAAATTTCAGAATTAAAAACTGTTAATGTTTAATTTGGAAAGAAATATATTTTTATAAATACTGTTTATAACTACTGACTTTTTTTTTCATGGTTTAAAAATTGTGTATTTTTAATTCTCTGGTTTAGCTGCAGAATTTGAAACAGACAAAATTTTAAAAAAAAAACACTCAAAAATACTTTTTTTAAGAAATAATTCTGTTTCTTCTCTATTCTTATGTTTAAATTTTGTAATTAAATGAAGTTTAAAATATTCTAACATCTAAATAACATTGTAGTTTGATTTAGATCAGTTGCTTATGACCCTACGGCGGTGCCCTGGCCCTGTAATCTCACCTTTACTTGGTGATGCAAAAAAAAAAGAACTTTTACTTCAACTTGCAGGAGTCACATAAAACCAGTTTTTCTACAAGCAACCGACGATATCCACATTTTAGCTCGTGGCACGGTCGGTGAAGCATGGCTGTACAATGATCCTAATTTCATTTTTAACTTTCTGTATTTATTTGTAATTAATTATGTTTAAATTAAATTTATTCTTCAAACTTTAATTGGTAATTTGCTTTAATGCTTATAAAAACTCAATTTACCAAAACCCTTTTTTATTTTGTTGCTATAGAAATTTGATTCTATGGGGCTTTAGACGAAATTATTTGTCATGCATTTTCATTTTGCATTGATTGAAACTAGTACTTATTTTGACTTTATTTTTCATTGTATTACAATTTTAAAATGAATTTTTTATATAATTTTACCAACTAATTGTAAAATATTGGTTGTTATATTTTTGTTGTGTTATCTAGGGTCGATCCACTAATATCGGAACCTTTATGTCAGCTATGAACTCTATGTGGGATAAGAAGTATGTAAAAGAATATGATGCTGCTCTTAAAGAAAGAGTATTTAAAGAGGATTTGCCAAAACCTAAATATCCATTAGGCTGGAGGTACAAAATTTTTTAGTTTAAATTCATAATTTATGCACCAAGTATCACCATAGTAAAGATTTTTTGATATTTTTTATTATTTTCTAAATAATTTAAAGTTTTTCTGATTTTCATCGTCATCAAAGTTGGCCAGACAGCCCAATGTGCGCCTCTGATGATTTCTCCATTACGACTTCCGATTTATCTTTGATCTCCAATTCTTTTCATTAATTGCAAGAAAATCAGACTCCTCTGAGTCAGCCCATCTCAACCACTGCCTTCCCTGCTTTCTTTTTCCAGTGGGGTCTAAAAAGCAATATCTTTTTTACTGTATTGTCATCACTCATTTGAATCACATGGACCATTCAATTCATTTTATTTATTTTTATATATTTAATAATAGCAGATTGTTTATAAATCTTGTAGAGTTCAAAGTTAAATCTCCTTCTCCAGTTTTTGTGTTTTCATTTACACCACCAAGTATATTCTGCAAAATCTTTCTCTCAAATATTGTGTTACAATTTTCCTCCAGTTTTGTCACTGTCAAAGATTCAGAAGCGTATGTCAAGACTGGCCTAACAAGAGTTACTGTTATCAATGTGATTTGCACATTTTTAAGTTTTCAAGTATTTTACCTATTTTTTTTTATCAAAATTTATAATCATATTTCCATTTTTTTCTCTTTTGTAAAAATCATCCAGATTGAATTTAAAAAATAATTTTATCCTATGCACATTTAATTTTTCAAAAATGGAATTTACATTTGTAAAAGCTGTTTGAATTAATATGTTAAAAAAAGAAAGAAAAAAAAAACTTTAATTTATTTGAAAGTAAATTTCTATCATTCAAAGCATGTTACATCTACTTATGCAAAAATATCTTAAACATATAAATATTTTATTAATTATGAAAGTTAGAGCTTAAACTAAACTCTTTTATCATGATTCGATTGTTACTTATCTAATCAATTTGGTTAATTGAACTTTGTAAAATATTTTAACAGCTATCTTTATAGGAAATCTTTAATTTTAGATGTAAAACAATAAATTTAATAATAATTCATTTAATTGTGAAGTAAATCAAAGTAATTTTTCTAATGAATATATTAAGATTAATTACTCAGCTTTTGTAACAAATTTTTTTTCCCGTTAGATGGACACTTTCATTTAAAAAACAAAATTTATTTATATTTTTGCTATTTTTGATTAGACAAAATTATCTCTTATCTATTAATCTCTTATGAATTTCAAGACTTAATTGAATTTCTTCAAGTCTCAGAATTTTGTAATTTAATTATGTGCTCTACCGTTAGGTTTTAGAGGACAGTTAAAATTACTTAACCTTTGACTTATTTATTTATTACCATGTTTGATATTGCGAATTTAAGGATGCTATTTGTGTTAGGATTTTGGGTTCAGTTACTTTCTGTTAATATTTAACCGCCCTCCTTGTAACAGAGAAATCAACTTCATTTTTTTAAATTTTGAAGGAATATTTATTGCTAACTTCTTTATATTGAATTTTAATTTACGTGTTTTTGTTTTCAGACAACCACCAGTTTCTTATAGTTCTGAAGAGAAGGCCTGGGGTCTTTGGTTTGTAGGACCAGATCAGAGAGTTATTCATAGAAGTCAATTATTTCGCCACAACTACTTAAAAGAAAGACCTGTAAGTTATTCTATCATTGACTTATTTTTCAAAGAAAATGGAATAACTTATAAAATCAAGATATTATCTATTATAAACAATTTAATACTAGAGAATGTACACTGTTTTGCTTTGATATAATTTAACAGCTAACTCTTCAACGTTCTCCACGTCTTTATTCACATGCATATGATTTTTCACATGTATTTCAATTTATCTTTTTAAAAAAATATCTCAAAATGGATACAATTTTTCTGAATACATTTTTATTGAAATAGTATTTTTGCTAATGACTATTATGCACTAGTTTCTGTAAATAAGAGAATTTTCAAATTTGATTGATTATTTCAAAACTACTGGACAAATTTCAATAAAATTTTATTTTAATGTAGGATAATATGATATCAATGAAATAACTAATATATAGCTGTTGTATGCACTTGTAATCACTCATAACACTTAAAGTAAAAAGGTATGAAATATTGGTTGCAGAATTTAATGAGAAATAAGGTTAAATATATAGTTATTATACGCATGCATAACACTCATCAGAGACAGAAGATATAATTAGTTGTTGCAGGTTAGGGTCAATAAGGCGTGAAGTCTCCTTCTACATGTATATGAGCTTTACATTCTATTTTCATATCGTGAAATCAAAATGTTCTCGTAGTTTTGTACATCTTTAAATTTAAAAGAGGTTCACATTAAGATTTTAGTTTAACAGAAATTTGGTATAAATATTAAATTAAACTTCATAATGCATTTGAGGCATTTAGAATAAGTCACATAGCTGCCAATTATCCTCAATTTGCAGTTATTTTCTGCATTTTTACTTATTTTAACTATTTTTTACGTGCAGAAGACAAGATTTTCTGCATTTTTATCTGCCCACTTGATAGGTCTTATTTTCTTTAATTCAGATATTGCTACTTCTCTGCAGCGGCCTTGGTGTGCCCACTTGCTGTGGTCCTCCCTTTAAGGTGTAACGCAATGGATTTCTCCTCATTTATCAATGAGGGAAGGAATTCAGTTTGTTCTGCAAGAGCGCTCCCAATTATTACGTGACTTATTATTTGCCAGCACGAAAGTGAATCTTGAAATAAAATGGCGTGTGCCAAAAAAGAAATAACAAAGGATTTTGCAGTAAAAATATTTATTTACTCTTTCGATTAATCTTGTTAAATTTTATTTATTATGACTGAATGAAAACAATACAAAGAAACGTTTTTAGAATCCAAAACCCAGAATCTGTTAATATCGTCATTCATATTCACCCGATTTTAATGTCAAATATAGATTTGTGTATTTATCTGATTTAAAAGCTAGACGTTGCGATTCTTATTTCCGCAACTTAAAAATCGTTCATCGCGATTCTTATTTACAAAATTTTGAAATCCAATATAGCGATTTCTATGTACTCGTTTTTAAAATCCTATATCGTAATTTGTATTTACATTGTAGTAATATCAAACATAAATTTTTGTATTTATACTTTATTTAAAAATTACGCATTAGGATTCGTTTCACACTATTGAAAATTTATGCATTGTGATTCATATTTATGTGATTTAAAAATTCAATATTACAATTCATATTTATGCGATTTAAAAATTCAATATTGCAATTCATATTTATGCGATTTAAAAATTCAATATTGCAATTCATATTTATGCGATTTAAAAATTCAATATTGCAATTCATATTTATGAGATTTTAAAATCCAAGATTGCGATTTTAAAATCTAAAAATGCAATTCTTGTGAGAAGTAATTTCTTTCTTTTTTTTTAATCAGTTACTATAAAGGTCTGATATTCTTCACTAGTAAGTGATTTAATTATATATGCTAGCTCAAAAAATTATGTTAAATATGAAGCATGATTGGTATATAAATTAAAATCTTGATACCGATTTTTTGTGCATAAAATTTTCAGGATTTTCCACTTTGTTGCACTATCACCCCTGCATTATATTATAGTGAATTTATAAAATAATAAGTAATTTTAATCTGCTTTTTTTATGCATTTATTAGCATGCAGTGGCATGCTAATAAATGCATAAAATGCTATCTAATAATTAATAAAGCATAATATGCTATCTAATAACTGCATTTTTATGCATTTCTTCTGCATTTTTATAATTAGGGGTTGGCAGCTATGAAGTTATTAGCATTCGGGAGATAAATGAATAAATTATTAATACTAAAATATTTTATTATTTGATTTTGAATTTCTTAATAGTTCATTTTGTTATTCCTGCATTTGCTGTGCCTTAAGTATCAATGCTATTTAAAATTCATATATGTCTTTTATTCTTTTAGAACTAAATTTTAATATCCTCCAGATATACTTCAATTTTCTAATGTTTAATATATTAATAATGTAAAAAAAAATCTTATTTTATTGTATTTGTTGTTGATATTTTGATTTATTGACTAAATTTTATTTTTCTGGATAATTTAAATATACTTTATTTTTATTTCCATTCTTTATATTTCAGATATTGTCTCATGGTTACATTAAGTGCAATTCATTCTTTACTGCTTTCGCACTGGTAATGTTTGCTGTATATTTTGCATTCATGTCATTCTTTTCATTCACTCGATCCCTCTTAGCCAAGGTTTGTTTTTATTGCCTTATATCCATCAACTTTAATTTACTAAAAAGTAATTGCAATATTCAATTTTCTTAGTTAGCATTTATCTACTGCAAATGTTTACACTATAAATAAGATTTCAATCCTTTAACTGTCAGACTACTTGAACAATTCTGTTTAAGTATTACTTTGTTAACTATTGTACCTCCATTAAATAACATAATGGAAAACTGATTTGATGTGCCAAGAATTAACTAAATTCTACCCATTAGTTAAATCAGTCATCCATAGGTAAAATCATTGCCAATTAAGAGTTGTTTATATTATTAAGTGCTAATGTTTCATTGTTACATTTTATTATCTTATGATATTAAGAAACCATGGAAGAAGTTTTTTAAATAAATATTCAAATATTGGCACTATTTAATAGTTATAATTATACAAGTAAGTTAGTTAATGCACAAAATTGGTATTTACGCACATAATTTTATTTTTAATTTACTTAAATCTACAGCACATTATTTGGCGTGATAAAATTGTTATCGAATACTGTCTTTTTAAAAATATTATTTTTTAATGTCAGGGTTTGTAGTATTTTTAAAAATTGCTTTATTTTTGTTTTTAAAAAGGCTTTAAAAATGTTTTTTTTTTTTCATTGGATTTTTCCCCTTACTAAAATGAGATTTTTTTTGTTAAGTCTATCATTGCTATAAATTAAGCAAAAAGCATGGTTTTTCACAATTCATTGAACAACAATTCATTTTTGCATTATTTCGATCATATTGTATGAAAGCACCAATCATTTTACATGATGGATGATTTACTTAAAATTCCAAAAGCATATACACTAAGCAGAGGCGGATCTACTTAAGGGCTTTATGGGCTGCAGCCCAGGGCCCCGTGGAAACAAAGGGCCCCAGTCCCCACTGAAAACAATAGGTGATATTTTGAATTAAAAAAATATCTAATATTAAAAAAAAAAAAATTATAAGGTTGGCAACCCTGAGATCAATCAACCCATGCATGTGCGCGCCTATCGAACGGAAAGGGGAATTACCTGTCGCTTGTTTTTGGCCAGTGTATTTTTTCGCGTCTATTAAGGGGGACTTCCGCAGCGCCGCTTAACGCCCGATGTAATTTTGATTTTTTTCCTGCACTTCTGTTCTCGTCGTCAATGTGACAAACTTGTTTAGTTTACTAATAACTGTCTTGACTACCAGAAACCCTCTGATTCCACCGAAAACTATATTGGTGTTCAGCAAGAGGACGGTAATACCGAGGCGGAAAGAAATTTAGAGAATATTAAGTTTGAGTTTGAGAAATATGTTGACGTGGGGTTGTGGCCAGAATTGTTAATAATGATTTTATTAATGGCATACTCTCACATGAAATGACTTACTTTTAAAATAAAGATCGGAAAAATATATACTCAGCTTCAATAAGGAAATACAAAGAACAAAACAGAACATTTTCAAATAGGTATTTCATTAAGAAAATGAAAAATGGTCAATCACTGGAAAGATTTTGGTTATGTTATTCAACCAGGGTTGGTACTGTTTTTTGTTTGACTTGCAAACTTTTTTCTAAAATCCCTTCTCAATACACAACTGGATTTTCTGATTGGAAACACATAGAAACTTGTTCAGAAAATTCTAATGAACATAAGAAATCAATGTTAGTGTGGTTGACACGTGAAGGCAACAAGTTAATTGTATCATTAAAAGACTTCATGAACAACATAAGTCACCAGTCAGATCAGAATCTAAAGGAATATGAAGAGAAAGCTAAAAAATTAAGTACTAGTGTGGGAATAGATTGCAATGACATAAACAAGAGACCCATTACTCCAAAACTTTCAGATAAGTCCTCAGTATACGGCGCAGAGAAATTTAAAAGAGACACGCTAAACGTTGCATTGGATAAGCTGATTACGGATTTAAACAGAAGGAGCCAAGTCTATGAGATGTATAGCAAGAAATTCAAATTTTTAATGGATTTGCAAGATAAAAATATGGAAAACATAGATCTGGAAAGTGTACGTAATATTGTTGATTGTTATCCAGATGACGTAGACCAGCATTTAGTGAATGAGGACATTCAGTTAAAATCTTATTTACTTCAGTCTAAGCCAGAGTCTTACACCTGTTGCAGTGAAATTTTTATACTAATATATGAAAAGAAATTTGTTGATGTTTTCCCAAATTGCTACACTATCTTAAGGATTTTTTTTTACTTTTCCAATCACTAGCTGTGAAGCTGAGCGCTCTTTCACCAGGATGTCATATATAGAAAACAAATATAGGACAACAATGTCTAACCATCGACTAAATCATTTAACAGTTCTTTCCATAAATTGTGATTTAACACAGGACTTACAGCGTGATGAGCAAATAAAGAAATTTGTAGCATATATATGCAGAAAGGTTGCTTTATAATTCATATAGCAAAACTACACATAACCTGTCAATTTCTTTTGCAATAATGTTGTACAGTTGCTGTTTGTATAGACAAATAAAAATAAAAAAATAAACAAAATTATTTTATTGTCCTATTTTTTCTATACGCTTATCTACATCACTATAGAAAACAGTTTTTTGACAAAATAGCTATTAGGGCCCCAAAGTAGTTTCAGCCCAGGGCCCCACAAATTCACAATCCACCCATGACACTAAGCTTGATGCATTGAGAAGGATTCGCACACTTGCAAGACTGCTGCATTTTGCAAGACATTTCAGCTTCATGTCTTACCGTCTGAAATTGAACCAAAGATATCTCTGAAGTTTCCCTCATCATGGAAACCAAATAAACATTGCCAATTATTTTTCCTAATAATGGAAAGCTTTATGCATTGAGAAGGATTCGCGCACTTGCAAGACTGCTGCATTTTGCAGGACATTTCAGCTTCATCTCTTACCGTCTGAAATTGAATCAAAGATCTCTCGGAAGTTTCTCTCATCATGGAAACCAAATAAACATTACCAATTATTTTTCCTAATAGCAAAAGAAAATTTTATTTTACTTGTTTGTTAATTTATTAGCTTATAGCAATCACAGAGCTTTGTCACTTCAAAATTTTTGTTTCTATTTTATTCACTTGCTTATGCAAAGCTAAGAAGTAATTAAGATTTTTTTTATCATGAGAGTATGTGCCTGGGGAAAATCTACTAATTGCATAAATTATTTGAATCTTTTATTGTATTCTTATTTTGCTGAATTTGCTATGAAATTTTCAGTACTCTTCAGTTATTTTATGAAAAAACTCAATTATTTTTAAATGCAAGATTTCTTAAAAATATTATTAAAATGCATTGGTTGTTATTTTTTGTTGAAACGTTTGACTGTGCATGTTAAATTTAAATTTATTTGTTCTTCTGATTACATTTTTCATACTTCTTATATTTCTTTCATTTTTTTCTAGTTATTTCTTGTAATTCTATGACAGTACTTTGTAAGAAAAATAAAATATTATAGCAATATCTTAATTTACTTTAAAGTTTCATTTGTTTGTATTAAAGTCTGCATACATTTACAATAATAAACATAATCAAACAAATTATCAACTACACAGTATCTTATTAGATTTCAAAAAAATTACAAAGATTAATTTTATTGCAAATTTAATATTTTCCACTGAATTGCCAGGAAATATATTACATTGATATTTAAAATGCTAGACATTATGCATTTGTTGAAGAGCAATTCAAATTATACATTTTACTGTTGATCTGTTTTTAAGACTAATTCTGTATTATTATTATAGTACCCATCCTTTTTCACTGCTGGTGTATTTTCAAGTTCTGGACCAACTCGAACACAAGTAAGTCAAAATCTATTTTAGTTTTGTATTTTCTATCATAAGACTAATTTTTATTTAGCAAATGTTCCCATTTAGTTTCCAGTAATTATTATTTTGATCCTAATAGATTCTTATTTTTTTCATTAATCATACTAATGTAATCAAAATATTTGTAATTCTTAATGGCATCATTGAATGAAATTTGTGAAGCTCTAATGATAATTTGCTTTTTTTTTTCATAGTGATAATTTTAAAGAATTTTTAATGATTATAAGTGCTATTTTTAGTTGAGGTTACAAAGTTCTGGGCCTTGACTTTTCGCTCTCTAGGTAATCTTCGAGTACATGCAGTTTTTTTTTTTAATGTTTATTATTGTTTGTTTACTTTTTATTTAGTATTTGCTTTAGCATTGTAATTCCCTTAAAATATTCTTTTTAAATTAACAAAATAATGGAAATTATATTGTTTTTAAATACCTATTATTTACTTCTGTAGTATTCTAATATACTTTATTTTTGCTTGCGTAATAGTGTTACGTATTTAATGTCTTCAAATTCTGATAATGTGTGTTTTTTCTCTCACTTTATTGAAGTTTTACTATCGAATAAAGTAGTCTTCATTCGTTGACATTAAAAACATAGGTTTTATCTGCCTTTCAGTGCAATAAGACAACGGAAAAAATTAAATTATTTTTATTGCAGCACTTAGTTCATTCCAGTGTAATCTATTTCTACTGTGAACTCATTTAATATTTAATAAACATTAAATTCTTTAAAATCTTCTGTAAAAATTTCAAAAGCCGTTCTTGTAAAATTGAAGTAATTTTGTGTTGTGGCACTATTGGCCTGAGTTATTGATTTCATATTTGCATTGAATTAATTTGAGTCTTTCATTTGTTCCGAAATAAAACAGTGTACTTTCTTAGTATACAATCTGTTTTTATGTTATAAGCATTTTAATTTTTCATTCAGGTCATGCAAGGATCTACTACTGTAACATTTTATGGTGAAGGATGGAAGGAAAAACTGTCAGATCCTACTGACCAGCACACCACTAAACCTGACACCAGAATGAAACTCACCATGAAAGGGCCAGGTCGCTTTTATTTTCTTTTATTATTCATTTATTGTTAAAATTGTTATGCTTTTGCTGAAATTCTCCCTTATTAATTTGTTAGCATGGAAAAAAATTTATTCCTGATTAATGAGTTATTAAAATTAATAACACATTAATTTTAATTAACCAAGCATTTTGCTTCTAAAGTGTAGCTTGATATTGCTTTGTATCATTTGACCACTTTTGCTAAAAATGTGAGAAACTGATGATAGTTTTTCAAATGTGCTTAGGTTAGCAGGATACAGTTGTCTAACCACTCTTTGGAAAATATTTATTGCACGATTATTTTTATCTTGGTTAATTTTTTATTACAATTAATGAAACAATCTGGTGAATTAATCTGAAACTTGATAATTTATTTTATGTGTAAACTAAATTATAAAATTAATCTGGTATTATTTTGTATTTTCAAACAAGATTATTGTAGTATTCCCTCACAAGTTTTTAGTACCATCTGATGTTTGTTTGCTTTTTTTATATTTGGACATAATGAAAAAGTAGCTTTTTTAAACACGTCATTTATTTCATAAGTTACAATTTGATGTAATTTTATAAAGTTGTGACTACTTTTCTTTATTATATTCTGAATCTCCAAAAATTGGAATTGTAACTTAGGAAATTGAACTAATTGTGAAAGAATAATTTAGATGAATTAGTGAAATAATAATTAGATTAAAATAAAAGATTTTATATTGCATTTTAGAAACTTTTATGTTAAATTTCTTTCTTCCAATTTATTATTTTTATACATTTACCATGTACTGCAGAAAAAAAATACTTTTCTTAAAAGTTGAGTGCTTTATACTTCCCAGCAACTTCTTTTTTATGCTTTATTTCTATACAATGTTATCTTTTCTTTCTCTTGTTTTTTTTTATTTTTTATATATACTTGACAAATTAAGTTTTAACTGTTGATTTCTGTATATTTTTTAATTTATTTTAGTTAATTTGGATAAAATGCTAACATTATAATTGTCTGTAGTTGATCCACTTATATTATTTAAAATTTATCTTGCCAAAATTTGGAAAAGTTTTTTAATTTTTATACATGTTAAATTGATTATGTATTATTAATAACATATATAAATTATAGTATAATTTATTGTAGTTTTTCTATATTATTAATATTTAATATATATTACATTTTAGAACATTCAATTACATTTTTAAGGAAGAAATCTTATATCTAGAACTTACTTACACAGTTTAATAAATCTCTCAGGAGTTTCAATTTTGCAGCCATTAAAATGGCAAAATTTTGTAAATTCATCTAAATAATGATTTTATATTTTTCTTTTAGAGCCTGCATATGCACTTACAGCTAAATGCATGGTAAATGCTGGTTTGACTATACTTCTTGAAAAAGATAAACTACCTCTAGAGTAAGTTATCAAGTCAATAGAGTGTAATTCTTTGATCTATTAGAGAGACATTTTAGTGATATGTGCTGTTAAAATATCGCACATGAAAGTTTTTAATTCATTTTTATTTAACTGTTAATCACTGAATTTTATGATTATTAGGAAGTAAAATTAATCTTTGGTACTCTATTATGTCGATGCATTCTGTTTGACAGTTGATTAAGATTTTGATTGATTGAATTTTTTTGTTAAATCGTAATTTAATGTATTCTTTAAGATACATTTATAAATTATTATTTTTATTTTGAAATTAAATTTCTTTGATCTTTAAAAAAGAACCATTTTTAAGAATTGTTATATCTATAACTCAAGTTACACATAATTATAAGCATTGTGTAAAATATGTATTTTAAAAAATTAAGTATTTTCCTTTCAACTTGCATTGCAGTAACATATTTGCCAGCTTGCAGAATGTTGGTATAGACTTAACAAAATTATTATAAAATAATAATTATCAAAAGAATATTCTTAAAATTAAGCTACTTTCCATATATTTTAAAGCAATAATTCAAATATATCTATACTAAGTAATATAAATATATTTGAATTATTGATTTGACACAATATTTTCACTTTGAAAACCGTTATTTTTGTATTTAAAAACAAATATTTTCACCACTGAAAAAAATATTCCTAAGGCATGTTTGTAAATATGCATTAAAAATGTGGAGTAGGGCAAACCATCTTCATGTGAAAATTTAGTTTCAAAACTAAGACCATTTTCAAAATTTTAAGTTTGAAAGACCAAACGAAAAATTTCATTACAGCATTGAATTCAGATGGAAAAAAAACATTGATAAATATACCTGTTTGTATATTATGGAGAAAAAGTATTTTGGGCTCAATTTAATTATAATTCTGCAAGTTTAGCCGTGTTATCACATTATAATTCTTTCCTTGTAATTTAAATCAATGCTAATTGTTTTTCTTTCAATATATTTTCAGAGGTGGTGTTCTTTCTCCTGGTGTAGCATTTGCTAAAACTTCTCTTGAAGAAAGATTGAAAAAACGTGGAATGACTTTTGAATTTGAAAATATCAATTAAAGTTAATTATTAGTGGCTGATAAACTTTGTCAATAATATGCATCTTATTAATTTGTATTCTTCTAAATAAAAATATTCACCAGTAATGGTATTATAAATATGGTACTACCAAATGAGCAGGAGCATATATTCAAATTTAAATGCAGAAAATTGTTCAAATGTAGCCATTTAAAGCTATAATTCCTTAGAATGTACTTTATAGCCTCTTATGTTAGTTAGAACTCAGAGAATTTGCATAATTTTATTCAAATATACTTCAGAAACACATAAGGCGTTTATTTAGCCATTTGTGACAATTCTAAGGATACTTCCAGAACTGCTTCTAAATTACAAAATTTAAAAATTATTTATAATTCCAAAAATGCAGTAAATCTCTGTAATTCCAATGGTCTGCATGATTTTAATTTTTTTCAAGGTTCTATCCCTTTTTGCTTCTTTTAAATTTCTGTTGGTTTAAAAAAACTTAATCTACATTCAACTTAATGGAGAAAAGTCAATCTTAATTATCGATAGTACAGTAATCAAGAATTTATGACTGAATGCTTGAAGAATTATCTCGTTATTTATATGACATCAATATCATGTCATTTAAAAGATAGTTTATTGATTTTTTTATATCTAAACATAACCAAGATTACTTCTGATATTATCCTTTAAAATTTAATAGATGCAAAATAATGTTCTCCAATATACTAAAAAAAATTTTAAATTGCATATTGATATTAGCATTTACATTCTATTTTTGATATTAATTTAAAATATGGACCGAAATTTGTATACTAATTCAACTAGGCATACTATGTTACTTGACTGGCACTTTTGTCCCTCTTCAATACAATTTAAAAAATGTAAAAGATAATTTCCATACAAAACAAGTTATTTTGTGATTATCTTTTACCAAATGGTTAAAGAATAAATTTTTTCTTGATGTATATTTAATTTTTTATTTACTTAATTTTTATATGTTTTACCTATTAAGCTGTGAAAGTTATGATTTTTAAATGAAAAATGAGCTTACAATTTTGACTGTGTTATTTGTTAAATGAAAACAACTTTTTTTATTGTTGTATAATGTGTTTTATCAATTTTAGCCATGTTTATATTCATTCTTTTTTAAATTAATATTCTAATTTTAAAGAGAAATGAGCTTATAATATTGATTTATCTTGTTTGGTAAATATTGAAATTTTTTTAATGTTTATTGCTTCATTAATATATTTTACCGAATAATAACTTGTTTAATTTGATTTTTTTTCCTTCAGAAAATGAGCTTATAAATGATGTGATCTTTGCTAAATACTGAAACTAGAAATTACATTTATTTTTTACTATTATTAAACTGTTATAAAAATGTTTAGATTTTTATATGCTTACAAATAATGTAATGGAGGAGCATGTGAAATGTGTTGAATATGAAATCTAATCTTGCAATATGTTCTCTCACTTTGAGAGAGCAGATTTTAAAAAGGAGTGGTTTCTCAAAACTGAATGGGAAAATATAACAATTATGTGCTACAAAGATAAATTGCACCACTTTAAGTATTAGTTTAATGTTCAATTTTTGGATTAAAGTTCTTTATTTCATATGTATTTTAAATAAACAGTATTAAAATTTTAATTTCATTAAAAAGTTTGCGATTTTAATTGCTATTTGTTTTAATTATCTGAAACTTTAGTTTATATGCTTATGATGTGTGCAATATTGAATTTTTATATCTAGATGTTGTTTATTCTCTTTTCAAAATATTCCATTATATTTACTTAATGTTGATGTTTGTTTCTTTATAATTTTTATTAATGCTTGGTTGCCTGTGATTAATGCTTACTAAATGTTGCATATTGTGGTATATTATGAATGTTTTAAATCTTGAACTATTTTTTATTTTTATTCTTACGCTTTTTTGTACTTTGTTGACACCGTGACTTTTTAAAATATATATTTGGTGGAAATATATTTTTTATTGTGTATAAAACCAAAAAATAAAACCTATTACCATTGTTAGCTACTATATTTTCTTAGAGATATTTTGCTTCAAATAAAATTTCTTGCGGAAATATTTGTTTTAGTTTCCACTTCTTTATCTCATTATTGAATCCTCTCTCTCATATCTTGTAGTTAGTCTTTTGTATTATTGATTGCATTATCTCATTAATTGATATTTAATTTTTGTAAAATTTTTTAATTTTGATGTAATCAACTTAGTTAACTTAATACAATCATTATTTTTAATTATTGTATTGCATGCATTGCTTGAAAAGTTCGCAGTAGCCACACATATGCTTCAACATCAATTAATATTTAAAATCGGTTGCTTATGATTTTCATTGCAATATAAACCAAAAGAAACATTTTGAGACTATAAAAATTTGAACTTAGAAGAAAAATTAACTATGATTACCAGAGAAATGTGTCTGTTATTGATTTTCGTGCAATGTAATATTTTTCTGAAAAGATCTGCAGAAATAACTTTAGCATTTCTACATGACTGTTAATTTTTTTTTACATAATTTCAAAAAAAATAAATTTTTTATTAAGAAGAACCAAAATACTAATTGGAAACTTTATTTTAATAAAAAAATTAATTTGAAAATAATAAAAGGCTAAATGTGAAAATTCCTAACAATAGTTTATAGATTGAATAATTTAAATTTTATCTATTTAAACTGAATAATTTTTATGGAAAGCAATTTAAAAGTTCCGAAATCTCAACAAAAAAATTAATTATAGTCTTAGTTTAAATTTTTAAAAATATTTAATAGAACTTTAATAATAATAGAACTGATATTTTAGCAATTTACTTATGTTTTTTTTTAATTTGTCTTCTATTTTCAATAAGGATTAATTACGTAATTTTATAAATTCTTTCTTACTATAATTTTGAAAAAAATACTTTTAAACCCAAAATACCATCAAAATAAATTTCATCTTGTTATAATTTCTTTTTCTTCAATGCTGCTATCTAATAGCATCTTATAACACTACAGATTAGTATGCTGTGTCAGTGAACAAAATAAAGGATCATTTCAACTTCATTAAATTTATTTTGAGTATTTCAATTCAAACTACGTGAGAGCAAAAAAATGTACGTATACAGCATTGTGAATGGAGTGTGTCTAGTCAACGTATACTAATTGAATAGTGCCAAGATTAGAGATTCTTGCTGCTAGGTGCTTCTTTGAAAGACTAGACACTTAGAAATTATTCTTTAGAAATATGTTTAAAGCTGAGTATGATAAAAGACATGTAAAAAATAACAAAATAGTTTACCCTACAAAAGAGTTTTTTAAAACAATCTTGGAGAATAATGAAAAAAGAATATACTGAATGATTGAAAAACTTCCATATAATGATAAAAGAAAATCTATAAAAAAATCAAATTTCTTTCAAAATATAAATGTTAATAATACTTTTAAAAACATTTTATTGCTTTAAAGTCTATAATATCTTTAAATTGTTTTTTTTTTTAATTTATTGGTATTTAATAAACATCAAAATTCAGCTATAAAATATTGAATTTTGTTATTAATTTAAATAACTTATAACTATAAAATTAAAAATATTTCTCAAAGTTTGAGTAAAACGTACGCGATCGAATTTTTCATATTGTCTGGAAATATATTGGGACATTGAAAAATCAGGGCCGAAAGTACAATCGGAACACTATGAGCCGCGATGGCTCAGGGGATAGAGCATTCGCCTTCCAATGAGGCGTACCGGGTTCGAATCCCAGTCTATACGAATTCCGCATTCGGCTTGCACTGGCAACAATGCTGACGTAGTCAGTGCAAGCCGAATGCTGACGTGAAATATCCTCAGTGGTAGACGGATCATGGGTTAGAGTCTCCTTGCAGTCAGGCTAACCGTTGGAGGTTGTCGTGATCTTCCTCTCCATGTAACGCAAATGCGGGTTAGCTCCATCAAAAAGTCCTCCACGAAGGCAAATTTCTCCCAATACTCGATCCAGGAGTTCTAACTGAGAAATAACCGGAATTTTAAAAACCACAGAGCTTTACTAGCATTGACTGCCGAGAAAAGTTTTAAAAAAAAAAAGATCAAATAGTCACATTAAAAGTAAATAAGTGTAATAAAATTGTATAAAAAAAAAACATCCGAGATTTTTTTTAAAAACTAATGTGAAAATTCGTAGCAATAATTATCGAAAGAGCGATTGAAACACCACATGGATTACCGATGACTTGGCACAAACCGATAGTGTTTCACAGAGATTACTTGAATCCGCGATTCTAACTTTATGCGCTATATATGGCACATAATTTTTATTCAAAAAAAGTGAGAATGCCAATAACAGCTACACCGTAAAGAACATCGAAATTATAAATATAAATATTCCTAGCAATAATTGTCGAAAAAAATGATAAAAACACAACATATATTTATCATGGAATCGGCCTGAGTTGTGAGCTATGCTGATGAAGTGAAGTTTTAAATGCGTGATTTAGACTTTTCATGCACACAATATTTATTATAAATGTTGCATCGATTTTGTTTCAACCGAATTTTTAAAAAAAGTAAAGAATATACTGCATTGACTGATTGGTTTGCTACAAATCTAAATTTTTAACTAAATCCTCACTCCACAGTCATATTTTATAAAATGTTTTTTTTTTTTTTTCCTTCTTTTTTTCTTTTTGAGAAAATGAAATAAAAAACATGATTTCTGAAGGAACAACTTTTAAACCTGCGTGATTTCGAATTACACTTAACAATCTAAAATCCAAGCACAGAATAATTTTCAGAACTCCCTTGTTTTTTAACTTATAAGGTGACTTAGATTAACTGATCAATTTTATGCTGACAGTAAAAAAATATTTATTTTCACGTAACTTTTGATCTTGTGATCGGATTTTCAAATACTAAGATTCAGTATCAATTCCCAAGAAGCACAGAAACATCGATCTATCCCGTAGCCGTTCCTATCAATATTTTGAAAGCGGAGGAATATAGTTACTGTGAGCAAGTTATTGAATGAATTCCATCAATGAAACTTTAAAAGTATTTTTCTTAAGACACTCTATTTTAAATATATTTTAGTTTCAAGGTTCAAAATATTTGTTAGAAAGATAAAAATCTATCAGTTGAATAATTATTCAACTGATAGATTTTAATTAGTGGTACTATTTAGTTAGAAAATTTGTCAAAAGCTTGGACTCCTTGAAATTTTAACAAAAGTAATTTCTCCCAATTTTAAATTCGTTTATACAAGGATAATACTATTAAAAAAGAGCAATAATTTTTGTAATTTATTTAAGCTTTATGCACTGGTGAGCAAAAATTTAGGATGAAGTAGTTTTTCGAATGTAACAGTATTGGTTAAAATCAATAAAAATCATACCATAGGATCCTCAAAAGTTGAAGTTAAAGATTTTGAAACTAATTACGTTTATTTCTCAACTACTATCATAATTAAAAGTGTGGACCACCGCAGAATCTTAGAGGCTGCTAGAGGTAAGTTTAATATTTCTCAAAGACTTTTCTACTAGATTTTTCAGAAACTAATATTATGTGTAAACAACTTCGACGAATCTATACAAACGTTATTATTTAGTTGATTGAGTAAAAATTAACTTGTCTATTATTTCAGAAATATCTAATGTCTCATTTAACATTATTATTTTGTATGAATGATGCTTTCAATGTAAATGTAAACAACAACAATCTCGAGCTCTTGACCTGCTCTACTTCTGGCTAAAAAGTATACAACTGCTTACCACGCTGCCTATTCTGCGAGGTGATATTTTCAAACTGATAATTTTGTTTTTAATAAAGGAAATAAATCATAACTTCTGAGCTCAAATCTATTGTATTTCATCAAGATATTAATTACATTAAGTAATAATTCTGGTGAGTTTGAAGTGAAAATTTGTTTAAGTTATTTAGAGTTATATTGTTAAAAAAGGTGACATAGTTGCTAAATTCAGATAGAATTCGCTTTTTTTGGCAGTTCTGATTTGGTCTCTTTTCACTTGTTTATTACTGTTTGTTCTTGGTGCAAGCCATGCACCAATGAACTTAATTTCAATTTTCGAACAAATTATCTTTTAGGATTAAATTTATAAGTTGGTATTTTGTTAATAAGATAAGTTTTTATAACGATTCTTTTTTCAAATGACAATTCTAGCGTCTTGAAAAGACATGTTTCAAATGACGTTTCTTATAACAATTCTTCTTTTAAAAACAAGTAATAAATCAGGTTACAAATACTCGTGTGCAAGAAATACTACAAGAAAGTCACAAAACACAATGATCACATCACATTGTAAGCGAAATGGCTTTAAAGCACAGCAAAAATAGTAACCCGGGAGTATAGACAGTCAACAGCTCGCAGCGTTCCCAGTGTCAAAAATAACATCCGATATATGGGTCCAATTTGTAACGCTCTCTATAATAAAAAGAGATCATAATAATAGTAAGCTAAATAAAACAAAACTAAGCACCCGGAAACGTATTGAAAATTCCCATCTCTATTCGTAAACAAAACCAAGATAAAAAGGAATAAAGGTTGCAACCGGTATAGGAAGTTTTCTTTTACATGACTGTCACTTTCTGACTTTCTTCCCGCTTTGCTTCAAGTTCATCAAAAAATGTCTGAAATTAAAAATAGAGAATTTGATATTATAATTTTCGGTGCTACTGGATACACTGGCCGATATGTAATAGAAGAATTGGCTCATTCTTCTAAGTCAATTGACATTAAATGGGCTATTGCTGGCAGGAATAAGGAAAAATTAAAAGAATCATTGGATATTGTTAAAGAATATCTTGGACAAGGTAAACTATATAAGAAGTTTTTATATGCTTTTGTGTGATCTCAGTGTTTTTATTAAAATTGTAATTCTAAAAGTATTGTGAAGAATTAATTGACAAGTTTTAAATTTGTATTAATGATAGAGAATGATTCTTTTTGTTATCAAATTGCTGTATGCTTTTTGTAATGTTAATTCCTAAATAACCTCACTTAAACCTAAAAAAAGTAAAATATCTACCAAAGTTTGTTTTACTATCACTTTTTTTTTTGTTTATCAATTTTCACTTTAATTTAAAATTTGTTTAAACTGGTTTAGAAAATTTATTTGTACTTTATACTTGAAAATAAAAGCATTAAATAATATTTCATTCTTGAAAAACATCCTAACTCATCTTTGAATTACTTTAATGCATTTAAGGACATATATAACATTATTTTCTATTATAACAAATTATTATTGAAAAAATCAGCTACAAACTTTTGAACTATTAAAACTTGCACATATTAGTTATAATACAAGCTTTATATGATGAAAAAAATATTAATCAATTTTATTCCTTTTAGAGATTGATATTAGCAAGACTCCTATGATTGAGGCTGATGTTAAGAGTGACACATCTTTATCAAATATGTGCAAAAGGGCTAAGTTGATACTTAATTGTGTTGGACCTGTAAGTAGCCTTTTTCCTACCTTAATTTGGAACTAACTAACCTAACTTTATTCTTATTTCTAATGAAAAATGAGAAAACTAAATTGAAAGAATACCCCAAAGAACAAAATGTCAAGATTTTCTTTCTTTCACTTGACTGCAGGCTTAACTGAAAGGAATTTATTCTATTTTTTTCCCCTGTATCATTAAAATAAATTTAAACAACATAAAGTTTTTATGTATAATTTATAAAGGACGCCTTTTATTCGCAAATTTTGCTGCATGTATGTTGGATTAAGCTGAATTTGTGCAATATTAATCTTTATCTGAAATTCATGCCTTAAATTCTGTTACTTTGTCTAAAGTTTAAAATTTGATAAAATAGGTCAAATAAAATGGTGGACATTTTTTTAATATAAACTGAAAAGGTTTTATAAATGAGTATATTAAAAAAAAATATTAAGTTTTAAAATACTAAATTCAAGATCTTTGGATCATCTTTATTCATACTGAAAGTTTTTATTTATTAATTTAATTCTAAAAAATACTTTTGTTCAATTATGTCTTTCATTGAACAAAACAACAGTAACACCTTTTTAACTTGTTTTATTTTATTAAATAAATGCATATGTGATTTATAATTCAGCAAACATTATATGTGACCTCGGTTTAAAGTATTTGATTGCAAACTATTTGAAATTAACTTTACCTACAACCATTAATTTTCAAAACACTTCAATTTGTAGAAAGTAAGCAATTCATTGAAGAGTTTAATAGTATATTTTTACATACTTATTTAATATCATTGAATTTATACTTGAACATGTAGATTTTAGTTTGTGTTTCTTTATATGACTTTATTGTTATTTATTTTAAATATTTTTACATTTAGCAACACATGTAAATTATGCATCAAATAATATATGTTTTGTGACTTATGTGCTGAGAAACATTTCTATGTTAGCCTAAGTATTCAAAATTTCTTAAGATATGTAGGCACATTATGTGAATACAATATGCAATTGAAAAAAAAAATTTTTTGAAAATATAACAGGAATAGTTTGTTTTCAGTTTTTGTAAGTATAAAACTATTTGCTAATTATTATTTTTTAATTAATCCCTTTTTTTCAGTACAAATTGTTTGGGGAACCTGTAATAAAAGCTTGTTTAGAAAATGGAACTCATCATGTTGATATTAGTGGAGAACTAAAGGTTTAGTCTTTTTTTTTAAAATTCATTTAAAGTAAACATAGCCTTAATGTTTTATTTACACCTTGACACATCCCTGAACTATAGAGCTTTTGTCCCTTTTCAACTCACAAATCCTAGTTTACTTGTTATCCATTGTTTGTTTAATCTAATTGTATTTGAGGCTTAATGCAAAACAAGCAATATCAGTATTCTAAAACTTAGGCTGCAAAATTTTTATAATTTATTTAAAAATTATTGCAATGGCTATTTTATGTTTATGTTATGGTACCAGGGGTCTGTCCAGGCCGAATTTACTACCGTTTAGCGGTACCTTCACGAATTCAACTTTAGGAAAAACGATAGTTTCACAAATTCAATTTTAAGAAAAACGGTAGTTTCACAAAATACTTTTTCTTAAAATTTTATTTTTGTATCCCTTAAGAAACGATAAATCCACATTTTTACCATATTTTTGTGTTGATTTTTAAATAGAACTTTTAATTTTTCACAAATTATGTCTAAATTTTCACAAAATAGGTACCTCTCAGAAAAACCTAGACAAACCCCTGGGTACCAAAATTGACCCAAGTTGTAAAAATAAGTTTTTAGCTGAATGCATGTAGGACTTTTCTCCATACATTGATATTGGTTGTTCTTGTATGAAGTTTCCGGTATTAATTATTATTGGTAATTAATTTGATTATTGTTATCACTGTATTACTGTTTGAATTTAAAAAATTATGAATCCCGAATGCATTTTAGAAATATTACAAAATAATAGATTATCTGATTTAACCAAGGTGAAATTAGGTTCAAATATTGTTTACACCTTTAAAATGATAAGTAAATGATAAAAAAAATGATAAGTATATAATTTAAATAATAATGAATGATTTAAATTATAAAAGGAACTGTCAAAAGAAGATGAATCACTCAGAACAAAGCATCCTGAAAACCTGAATATTTAAAAAAAAAACTAATGGTTTTAAAGAAATAATAAAGGTTAAGAGGAACAAAACTGAAATACTAAAAGAAAAAACTCATTTAGTTTATTCTGAAATTTCAGATTTTCTAGTTAGTGTACTAAGTTTTATTTTTTCCATGAAAAAGTGCAGTACTAGAATTTTATTTAAAAAAATAAAGCTTAATAAATAAAAATAGAAAACACTGCTTATAGAAAATAATAAAAATGAATGAAAGGGAGAAATTTAGGTTAGTTGCTTATTAAAGATAAAATGAAAGATTATAAGAAAGAAAGAAAAAAGCTAAAAGGTACTCAAAATAATTGAAGTAAGGAAGGGAAAAAAAACTAAATTTTTAAACAAGAAAGCTCATGAAAAAGAAACAGGAAAAAAAATTATTCTATGTTTCATTTATTTAATAACTATTCCTTCTGATCTAATCTTTTTAATATTCAATACTCTTGTTATTATTTTCATTTTTATGTCCCAGTCATTATATGGTAATGAGTTTCCTTTAAAGGAACTTTAAATAGGCTCAAATACAAACCATCATAAAAGAAAAAACTAATAATTTTATCCCTTTTTTGTTTTATTTGCATTGAGAGATTTTATTTAAATAATTTTCTCTGCGAGCTTTTACTTTTTTTAAATATAGTTTTTTAGTAATAATTTCTTTTTCCTTCCTTTCTTTTCTCTTTTTTCATTTTATTTTATTTATTTATTTATTTTTTAACCTAGTATTAATTTTTGCTCCTTTTCTTTTTATACCACTAAGCAACTCCTTTTTAAACACTCCTACTGTTTTTCAAAATATATTTAAACTTGATTTGAATCAAATTCATTCAAATGAATTGTAGAAACTTTACAAATACAGGTAGAAAAGAAGAAAAGAAAAATATTTTTTTAGTCATAATTTCTTTTTCCTTCTTTTCTTTTTTATTTTATTTATTTATTTAATTTATTTATTTTTTAAACCTAGTATTAACTTTTACTCCTTTTCTTTTTATATCACCAAGCAACACAACTCCTTTTTAAACACTCCCACTGTTTTTCAAAATATATTTAAACTTGATTTGAATCAAAATCATTCAAATGAATTGAAGAAAAAAAGAAGGAAAATTCATTTACTAATACAAAATTGAGCAAAATAGCAGAAAAGCAGTTCAAGAGCTAATATTCAAGTGGAACAGGTATCACCATTCAGTGAGAAAAATAAAATAAAAATTATAACAAAACATATAAGGCATTTGATAAAAGATGTGACTATGAAAAATTATTTACTGAAACATTGCTGTTTTAGTATATGAAAAGCTTTCTAGAAATCAAGGTCAATTGCTGATTTAAATTTTCGAATGATTGTTGGTGGCAGAAAACACTATTCTGTGCTTTGATTCCAATTTGAAGGTTATAAGAATGTTCTTCAAAAAATAACATTGTTGGCCCATGCATTTAGATTTTTCTTTTGCTGTGATTTTCTTTTCTTTTTCTTCATTTAATGCGTGTTTGGAAAAAAAATTTTTTTTATGGAATATTATGTTTGTTCAAGGCGTAGAAATTAAGTTGCTTGAAACTAATAAGATTTCTGGTTAACTTGTTGAACTCGTATGAACTTATAAAGGATTAATAGTGTAAAAAATATTTTTTAATAGTTTTTAGAAGAAACTCAGATCAAGTATTTTGATGCTGCACGTGAGAAAAATGTTTATATTGTTGGAGCTTGTGGATTTGACAGCATCCCTGGGGACTATGGAATGACTCTCTTGAAAAAACATTTTCCTGGTTAGTTGAAAATTAGCTATTTTTTATTTTGCAATTCTATAAAATATTTATTCTTCAATCTATTAAATAATTTTAATAACATTCTTTTAATATCAGTTTAAGATTTATTGTTTACTTTTTTTGTAACTTTGAATGACTTGTTAAAAAAAAAGTAAGTACTCCTACAAAAAATTCTTTTGATAATTTTGCTATAGAGGTCCACCAGTTTCTGTATATATAAAAGCTCCCAAAATATATTATCTAAAATAATTTTATTCAAATTATATTATTTTTATTTATAATTTACTCTGGATTATACTGAGTATAATATGATCCAGCAAATGCTGATAGGTCAAAAATGTCACTTGTATCTTTTTTCTGACATTTATAAATTTGATGTTTCTTAATAAAATTTTGTTATTGTACAAAATAAAATAAAAATTACCAAGAATATAAGAGGAAACATTTTATATTATCTGGTCAAAATTTTGCGAAATTGAAACTCGTGTACAGAAATTACTGTGAAACTAATTCTCATGCATTTTCACATAGACAAAATGTTATAACACAAACTTTTATTTTGAACAAATTACTAATTTTCTAAAGTTGTATTTATTATTTTGTTTACATGCATACAATGTTAAGCCTTCAAACCAAACTGGATAAACTGCAATGTAGATAATAGGGAGTTTATTATATTCTCAATTAAATACCTTTATATATTACCTTTTCTATAACCTTACTTTTCTTAAAAAAATGTTCTTAACAAATTATAATAGAAATATGTTATAATTAATGTTATTTTCAATTTTAAACGTAATGTTTTAATCTGTTTCAGGTGATTTGAACTCTGTTGAATATTATATCAGCATTGGAGTAGGGCCTGAAGTAAAAAAAAATATTATATATTTTTATTATGGAAATTAATTACATATTGTTCAAAAAATATTTATGCTGTTATTTTATAATGATTAATTCATAATGTAATATTTTAATTTTAAATCAACAATCTATCTTATACATAGTATCAAAAAATAACTCGCATTCCCTTTTTTATAACCTATATAAAAAAGAGTTTTTTGTTTGTAATTTATTTATTGAAGAATAATTTTTCATCACTTATAGTCAATATCAACCTTAATACACTGTTTTTTTATTTATTTTTAAAATATTGTATTATAACATGCTTGAAACTTTAAAGGTTGTGTGACAAAATATATGTCATTTAAAGATGACTATAATGTTATGCTTTCTTTCCCTTTTTCTCAAATAAAATTTTCAAAGGTTCAATTAAAATATTAAATAATTCTTTATTAAATAGTTTACGTTATTCTCATACTTTTTTTGCTACCATTTCTTTAAAGGCTATTAAAAAAGTGCAGTATACATGGTAGTAATTAAACCAAAATAAGTAAATGTTTTTATTTTGGTTTAATTACTACCATGTATACTGCACTTTTTTAAATGTTAATATTAATATAACATTTAATTAATAAATGTTTTTATTTATTATAGCTTTTTAGCAATAATTAGTTATTTATACAATACACTTTTTCTTTCCTTTTTTTTATATTATACCGTCATCTATAGCTCTATTAACTTCAGTTATATTCTGAACTATTAAGCACAAAATAATATATATTTCCAACCACTTTAATGAGTTTTAAGGTACACCTACTCACTTTTTAAGTAAAATAAATCAGATTCACTTACATACAGCCATTGTAGAATTCAATCCAATCCACAACAGTATCATCTTTAACACTTTAATTATCACTCAAGCACTTTTTTTCTGTTCCAAAAAGCTTTCTGAAATGTTTCGCTAGAATTTGTTTGAGCTATCCAATAAAATATCTTTAGTAAAATTTTGTTGATAAAATAACTCTTTATTATTATTATGAGCAGTAGTTTTATTTTATAAAAAAATATGTTTCTTAGGGTCGATCTACAAACATTGGAACTTTTCTCTCGGCTGTTTACTCATTTTGGGATAATATGTTTGTCAAAGAAGCCGATATAGCTCTGAAAGAAAAGCTGTTTAAAGAAGATCTACCATCACCAAAATATCAATTGCCCTGAAGGTACAGAATTTCAGTTCATAGTGCTATATTTATTAATTCATATTGCTATTTATTACTTTGAGTCACAAATAAATTCTGCTTTGAAAGTAAGTTAAAAAAAAAATTAAATTAGGAAAATAATAAGAAACCTCACAAATTATGGTTTAAAAACACTTCTTTTTCAGAAAAATACATTTGATTTAAGTGCTTAAATACAAATTTTATTAAGAGTCATAACAAGAAAATTGACATAATTTTATTTAAGTGAGTTGTGATACTTATTTTTGATGTATGGCAGTTATTCCTCAATGGTTATATTTTGCATCTTTTTTAACTACTTTCAAATGTAGTGAATCTTGCTAAGTGTAGTAAACTTTTTAATTTGAAATCAATTCAAAGATTTTTTTTATTAGTCATTTAAATTTTGTGTATTTTCAAAAGAGGACATGTAATTAAGGCAAAACTAAATAAATGAAAAAAAGAAGAAGAAAAAAGACTAAATACAAGAACTTTGGGAAATTTTGAGAATTTGTTTTGTGTTAAAGGGATCTGGAACTTCTAAACTAAGTTCACCATTTGTCAATGTATATAAGATGGTTGTTTGAAAATTTTTAGATTGTTTCAGCTTATGATAAAGTATCACAAACTGGTTATTAAAAAGATGAGAGAAAGAAAAGATCACAGTTTCTATATTGTTAAGATCCTTTTTCCATCTTAGCAAATTTTTGTATTATTGAGTATTTATTTTGTGTTATACATATTTCACCTTATTTCATATTTTTAAATTAAATTCAAAAATCAACGTGCTTATTAAAACTTTATTTTATAATTTTAAACATATTTCACACTTTTTTTAATAGTATAATTAAAAACTTTAAATAAGAAATTAATCTCACTTTTATTTTTAAAAAAAAGTCCTACTTATTGTATTGACAGGAGTTATGATGTTTAATTTATTTTAAATTTATCATGAGAAACTCTTTGTAATTATATATGATTATTTCAAAAGAATAAGAATAAAAAGATTTGTGAATTTTTGCTGCTATTGTTACTTTATTAATGCACGTTCAAAAAGGCTATTTTTAATTCCTCAAATTACTATTCCTTAGGATTAATCTATTAAATTATTGGAAAAAATTGCTTTTAAATGATTGGTAAAATATTTTGCTACATATCTTTGTAAAAGGAAACTTTCTTAGTTTAATGTGATAATATTTTTCCCCCAGATTACCTCCACTTTCTTATATTTCTGAGGAGAAAGGATGGGGTCTTTGGTTTCTGGGTCCAGATGAGCGAGTCATTTTAAGAAGTCAGTTGTTTCGCCATAATTACTTAAAAGAGCGACCAGTAAGTTAATGTTTTTTTATGGAAATAAAAAGAAATAAATATGTTCTTTGAGTCAGGATGACAAAAGAGATTTAATTATTGCTATCGCTAGCAAAGTAGGATAGTTCAGGGCACAGAAAGGTAATTGCCTCTCAATAAAGTGGTCCAGATTTGAATCTATAATGATCTCAATGTAAAATGATAAAAAATATCTTGGGTGATAGATGGATAATTTCTTAGATCCTGTTCCTGTCAGCCTAATTGTCAGAGATTTTTTTCATCGATTCAGGTGGTGGAAATCACTTTATATATATATGTGTGTGTAGTGATTTATTGGGTAATGCGGGAAAAAAGACAATAATTAACTTAACAAATTTAATAGTGAAAGTATAACAGCGACATGAATAGCACAGAGCTGCCTGCACACAACGTTTCAGATCAAATACTGTCTAAAGAATCAGTAATTCTAAAGAGAAGAATTAGTCAATTGAATCTATGAAATTTATTGACTTTTCCCTTCAAGACACTCTGGCATCATGAATTACAGGACTTTTCCCTTGTAGACAGTCTGGCACCACTATACTGTTGGTGAATCAAGGATGATAGTCAATAACAACTCCCATATGTATATATACTTGTGTAATTAGAATTTTCTCCATCAATTTGTTTTAATTTATATTTCTATGCAAAACCTAATTTTTCATACTTTAATTCTAGTTTGTTTGTTTTCTATATAATGTTTCTTCCTTGTTTTTAAAAAAATAAATATTTTTTAGATTTTGTCTCATGGTTACATGAAGTTATCTTCATTTTTTACTGGATTGTTACTCATAATGTTTGCTGGATTTTTTGGATTCATGACGTCGTTTTCTTTCGGTCGATACCTATTGGCAAAGGTTTGTTGTACTACAAAACAAAAAATATATATTGTACTGTTAAAAAGTAGAAATTAAATTTGTTTTAATTAAATTTTTTAACAAATTATTGTATCATTATTGATGTTGGAGGATTTTAAATCTATTGAATCTTTAATTTGAGTATTTTAGCATATTTAAATTATAATGTATGCATCCAATGTAAATTTTTGCAATTTAGTAGCTGATAATTAATTTAGCGCTTGCAAAGAAGGCAGAATTTATTCACTACTTTTTTTTGCTTTCTGCAGCATGTGATTCAATTAAATTGTATGTAAAACAGACACAAAGAACTGCAATAATTAATGTCCTTGCATAAAAATACCATTTTAAATTTGCAGCATTAGTACTTTTCATTTAAGTAAAAAAAAAATCTATCGCTTTTTTTTTCTTTTTACATGAATGCACTTGGCAATATATCTATACCATTTTGAAAACATCTTTAATATTTGTCATTAAGAATTTATTTTAATTTTTTTTCTAAAGATGAGTGTGTAGGAGCTTGTTTAAAAATAATGTAGAAAAGAACATAGTCTTATTTTTATACCAAATAGATTTGCATTAAAGAAAATACTGTAATATAATTTTAAAGTGTTTTTATTTTTATCTCTTCCAAAAAGTGAGAGTTGTTTGTTATTCATTGCTTTTAAATACTTTCATTATTATTTTATTATAGTACCCATCTTTTTTTACTGCTGGTGTATTTTCAAGTACTGGGCCAACTCGAAAACAAGTATGTTGAAGATAATTTATTTCCCATTTTTGGACCAATTATCATTTTCCAATAACATTTTACTGATATTTCATTACTTGAAATTTTAAATACTCTAACATAAGTGCGCATTGTCTCTAATTTTTATGTCATCACTTGAACTCTTGAAAAATTTAAATATCTCTCCTATGGTCAAAAGTATCTCACTACAAGCAGAGGAACTGCTGTAGTTTGCTGCTTTTTTAAGTAATTTTTAGTACAGTGCTCTAATTTTTAAAAGTAAGTGAAAAGAATTGGTTTGAAGTAGGAGACAGCTAAGATCGAATCTTCACAGCCGAAAAACAAGGTTAAAACTCTGTACTTCCTGTGCTACTTTATGGAAACGAAACTTGGACTCTAAACTCAGATATACAGTGGACACTAGACACATTCGATAAAAAGATCCTCAGAGCCATCTTTGGCTCAATTTAAGAAAGGGGATGCTTTGGAACCAGATATAACTTCGAGCTCTACCGACTCTATAAGCAACTCCAAATTTCACAAATAATCTGCAGTAATACCCTGAGATGGCTGGGCCATCTATGGAGAAGCTCTTAAACTAGCGTCATGAGAATTGTCACCTTTAAGAACCCTGAGGGGTCGCCCCAGATGCAGACCCCCTACTAGATGGCTTGATGACATCGAAAAAGATTTGAAAACCATAAAGATTAGAAATTGGAAGGGAGTTGCCTTTGATAGGAGGCACTGGCATTTGTTAGCTGTTGTGGCAGCCAAGGCCTGCAAGGGGCTGAAAAAGAAGAAGATATAAAGTATATCAGATTTTAATAAAAAATTTGAAATTTTCAAAAAGTAGAAATGTTTCAATTGCTAAAAAGTTTTACTAAAATGCTTCAGTTTGTGCAAAGTTACTAATGTTTTGATAAATGCATTGTTCTCTATAAGAATTTTATCTAAGACGTTTGAAATTTACTAAAGAAAGAAAATTTTATGTTAAAAAATTATCCATAGAATTAAAACTTTTCATTCAAAAATAAATGTTCTGCTAAAATTATTTCATTTCTGTTTAAGTTGCTGATATGAAATGTTAAAAATATGTTCTGAAAAATCTGTTTAATTTAAAATCGTCTGTATATTATACTAACTGCAAAGTGATTGCTGTGTGGATAGGTAAAATTATAGACCAAGTTTAAGTATTGAATTGATGTGACCAAGCTTTAGTGAAGAGTGACATTTCTCCATTTTTTACGATAGAGAATTATTTAAGATAAAAACTACTCTAAACTTCTTATTTTGAGAATGATTTTTAAAAAAGAAATCTAAATGTCTGATAAAAACCTAAAGATTTTAAATAATTTATATACATTTATATTCCTTTTAGGTGATGGAAGGAAGTACTAAGTTGACATTATATGGCCTAGGATGGAAAGAAAAACTGTCAGATCCCACTGACCAGCACACCACTAAACCTGACACCAGAATGAAACTCACCATTAGGGGACCAGGTTAATATTATTTTTTTATTCTTAATATATTTCTTTGGTTAAAAACAATAGCTAAACATAAAAAAATCAAGTAATCCCACAATAGCCAGTTGTTGGAGTAGTGGCTATGTGGTTAGTATTATGCACTGGCCACTTTAGATTTATGGATTACTTTAGATAATTTTATAACCATATAATAACTGAAACTTATGTTGCTTCAAAAAATCACTAAGAATAGCACCCCTGCCTTTTACTCCACAGCTTAATGTCTTAAGAGGCTCTTCATTCTCCCGACCGAACCCAACTGTCATACGGGTGGAGATGGAGAGGGAAAATTCTAAATATGTTTTTAATCCTTTTCATTTAATTTTTATAAACAAACTGATTACAGATTTTTATTTTAGTTGGCAGTATTTTAGGATAATCAATCAGAATTTTAGATATAAAGTATGCAGTATTTTAGATTCTCTATTACTTTTTTCTCCAAAAATTATCCCAATACGATTTTGCAATCAACAGTTTTTGAAAAATATTTAATTAGTTATTAGTTTTTAGAGTTTTGATAAGTATCTTTGTTTTTATGACATTATCTTTAAAGCGTCATCCAAATCACTTTTCATTGGTTTAAACTCTAATAAGATTAAATTTTAAAAACTGAAAAACATGTAGCTTTAAATCACTTACTCAAAACCACAAATCACATCATTTTGATTGCTTTAAATTTTTAAGAAAAAATTCATAAATGTTCTAAAAATTATCAAACGCTATTTCTCCTAACTAATTAAGCGACCCCTATATTTCCTATCATTTTTGAAAGTTATTGTTCTGTTTAATAATACTATATAATGAATAGTTTGTTAAATATTAAGAAAATAACAGAAAATACAAATTAGATGTTTAACTTGGAATCCAAGATAAGGAAGGTAGAGAACTCTTAAACCACTGTAACAACATCCATTAATAAAGGTATAAAGATGCAAACATCTTTCTTCATTCTTTTTTTTTTTATTTAAAAATGTTATTTTTAAATGTACTTATACTTTTTTTTTTTTTTTTTTAAAAAAAAAAAATTTGTTCTTTAAAAAAGTACTTTGAGAATAAGNTTTTTTTTTTAATTTTTATTTTCATTAATACTTAAAAATATGATTTTAAAAAGAAACAGTTACAACATACACATGAAAATTAATTATCATTTGATGATTGATGAATGTTGCTCATTATCATTGGGCAATAATTTAATATTGCATTCAATTATGAGGTTCTATTCTTTTTATTAAATCTAAATAATCTAGCTCTTAAGTGCTCCTTCAGCTTGCTGAATAATGTTAAAACATTCAATATTACCACCCTTGTCACAAAATTTTAGAGACCCCTAGTTTAAAGGTATGCAGCTGATAAGAACTAATATCAACTAATAAACAACTATCATAAAATATTATTCATTATACTAGATTTAGGAAAATATAAACTGAATTTATTTTCTTAAGGTTTCATTATCTAAATGAATTCTAAACTCAGTGGCATGACAGCCAAAGAAAGATCAAGCCTATTATGTTCATCCAAGTTTTCTTGACCTTGGGCTCTGGGATGCAGGAGCAGATGCTCCAGTTGCGTATTCAGCAGAATGTGGAACCTATTTAATTCAAGCATGCTTGGTACTTATTTTATCAACCCACTGAATTCAATAAATTTAATATAGAAAAGAAAATTACAATATAGAAAAGAATTAAAAACATTAATGCAAAAATTAATAAAATTAAAAATAATAAAAATAAAACATCCAAATGGAAAAAATGCACTTAGCAGCAGAGGAACCAAGAGGAATTAAACAAATGAGACGATGAAGAAAAATTATTAAAAAAATTGAAAAAATATGACAATCAAAGCTTACCTCATCAGGGGGTACCAGCTTTGAATTTTCATAAAATGCAAATCTTTTTCTATCAAGAAAGCAAGACAAAAGTCAAAAATTCGCTTTCTCTGTACCCCAAAAGTTTTGCCCATGTCCAGGAATACATAAAATACAAGAAAATGTTATACAATATGATTTAAATTACAGAAGCATAAAACAGTAGAATAAAAACAAGACAAATATAGAAGGAAAGTAAGAAAGAAAAATTTACTAGTATAATACAAAATATCATACTATTAAAAATACAGAAGCATAAACATTCATTAGAATAAAACAAGACAATTGCATTAGGAAAGTAAGAAAGAAACTTACTTGGAATAGCAAGAATTCAAAAACTAAACAACTCACACGGCTGCAAGACACAAATGAGATAAACTAAAATATAGTTTTATGACGTCACTACCTTCTTAACAACTGTCCTTTTTCTATAAGAAGAGAGAGAAAAAAGAGAAGCCGCGCAGATTTGGGGGAGTCGTTTTCATATTTTAGTTTATCTCATTTGTGTCTTGAAGTCATGTGAGTTGTTTAGTTATTAAATTCTTGTTATTCCAAATAAGTTTCTTTCTTACTTTCCTACTGTAATTGTCTTGTTTTATTCTAATGAATGTTTATGCTTCTGTATTTTTAATAGTATGTTATTTTGTATTATACTAGTAAATTTTTCTTTCTTACTTTCCTTCTATATTTGTCTTGTTTTTATTCTACTGCTTTATGCTTCTGTAATTTAAATCGTATTGTATAACAAATTATGCTACTTTTCCTTGTGATTATATATTCTTGGGCACTGGCAAAACTTTTGGGGTACAGAGAAAGCGAATTTTTGTCTTGCTTTCTTGATAGAAAAAGTTTTGCATTTTATGACAATTCAAAGCTGGTACCTCAGCTGATGACGTCAGCTTTGATTGTCATATTTTTTTCAATGTTTTTTCAATTTTTTTACTAATTTTTCTTCATTGTCTCATTTGTTATATAAATGTAACTCACCCTTTTTATTATTTTATCATAAAAATTCTGGAAAAGCTCTAAAAATTATCTTCCTGTTCTAAATTTACTTTAATAAGTGTTTATATTTAATGTATTTTTTCAATTAATGTTTATTTAACAAAGAAAATTCTCCTTAATTTTTTTAAAATCTCTTTTTCTTCTTTAATTTAGAGCCTGCATATCCATTAACTGCTCTGTGCATGGTACAAGCTGGTTTGACAATACTCCAAGACCAAGATAAACTACCTTTAGAGTAAGTCAACACATCACTATAAATTATTGATCTAGAGTACTGAGCTGATAAAAAAAGGAAAATATTTTATTTTTGTTGTAAAGGAAAATTATTTGTTTTTTTGTATTTTTTATTAATAAATTTTATTAATGCTACCAAGAACTATTTTAAAATTATGTTTTGAACCTATAATTAACTCACCTTAAATTTTTTTTAAAAAAAAGAAATCTAATGTTATTAATCTTTATTTTAACAAGTAGTCATAAGTAACATTTTCTTTACGGGTTTGAAAAGACAATTTCATATCTTTTCAGGAGTTCATCTACTATTCTGATTTAAAAACTAAAACCATTCATGCTGAATTAAAAAAAATTTGAAATTATGTAAAAAGCTTAGGGCTATAGTGATTTAGAAATTAATACATGAACTGTTTTGTAATCATTCCAGTTAAGTGCTGCTCCAAACTGTTTCAGTTCACTCTGGTTTTTCCAACCCACTCTAAAACAGGCCTTTTTTTTTTCACCAGCATCCCAAATGCTCCTGTGAATATTCCAAATTGCTTCGATCTACTCAGTACTTTCCCTCCTGCACCAAGACAGGCATTTTTTTTTTCTCTGTCAGTCTATTTATTAGCAATTGTTCACATTTCTCTGAGTGATTTAAGCTGTTTCAATCTTTTGTTTTACTAACCTATTCCAAAACTGGCCGTTTTTTCCACTCGCACTTTCCCAAATGTTCATATTCCTGTGAGTGCTCCAAACCACTTTGATCTATTTTGTTTTATCCCACTTGCTTCAACACCACATTTTTTTCCCCCTCTGGCATTCTTGCCAGAGGGAGAAAAAAAATTTCATATGTTTCTAATAATTCTTCAGTAAATGTTCATATATTTCTTTTCTGTGTACTGTAATTACAAAAGAAACACTGATTGGTTCTGCAAGGAAACAAGAGAGCTATCAAAAGGTTGAGCTTATATTTGTAGTTTAACTACTTTATATTACATGTTTGACACAATAAAGCACTGTGCTCAATTGCGTGTGTTCATATGAGTTGAAATTAACCTAATTTCTGAAATGCAAATTCTACTGATGTTTTTACGTTTTTACAGAATTTTGAAAATATAAAAGCTATGTTTAATTTCTGGTGAAATGTCTACTTTAAGTACTTATTGTGAGACAGTGAAAGCTGTGATTGTTAAAAAGGATTAGTCGCAAGCAAACGTAGAAAAATTTAATTATCTTTTACTCAAAGGTTACCTTTTACATAGGGTTAGTTTTTGCTTTACTTACCAATTAACCGTTTCTTTTTTACATTTATGAAATTGTAGTTTTTTAGTTGAACATTGTCTTTAGCTGAAACTCTTACTTAAGCTAGTCAATAACTGTACTTTGTTTTTATTTCTTTTATTTTTTAGAGGAGGTGTTCTCACTCCTGGTGTAGCTTTTGCTAACACTTCTCTCAAACAAAGATTAGAAAACCGTGGAATGACTTTTGAATTTGAAACTCTTAACTGAAACTTCTGATGAAAAGAATGAAGCTTATGAATACTGTGATTAATATGTTGTTACTACTAAGATTTATAATTATTGCTTAACAGGTTAATGAGCACATACTATGATATTTTTTTATAAAAGATTAAGCTTTGAAATGTCAATAGTAACTTTTAAAAACTAATTATTTATGTTAAAAATGTCAGGCATGTAAATGTTTCTATATCTTTTGCTCTAATTGCCTAATATTATATCTGTAGTATTTGCCTTATGCATTTGTTATTAAGACGAAAATGAAGATGAATTTGCTCATCATCATTTTTAAATGCTTCTTATAATATTTTACTTCAAGTGTTAATTTTTTTTAATATTATAAGAGTGTTAAAAAAATTTCCACAGTAAAATATATTCGGTCATATATATATTGTTTATCTATCTGTTTGAAAAAACAAGAGCTTCTTTTCAAAAAATTTTATGTTATATTGTCAATTTTATTATTTTTTTATATCATGTTGTATCTTATTTTTATGTTACTTTTTATAAATTTTTATTAAATAGTATGAGTTTAAATAATGATTTTGTCTTAAAATTTTTTTCTATTTCTTTTAGTTCAAAAATATTTGTTGTTTTTTTATATGTTAGAAAGTAATATATATATACACACACACAGTTGGACCCCGATTTAACGAATTCATCGGGACCGGAAATTTTATTCGTTAAATCAGGGTTCAAAAATAATAATTTTTTTTACATATGTATTCTTAAAAATTACTAGTAATAAACGACTATCTAAATATAATCTATAAATCATGAACTTTTATTCATCAGATGAAAATATTATTACAAACATTGGTTTTATTTTGACAAAAAACTGAGTTATGGAAGTTTGATGACTGTCCTGATCTTTTACCCGAAAAAGTTCCTTTTCAACTTTATGAAGATTATCAAAAACTTTTATCTTTCACTTCCTGCTGCATAAGGTATGTTTTAACAGTTCCTAAGCTACTTAAGGCTTGAGAAAATGGGACAATTTTAACAGGAGCATCGTTTTCATCCGAATCACTGTTCATAGTTTCGGACGAGTCAACACTTTCGGTAACTTCAGTTGCACAAACAGCCAATCCATCATCACATGTAACGTAATCATTGAAGTCTATCCCAGGAGCAACTTCTTCTGAAATGGGGACATCAACGTCAACTTCACCACTTTCTACTTGAGAGCCAAAAAATCCCGCATTCCGAAAACACTTTTCTATCGTACTCTTAGAAACTTGATCCCAAGATTGTCGCACTAGACAGAGTGCATCCAAAACATTGAGCCTGTACTTTTTATCCGCACTTTCATCTAAAGATTCTGTTATCTTTCTCATGAGTAACTTTCTGTAATTAACTTTAACAGATCGAATAATGCCAAAGTCTAGTGGTTGCAGAACACTCGTGCAATTCGCTGGGAAGAACAGCACCTTGACGTTAGTTAAGCGGGAAACTAGAGCAGGACATCGATCGAAAAACAAAATAATTTTTTTCTTCTGCATCCTCGTAGATTTGTCAAGGGTCCTCTAAAAATCTGTGAATAGAGAAGAAGTCATCCACGACTTTTTGTTAGCTGCATAAGTGGTGGGTGAACTCTTCACGTTTTTGAAGCAACACGGTTTTGCCGATCTGCCAATGACTAGTGATTTTAACTTGTCAGTTCCATCTGCATTCGCTGTAAGCAAAACAGTTACTCTTATTTTGCTTTTCTTTCCTCCAAAGCATTTTTTATTTTTATAGCAAAGCGTCTTGTCTGGTTGTAAATCATAAAACAGTACAGTTTCGTCTGCATTGTAGATGTCTGATGGATCCTTCAATCAACTTTTGCTGCTTTTCTTCCCATTCCATAACAACATTTTCGTCCACATCTGCCTTTTCGCCGCATATCATCTGACATAAATTATGTCGGTTCTTAAATCGGTCAATCCAACCATTAGATACAGTAAAGTTCGTCACTCCATGCTTCTTTGCTAATTGAAAAGCCTTTTCTTTCATTAAAGAACAGCTGACAGCAATATTCTTGGACCGAACGATATTAAACCATTCTACCAGTTCTGATTCAAGAGCAGTAAGAGGGGTATCTTTCAATGATTTTCGACGATTTCCCCCCGACTTCAACAGATCCTTTTTCGATTTCTTTGCGCTGTTTCGCAATTTTTGCTAATGTCGACACTGAGATCCCAAGATGCTCTGCTAAAGCATTTTATGGTCCAACGTTATTATCAAATTCTCTTAAAATTGCCATCTTTTCACTTAACGTAAAGCGTTTTCGTTTTCTACTGGCATCCGCCATAATGGACGAGGATTTGAAAATTCTAATCGTCCAGAATCTGCCAAAATTAATGAAAAATATTTTTTCCGGATGCTGAAATAATTCGGTAATTTCCTAGGGGTTTTTAGAGTCTGACTGTATATATATATTCTGAAATGTGAGTGACTGATAACAAACAAGCAGTCTAACTATTAAAAAACAACCTTAATTGTATTTGCACCAATATAATGAATGTAAAAATATAACTTAATATTTTAAAATGTTTGGATTACGCATGAAAAAATTTTAAAAGTGTATTAAACATATTGATTAAGGCATTATAGAATATGCTGATAAGTAATTCTGTTTCTTAAAAATTGTTTTAGTAATTTTTATTTTAAAATATTTCTAAAAAATACCATGTTTGCTAATATATAGACGGTGATATTGTCTGATTTCTATTTCTGGATGTTTTTTCCACTCTTTAATTCTCTCTTACTTTAATACTTCTATACTAATAATAAATTATACTATCTTATATCTACAAAGTTTTCGGAATTAATATTTTTAAATTGTGTTTCTTGTTAACAATTATGAATTAATTATATTAAAACTTGGATTTGCACAAAACATATTTTTGTAATGATTCAAATTGTGAATATCGAAAAGAAATGATATATTTAATCATAAAAAAAAAAATTATTACTATATTTTATTATTTAAACAATAGTATCTCAAATAAAATGTTTTTTGGAATACATATTTGTTTTATTCTTGAAATCTTTTCTATTTAAAATTCTTGTGAAATCAACCACTTTCAATAGTTTTAAAATCTTAGTGTACACTTTTAGTTCAAATGAATCGATTTTTATTCATTTTTAATTACTATCTCATTCATCATTTTTCATCACAAGAAATTTTATTATATACATTTTTATTTGTTATAACAAACAAACAATCTTTTTAAATTGATTAAATATGATTATAATGCAATGCCTGTGAGTTTACAAAATCACTGATCAGTGGAATTATATCCTCTTATTGTCATTATATTTTAAAGAATGAAATATTTAATATCACGATGTTGAAATTTTTTGGTCATCAGACTCGCAATCAGTAATTATCTGAATAAAAACTATTTGGTCATTCAATGAAATTTATTGAAAGAGATAGTGCATGTCGAGGCTGTTAATTGTGACAGCTAGGAAACCATGGAACTGCGGGGTAGAAGCATTGAAGTTTAGGTCAAAGGCCGAAGGTAGGAACATCAAACAGTATTTTTTTTTAATATACTTAGCAAATTAAGTTCTAACTGTTGATTTCTGCTTATTTTTAAATTCATTTCAGTTAATTTTTGGATAAAATGTTAACATTATAATTGTCTTTAGTTGAACTGCTTATATTATTTAAAATTTATCTTGCCAAAATTTGGAAAAGTTTTTAATTTTTATGCATATTAAATTGATTATGTATTATTGATAATATATATAAATTATAATATGATTAATTTATTATTTTTATATATTATTGATATTTAATATATATTACATTTTAGTACATTCAATTATATTTTTAGGGAAGAAATCTTATATCTGGTCTATTATAATCTTATATTTTTAGGGAAGAAATCTTACACAGTTTAATAAATCTCTCAGGAGTTTCATTTTTTTAACTATTCATTTTTTCAATCTTAGAAACTTCAATTTTGCAGCCATTAAAATGGCAAAATTTTGTAAATTCATCTAAGTAATGATTTTATTTTTATATTTTTCTTTTAGAGCCTGCATATGCACTTACGGCTAAATGCATGGTAAATGCTGGTTTGACTATACTTCTTGAAAAAGATAAACTACCTTTAGAGTAAGTTATCAAGTCAATAGAGTGTAATTCTTTGATGTATTAGAAAGACATTTTAGTGATATGTGCTGTTAAAATATTGCACATAAAAGTTTTTAATTCATTTTTATTTTACTGTTAATCACTGAATGTTATGATTATTAGGAGGTAAAATTAATCTCTGGTACTCTATTATGTTGATGCATTCTGTTTGACAGTTGATTAAGATTTTGATTGATTGAATTTTTTTGTTAAATCATAATTTAATCTATTCTTTAAAATACATTTTTAAATTATAATTTTTATTTCGATATTAAATTTCTTTGAACTTTAAAAAGAACCATTTTTAACGATTGTTATATCCATAACTCAAGTTACACTTAATTATAAGCATAGTGTAAAATATGTATTTTAAAAAATTAAGTATTTTCCTTTTCACCTTGCATTGCAGTAACATATTTGCCAGCTTGTAGTGTGTTGGAATAGACTTAACAAAATGATTATACAATAAAAATTATCGAAAGAATATTCTTAAAATTGAGCTACTTTCCATATATTTTAAAGCATAACTGCCTAAGTAATATAGATATATTTGAATTATTGATTAGTCACAATATTTTCACTTTGAAAACCGGGAATTTTGATATTTAAAAACAAATATTGTCACCACTGAAAAAAATATACCTAATGCATGTTTGTAAATATGCATTAAAAATGTGGAGTAGGGTAAACCATCTTCATGTGAAAATTTAGTTTCAAAGCTAAAACCATTTTCAAAACGTTAACTTTGAAAGACCAAACGAAAAATCTCATTACAGCATTGAATTCAGATTTTAAAAAAATTTTGAGAAATATACCTGTTTGTTTCATATTATGGAGAAAAAGTATTTTGGGCTCAGTTTAATTCTAATTCTGCAGGTTTACTAGTTAGTCGTGTTAACACATTATAATTCTTTCCGTGTAATTTAAATCAATGCTAATTGCTTTTCTTTCTATATATTTTCAGAGGTGGTGTTCTTTCTCCTGGTGTAGCATTTGCTAAAACTTCTCTTGAAGAAAGATTGAAAAAACGAGGAATGACTTTTGAATTTGAAAACATCAATTAAAGTTAATTATTAGTGGCCGATAAACTTTGTCAACAATATGCATGTTATTCATTTGTATTCTTCTAAATAAAAATATTTGCCAGTAATAGTATTATAAATGTGGCCCTACTAAATGAGCAGGAGCATATATTCAAATTTAAATGCAGAAAATTGTTCAAATGTATAGCCATTTAAGGCTATAATACCTTAGAATGTATTTTATAGCTTCTTATGTTAGAACTCAGAGAATTTGCATAATTTTATTCAAAATATACTTCAGAAACACATAAAGCATTTATTTAGCCATTTGTGACAATTCTAAGGATGCTTCGGGAACTGAATCTACATTAAACTAAATGGGAAAAAATCAATCTTAATTATCGATAGTACAGTAATCTAGTATTTATGGCTGAATGCTGGAAGAATTATTTCGTTATTTATATGACATCCATATAATGTCATTTAAAAGATAGTTTATTGATGTTCATGTCTAAAAATAGCCAAGATTACTTCTGATATTATCCTTTAAAATATAATCAATGCAAAATAATATTCTCCAATATACTAAAAAATATTTTAAATTGCTTATTGATATTAGCATTTACATTCTATTTCCGAAATTTTTATACTAATTCAACTAGGCATACTATGTTACTTGACTGGCACTTCTGTCCCTCTTCAATATTATTTAAAAAATGTAAAAGATAATTTCCATACAAAACAAGTTATTTTGTGATTATTTTTTACCAAATGGTGAAAAAGTAAATTTTTTCTGAATATGTATATGCAATTTTTTATGTACTTAATTTTTATATGTTTTGCCTATTAAACTGTGAAAGTTATGATTTTTTAAATGAAAAATGAGCTTACAATTTTGACTGTGTTATTTGTTAAATAAAAACATTTTTTTTTTTTATTGTTGTATAATGTGTTTTATCAATTTTAGCCTTGTTTATATTCTTTTTTTTTCAATTAATATTCTAATTTTAAAAAGAAATGAGCTTATAATATTGATTTATCTTGTTTGGTAAATATTGAAACTTTTTTTAATCTTTATTGCTTCATTAATATGTTTTACAGAAATTAAAACATGTTTATTTTGATTTTATTTTTTTAAATGAACTTATAAATGATGTGATTTTTGCTAAATACTGAAACTAGAAATTACATTTATTTTTTACTATTATTAGACTGTTATAAAAATGTTTAGATTTTTATATGCTTAAAAATAATGTAATGGAGGAGCATGTGAAATGTGTTGAATATATGAAATTTAATCTTGCAATGTGTTCTCTCACTTTAAGAAGGCAGATTTTAAAGTGGGATGGTTTCTCGAAACTGAAGGGGAAAATATAACAATTATGTGCTACAAAGATAAACTGCACCTCTTTAAGTATTAGTTTAATGTTCAATATTTGGATTAAAATTCTTTATATCATATGTATTTTGAATAAACAGTATTAAAATTTTAATTACGTTAAAAAGTTTGCAATTTTAATAGCTATTTGCTTTAATTAATAAATAATCTTAAACTTTAGTTTATATGCTTATGATGTGTACAATATTGAATTTTTATTTCTAAATGTTTATTCTCTTTTCAAAATATTCCATTATATTTACTTAATGTTGATGTTTGATTCATTATAATTTTTTATTAATGCTTGGTTGCCTGTGATTAATGCTTACTAAATGTTGCATATTGTGGTATATTATGAATGTTTTAAATCTGGAACTATTTTTTACTTTTTATTCTTACGCTTTTTTGTACTTTGTTGACACCATGACTTTTTAAAATATATATTTGCAGGAAATATATTTTTTATTGTGTATCAGATTGTAAAACCAAAAAATAAAACCTGTTACAATTGTTTGCTACTATATTTTCTTAGAGCAAAGTATATTTTGCTTCAAATAAAATCTCTTGTCGAAATCATATTTGTTTTAGTTTCCACTTCTTTACCTCAATATTGAATTCTCTCTCATATCAGTTAGTCTTTTATATTATTGATTGTATTATCTCATTAATTGATATTTAATTTTTGGACAATTTTTTTAATTTTAATGAAAGTTAACTTAATACAATTGTTATTTTTAGCTATTTTATTGCATGCATTGCTTAAAAAGTTGCCAGACATGTGCTTCAACATCTATTAATATTTAAAGTCTGTTTTCATTGCAATATAAACCAAAAGAAACAATTAGAGACTTTAAAATTTGAACTTAGAAGAGACATGTTATTCCTACATTTCATAAACATTAACCAGAGAAATTTGTCTGTTATTGAATTTCGTCAAATTTAATTTTTTCAGTAAAGGTCTACAGAAATAACTTTTAACATTTCTTCATAACTGTTTATTTTTTTATATTATTTAAAAAATAATTTTTTTGTTATTAGGAAGAACCAAACTACTAATTGGAAACTTTATTTTAATAAAAAAATGAATTTAAAAATTTATATGATAATTATAAAAGACTAAATGTGAAAATTCCTAACAATAGTTTATAGATTGAATGATTTAAATTTTATCTATATAAACTGAATTATTTTTATGGAAAGCAATGAAAAAATTCCAAAATCTCAACAGAAAAATTAATTATAGTCTTAGTTTAAATTTTTAAAAATATTTAATAAAGCTTGAATAATAATAGAACTCGTATTTTAACAATTTATTTACATATGTTTTTTTTTTTTTTTTTTTTTTTTTTAATTTGGTTGTCTCTATTTTCAATAAAGATTAATTACGTAATTCTATAAATTCTTTCTTACTTTAATTTTTTTTTTTAAATACTTTTAAACCAAAATACCATCAAAATATATTTCATCAAGTTAAAATTTCTTTTTCTTCAACGCTGCTATCTAATAGCATCTTATAACACTAAAGGTTAGTATACTGTGTCAATTAACAAAATGTAGGCTTATTTCAACTTCATTAAATTTATTTTGAGTATTTCAATTCAAACTATGTTAGAGGAAGAAAAAAAATTACCTATACAACACTGTGAATGGAGTATGTCTAGTCAACATATCCTAATTGAAAAGTGCCAAGATTATAGATTCTTGCTACTAGTTGCTTCTTTGAAAGACTGGACACTTTGAAATCATTAACGTCGAGTCTGATATAAGACATCATGCAGAAAATAACAAAATAGTTGACCCTACAAAAATGCTTTTTAAAACAATTTTGGTGAATTGCTTAAGTGATAAATAAAAAATACTGAAAACTATATATATATATAATACAATATCAAGCTGCAATGTCTTAAGAATAGCACTTTAACTTATAGAAAAAAATTTATTCACTTTTTTTTCACCTAATAGCTTCCTCCCAAGTTTGCAATTGTCGCATTGCGTTTTTTTTTAAAGGAAAAAAAAGAAAAAACTTTTTACTTTCTAACGCCTTAGTACCAAGAAAGAGTTGAAGCAGGGCCCGGGGCAAAAGCAAAAACTTCTTTGGGTCCCCCCTCTGCTTCAGTAATGAAGAACCGAACTTAATGGAAGTATTTAAATTTTTCACCTCATAATAGATAATGTATGTAAATGTATTACAATTTTCGCATTGATAAATTATATCCCCATTTTTCTCATTTATTCCTTTTTTATAAAAACATTCTTGTGTGAACTATTTTTGATCATTTTAACTCCTTCCAATTTCTGCGTTCATATAAAATCTTCATTATCTTCAGTTCTAATTATTGCAAAAACAGAATAACAAACTGAAAATTTAAAAGTATACCTTAACTAAAATAGTTATTTTATTTTATAATGTAATAGTAATTGTTTCTTATATCAATATTATTTCATATAAAATTCGGTTTTCATATCAAATTTGCACTGATATTTTCTATAACTTTATTCAGAATTGTATCCAAAGTTGTTTTGAAAAGAACTTTGAAATCAATTTCTGCAAAGACTTACTACGAATATGTTGTCGCGAGCGACTGCCATGACATCTGTTACAAATGGTCCTGTCATTTCTTCCACACTAGCTAATAAATATAATTATCTTTTAATCTATATTTGTCATGGCTAAGTTAAGCTAATCATGTTGAGGTAACTCAACGTTTAAAAGTGGATTGGCAACCTATTTCCATACATAATAATTTGTTTTTTTAAATACGAAAATTAGCTTAACGTCATTGAAACCATAAACTGCTCTCGATTCATCCAAGCTTCAACTTTTCTTTATTTTATTTTATTTTTCGTCGAATCTTTCAGCATTATAAGTTAAAACCTAAAACATTTTTTTGTCTTTTTATTTTATTATTATTATTATATATAGCTCTTTAATGTTATGCTGCATTACCCATCGTTTATACAGTGCTTTAAAAAAAATACAATACTTCTATCCTGTAGCATCAGCAGTTATATTTCATCAAAAGAAAAAATACAAATGTACCACAAAAAGACTGTTTTTAGTTAATATTTATTACTGTTTTACTTATGATACCAAAAAACCCTGTGATAGAATTTTTTCGGGCTTTCTACGACAAAACTCTCTAGTATTAATATCTTTCTGCAAGATACTTTTAATGATAACTAATATATATGTTACTATTTTAAAGTAAAAGAATTGCTGTGTTTCAATAAAACTATATAACTTTTAATGTAATATTTTTTATTTTAATAGATGAGCGATATTCTCGCATTTTGTTGGGAGAAAAACACATTAATTATTTTCTNATCGTGAAAATTTTCACGATTTTTCAGATTACTTCTACGCTTAAGCGTAGAAGTAACTGCCGAAATAAAGATCGATCGACGACGGTGTTACTCAAATGCGTGTTTCGTTTCAAAATTCCGCTGTTGTAAATAATGTCGTATTAAAAAGTATCGGATTTAAAAAAACTATGTCAAAATCAATAAATATAATAACTGCTAAAAAATCGATAATCATTGGGTTAAAAAGTAAATACTCAAACCCGTGACTCGAATTTCTCATATTGTCTGAAATATATTGGGACATTGAAGAATCATGCGAAAATCAATACCGGTAATTGCCGAAAGTACAATCGGAAGTGGATTTACTATACTATCGGCTGAAATTGAGCTACTCAAAAAGTGATTATTTGAATGGGCGATTCAAATTTTACGTCTACTAACTGAGAGGAATTTTAAAAACCACGGGGCTTATGAGCATCAACTGCAGAAAAGTTTGAAGAAAAAAGATGAAATATTTATATTAAAAGTTAATAAGTGCAATAAAATTGTATAAAAAAACATGTGAAAATTCGTAGCAATAATTATCGAAAAAAACGATTGGAACACCACATGGATTAGTGATGATATCGGCAAAAACCGAGTTTTTCAAGAGTGATTTCTTGAATCCGCGATTCAAACTTCACGTGCTATAAAAATATCGATAATTTTTTTCTTCAAAAAAATAAGAATATCAATTAACAACTAGGCTGTAAAAAAAATCGATATTCCAAAAATAATAATATTAAATAAATAAAAAAATATTCTTAACAATCGAAAAAAATGCAGCGCCCTCTATAAAAAAAAGAGAGAAAAAAAAGAGCCTTGGCTACATGAAATGAAACTAAGCACCCGGAAACGTATTGAAACAAAACCAAACCGTAAACAAAACCAAGATAAAAAAGGAATAAAGGTTGTAACCGGTATAGAAAGTTTTCTTTTACATGACAGGCATTTTCTGACTTTCCTTTCGCTGTGCTTCAAATTCATCAAAAATGTCTGAAAATAAAAATAGAGAATTTGATATTATAATTTTCGGTGCTACTGGATACACTGGCCGATATGTAATAGAAGAATTGGCTCATTCTTCTAAGTCAATTGACATTAAATGGGCTATTGCTGGCAGGAATAAGGAAAAATTAAAAGAATCATTGAATATTGTTCAAGAATATCTTGGACAAGGTAAAATATATAAAAAGTTTCTATATGCTTTTGTGTGAGCTTCGTGTTTCTATTAAAATTTTAATTCTAAAAATATTGTGAAGAATTTATTTATAAGTTTTAAATTTGTTTTAATAATAGAGAATGATTCTTTACGTTATCAAATTGCTGTATGATTTTTGTAATGTTAATTCCTAAATAACCTCATTTAAACCTAAAAAAGTAAAATATCTACCAAAGCTCGTTTTACTGTGATTTTTTTTTATTTATCAATTTTCACTTTACTTGAATTTAAAATTTGTTTAAACTGGTTTAGAAAATTTATTTGTACTTTATACTTGAAAGTAATAGCTTTTGAGAGTCATGCTTGAAAATAAAACACATTGAAGGTAAAGGTTAAAAGCATTTAATAATATTCAAGTAATTTCTTGAAAAACATTTAAACTCATCTTTGAATTACTTTAATGCATATAAAGACATATATAATACTTTAATTCTATTTTTCAGAGGTTAATACTTTAAAATGCAGATTTTTAAAAATTGTTAAACAAATTGTTATTGAAAAAATGAGCTACAAATTTGTGAACTATTAAAACTTGCACATATTAGTTAGTGTATACAAGCTTTATATGATAAAAAAGAATTTCATCAATTTTATTCTTTTTAGAGATTGACATTAGCAAGACTCCTATTATTGAGGCTAATGTTAAGAGTGGAACATCTTTATCAAATATGTGCGAAAGAGCTAAGTTGATACTTAATTGTGTTGGACCTGTAAGTAGCCTTTTCCTACCTTAATTTGGAACTAACTAACCTAACTTTATTCTTATTTCTAATGAAAAATGAGAAAACTAAATTGAAAGAATACCCCAAAGAACAAAATGTCAAGATTTTCTTTCTTTCACTTGATTGCAGGCTTAACTGAAAGGAATTTACTCCATTTTTTTCCCCCTGTATCATTAAAATAAATTTAAACAACATANTTTTCCTACCTTAATTTGGAACTAACTAACCTAACTTTATTCTTATTTCTAATGAAAAATTAGGAAACTAAATTGAAAGAATACCCCAAAGAACAAAATGTCAAGATTTTCTTTCTTTCACTTGATTGCAGGCTTAACTGAAAGGAATTTACTCCATTTTTTTCCCCCTGTATCATTAAAATAAATTTAAACAACATAAAGTTTTTATGTATAATTTTTAAAGGACCTTTTATTTGCAAATTTTGTTGCTTATATGTTGGATTGAGCTGAATTTGTGCAATAATAATCTTTATCTGAAATTCATTCCTTAAATTCTGTTACTTGGTGTATCATTATAGATACACCAAGTACATTATAGATACACCCTTCCAAATTTGATAAAAAAGGTCAAATAAAAAGGTGAACACTTTTTTAATATGAACTGAAGAGGTTTTATGAATGAGTATATTAAAAAAAATGTTAGTTTTACTAAAATGTTACTAGATTCATTTAAAATGTTACTAAATTCAAGTTCTTTATTCATACTGAAAGTTTTTATTTATTAATTTAATTTTAAAAAATATTATTGTTCAATGATGTCTTTTCATTAAACAAAACAACAGTAACACCTTTTTAATTTGTTTTATTTTATTAAATAAATGCATATGTGATTCATAATTCAGCAAACATTATATATGACCTCTATTTCAAATATTTAATTGCAAACTATTTGAAATTAGCTTTGCCTACAACCATTACTTTTTGAAACATTTCAATTTGTAGAAAGTAGGCAATTCATTGAAGAATTTAATAGTATATTTATACATACTTATTTAATATCATTGAATTTATACTTGAATATGTAGATTTTAGTTTGTTTTTCTTTATATGACTTTGTTGTTATTTCTTTTAAATATTTTTACATCTAGCAACACATGTAAATTATGCATCAAATAATATATGTTTTGTGACTTATGTACTGAGAAATGTTTATGTTAGCCTAAGTATTCAAAATTTCTTAAGATATGTAATATATTTTATGCACATAATGTGCCTACATAATTAAAAAAAAAAATGTGAAAGTATAACAGGAATAGTTTGTTTTCAGTTTTTGTAAGTATAAAACTATTTTCTAATTATTTTTTTAATTAATCCTTTTTTTTTCCAGTACAAATTGTTTGGAGAACCTGTAATAAAAGCTTGTTTAGAAAATGGAACTCATCATGTTGATATTAGTGGAGAACTAAAGGTTTAGTCTTTTTTTTTTTTAAAATATTTATAATTTATTTAAAGTAAACATTGCCTTCATGTTTTGTTTACACCTTGACATATCCCTGAACCATAGAGCTTTTGTCCCTTTTCAACTCACAAATCCTAGTTTACTTGTTATCCATTGTTTGTGTAATCTAATTGTATTTGAGGCTTAATGCAAGACAAGCAATATCAGTATTCTAAAAAGTGGCTGCCAAATTTTTTTAATTTATTTAAAAATTATTGCAATAGCTGTTTTATGTTTATGTTATGGTACCAAAGTTGACCTAAGTTGTGAAAATAAGTTTTTAGCTGCTGAATGCACGTAGGTCTTTTCTCCATGCATTGATATTGGTTGTTCTTGTATGAAGTTACAGGTAATAATTATTATTGATAATTAAATTGATTATTGTTATCACTGAATTGCTGTTAAATACTCTTTTAGCAAAATACGAAATAGCAAAAATTTCAAAGTAACGACTATTTTCCGAATCCCAAATGCATTAAAAATTGAAATATTACGAAATAATAGATTATCTGATTTAACCAAGGTTAAATTAGGTTCAAATATTCTTTACACCTTGAAAATGATAAGTAAATGAGATAAATGATAAGGAATGATTTAAATGATAAAAGGAACTGTCGAAAGAAGATGAATCACTCAGAACAAAGCATCCTGAGAACCTGAATAGTATTTAAAAAAAACTAATGGGTTTTAAAAAAATAATAAAGGTTAAGAAGAGCAAAACTGAAATACTAAAGGAAAACACTCATTTAGTTTATTCTACAATTTCAGATTTTCTAGTTAGTGTACTAAGTTTTATTTTTTCCATGAAGAAGTGCAGTAATAGAATTTTATTTAAAGAAATAAAGCTTAATAAATAAAAATAAAGAACACTGCTTATAGAAAATAATAAAAATAAAAGAAAGGGAGAAATTTTACGTTAGTTGCTTATTAAAGATAAAATGAAAGGTTATAAGAAAGAAAAAAGCTAAAAGTAACTCAAAATAATTAGAGTAAGGAAGAAAAAAAAAACTAAATTTTTGAAAGAAAAAGCTCATGAGAAAGAAACAGGAAAAAAAATTAATTCTATGTTTCATTTATTTAATAACTATTCTTTTTGATCTAATCTTTTTAATATTTAATATACTCTTATTATTATTTTCATTTTTCTGCAATGTCCCAGTCATTATATGGTAATGAGTTTCCTTTAAAGGAACTTTAAATAGGCTCAAATACAAACCGTCATAAAAGAAAAGACTAATATTTTTATCCCTTTTTTGTTTTATTTGCATTGAGAGATTTTATTTAAATAATTTTCTCTGCAAGCTTTTTTTTTTTTTTTTTTTTTTTTTAATTTTTTTTTTAGTCATAATTTTTTTTCCTTCTTCCTTTCTTTTCTCTTTTTTATTTTATTTATTTATTTATTTTTTAACTTAGTATTAACTTTTGCTCCTTTTCTTTTTATACCACTAAGCAACTCCTTTTTAAGCACTCTCACTGTTATTCAAAATATATTTAAACTTGATTTGAATCAAATTCATTCAAATTAATTGTAGAAACTTTACAAATACAGGCAGAAAAGAAGAAAACAAATATTTTTTTAGTCATAATTTCTTTTTCCTTCCTTTCTTTTCTCTTTTTTATTTTATTTTATTTATTTTTTAACTTAGTATTAACTTTTGCTCCTTTTCTTTTTATACCACCAAGCAACTCCTTTTTAAACACTCTCACTGTTATTCAAAATATATTTAAACTTGATTTGAATCAAATTAATTGTAGAAACTTTACAAATACAGTTAGGAAAGAAAAAGAAAAAAAAATATTTTTCTGAATCCTCAAATTTATGTAAGCTTTACATGTAAGCTTTTATTTTTAATCTTTCAAAATGAAAATGATGAAAAAATTTTTTTCTTCTCTAGAGAAATTATTTACTGTAAGCAGATGAGAAACTTTTCTGGATTGTCCTAAAAGTTTTAAAATTTCACATTAAAAAATACATAATCTGCTAAAATATATATCATGTTAACTTTAACTTTATCAAAAGAGTTAACTCCATTTTGAGTTATAGAAATATATATGTTTTCCAAAAACGCCAACTAATTTTTTTGTTTTAAAGATTTTTAATTTTTTTAACATTTACTAAAAGTTCCAATTAAATAACTTACCAAAAATCCAGTTTTTACTTTTAAGGGAAACCATTTTGATTTTCAAACATTCTAATTGTTTTTCTGTTAATATTTCTGCACATTATTTTTTTCCAAACTTCTAAGAAGTTCAGTTATTTAGCTTTCTAGCTGGTTGAATTCCAAATAGATAGGTTATTTTTAGGTAAAATTATTTTTTTAATTGCATAATGCTTTTTTTTTTCCTTTTATCAATATAAAGAAAATATTTTTAGTGGCAATATTTAAAAACTTGAAAAAATATCTTTTCAACAAAACAAATCAATATGTTTTTGTATTAAAAGGAGCAATTTCTTTCTTCCTAAAAATAATGGGAAAAATTCATGTACTGATACCAAACTGAGCAAAATAAGAAAGAAAAAAAAAAAACTTTCAAGTGTTGACTTCAAACTTATTTCAAGATACAACCAGTTTACTTTCCTAGACAGAAACTCTGCTTTGTCTCATGTTATTCTATGGAGATCTCTAAGAAAGGAAACTTTTCTACAAATTTGTTCTATCAGAAAATCAGTTCAAGTGGAACAGGTATCACCATCCAGTGGAAAAAAATATAAAAATTTAAGCAAAACATATAAGGCATTTGATAAAAGATGGGACTATAAAAAATTATTTACTCAAACATTGCTCTTTTAGTATATGAAAAGACTTCTAGAGATCATGGTCAAATTGCTGATTTACATTTTCGAATGATTGTTGGAGGCAAAAAACACTATTCTGTGCTTTGATTCCAATTTGAAGGTTATAAGAACTACATTAAAAACCAAGAGCGTTGATGCTCTTCAAAAACTAACATTGTTAACTCATACATTTAATGCTTGTTTGAAAAATATATATTTTTATGGAATATTATGTTTGTTCAATGCGTAGAAATTAAGTTGCTTGAAACTAATAAGATTTCTTTTTAACTTGTTGAACTCGTATGAACTTATAAAGGAACTTATAAGAAATTTTTTTATAGTTTTTAGAAGGAACTCAGATCAAGTATTTTGATGTTGCACGTGAGAAAAATGTTTATATTGTTGAAGCTTGTGGATTTGACAGCATCCCTGGGGACTATGGACTGACTCTTTTGAAAAAACATTTTCCCGGTAAGATAAAAAGCCTTTTTTTAATTTTGCAATTCTGTAAAATATTTATTCTTCAATCGATTAAATAATTTTAATGACAGTTTAAAATCTATGGTTTACTTTTTGTTGTAACTTTGAATGACTTATTAAATAAAAAGTAATTATGTAAGAAATTCTTTTGATAATTTTGCTTTAGAGGTCCACAAACTCCTGAATATATAATAGCTCTCAAATTATTCTCTCCTTTCAATTTTATTTATATAATTGACTCTGAATTATACTGAGTATAACATGATCCAGTAAATGCTGATGAGTCAAAAATGTCACTTGTATATGTCTCTAACATTTATAAATTTGATGTTTCTTAATAGCATTTTGTCATAGTAAACAATAAAAATAAATAAAATAGACCAAAATAAAATTACCAAAAATATAAGAGAAAAAAAACCTTCTATATTATATGGTCAAAATATTGCAAAATTGAAATGCATTGCAGAAATTACTGTGGATCAGATTCTTGTGCAGTTTCACATAGATAAAATGTTATAATACAAACATTTCTATTATGAAGAAGTTACTAATATTTTTCTAAAATTGTATTTATTGTTTTACTCACATGGATGCAAGGTTAAGCCATTTTTTGCAAATTATAATAGAAAGATGTGATAATTAATGCTATTTTCAGTTTTTAACATAATGTTTTAATCTGTTTCAGGTGATTTGAACTCTGTTGAATATTATATCAGTGTTGGAGTAGGGCCTGAAGTAAATTTTTTTTTTATATATTTTTATTATGGAAATTAATTACATATTGTTCAAAAAATATTTATGCTGTTATTTTATAATGATTAATTTATAATGTAATATTTTAATTTCAAACCAACTATCTATCTTATACATAGTATCACAAAATAGCACATTCCCTTTTTTATGACCTATATAAAAGAAAAATTTTGTTTGTAATTCAGTTATTGAAGAATAATTTTTCATCACTTATCGTCAGTATCAACCTTACGAATACACTAGTTTTTTTTATTTATTTTTAAAATATTGTATTATAACCTGGATTGAAACTTTAAAGATTGTGTGACAAAATATATGCTCATTTAGTTTATNATCAGCATTGGAGTAGGGCCTGAAGTAAAAAAAAATATTATATATTTTTATTATGGAAATTAATTACATATTGTTCAAAAAATATTTATGCTGTTATTTTATAATGATTAATTCATAATGTATTTTAATTTTAAACCAACAATCTATCTTATACATAGTATCACAAAATAACACATTCCCTTTTTTATGACCTATATAAAAAAAATTTTTTGTTCGTAATTCATTTATTGAAGAATAATTTTTCATCACTTATAGAGTCAATATCAACCTTACGAATACACTAGTTTTTTTTATTTATTTTTAAAATATTGTATTATAACATGGTTTGAAACTTTAAAGATTGTGTGACAAAATATATGTCATTTAAAGATTACTATAATGTATGCTTTTTCTTCTTTCTTTTTTCCAAATAAAAATTTGAAAGGTGCAATTAAAATATTAAATCATTCTTTATTGAATAGTTTCCCTTGTTCTCAAGCTTTCTTTTTTGCTACCATTTCATCAAAGGCTATAAAAAAAAGTGCAGTGTACATGGCAGTAATTTAACAAAAATAAGTAAATGTTTTTATTCATAATAACTTTTTAGCAATAATTAGTTATTTATATGATACACTTACTATCATCTATAGTTCTATTTAATTTCAGTTGTATTCTGAATTATTAAGTACTGAATAATATATATTTCCAACCACTTTAATAAATTTTAACATATACCAACTCGCTTTTCAAGTTAGATTGGATTCACTTACATACCCCCATTGTAGAATTCAATACAATAAAATTTCCAGTAAAATTTTTTTGATAATGTAACTCTTTATTAGTATTAGAAGTAATTTTATTTTATAAAAAATATAATGTTTTTTAGGGTCGATCTACAAACATTGGAACGTTTCTCTCGGCTATTTACTCATTTTGGGATACTATATTTGTTAAAAAAGCTGATAGTGCTCTGAAAGAAAAGCTGTTTAAGGAAGATCTACCATCACCAAAATATCCATTGCCCTGGAGGTACAGAATTTTAGTTCATTAGCTATGTATTAATTTAAACTGCTATTTATTACTTTGAGTCACATATAAATTCTGCATTGAAAGTAAGTTAAAGAAAATTTAAATTGAGAAAATAAAGAAACCTCACAAATTACGGTTTAAAAACATTTATTTTTCAAAAGAAAATAAAATTTCAGAAAACCATATTTGATTTGATTTAGCTTAAATACAAATTTTATTAAGAGTCATAACACAAAAAAATGACATAATTTTATTTGAGTGAGTGATATTACTTATACTTATTATTGATATAGATTATTGATATTGATAATAATGATTAATTATTATTGATATGGGGGTTATTACTCAATGTTTATATTTTAGATCTTTTATAACTACTTTCAAATGCAGTGAAACTTGTTAAGTGTAGTAAACTTTTTAAATTTTGTGTATTTTCAAAAGAGGACAATTTAATTTTTCACAGAAAAAATAAATAAAACAAAAATAGAACTTTAAGAAAATTTATTGTGTTTTGTTTTAAAGGAATATGTAAGTTCTAAACTAAGTTTACCATTTGTCAATGTAAATACAAAGGTTGTTAGAAAAACTTTTAGATTATGATACTTTATCATAAGCTGAAACAAAGTGGTTATTAAAAAGATAAAAACAAAGATCACAGTTTCTATATTGTTAGAATCCTTTTTTCATCTTAGCAAATTTTTTTTATTATTGAGTATTTGTTTTGAGTTATACATATTTCACCTCATTTATTTATATATTAAATTCAAAAATCAATGTGCTTATTAAAACCTTATTTTAGAATTGCAAACATATTTCGTACACTTTTTTTTATGTTATAATCATAAACTTTAAATGAAAAAAATTAGTCTAATTTTACTTAAGTTATAAAACAATTCTACATACTGTATTAATAGAAGTTAGGATGTTAAATTTATTTTATATTCTTATTTATCATAATAAACTCTTTGTTAATCAATATACCTATTAAAACCTTTTTTAGTATTGTAAACATATTTCACGCATGATTTTTTATACTAAAATCATAAACTTTAAACAAAAAATTAATCTCACTTTAATTAAAAAAAAGTCCTGCACATTGTGTTGACAGCAGTTGTGATGTTAAATTCATTTTAAAAACTTTTTTATGGTGATAAATTCTTTCAAAAGATAAAAGATTCTTATACAACTATTTCAAAAGATAAAAGATTCTTATACAACTATTTCAAAAGAATAAGAATAAAAAGATTTGTGAATTTTTGCTGCTATTGTTACTTTATTAATGCAAATTTTAAGATGCTACTTTTAAGGTTTTAATTACTTAAATTTCTATTCCTTAAGCTTAATCTAATAAATTATTGGAAAAATTTGCTTTTAAATTATTAGTAAAGTATTTCACTTTCATATCTTTGTAAAAGGAAGTTTTCTTAGTTTAATTTAATATTTGTTTTTCTTTCCAGATTACCTCCACTTTCTTATATTTCTGAAGAGAAAGGATGGGGTCTTTGGTTTCTGGGTCCAGATGAGCGAATCATTTTAAGAAGTCAGTTGTTTCGCCATAATTACTTAAAAGAACGACCAGTAAGTTAATGGTTTTTTTTATGGAAATGAAAAGACATAAATATATTCTATGAGCAAGGATTACAAAAAAGATTGCATTATTGCCATTTCTAGCAAAATTTTTAAGTAGGGTAGCTCAGGACACAAAAGGATTATTGCCTCTCAATAAAGTGATCCAGGTTTGAATCTAATATTGATCTCAGCATAAACTAAAAACAAATATCTTGAATGATAGATGGATCATGTGTTAGATTCAGTCCCTGTCAGCCTAACTGCTAGAGATATTTATGAGTTTCCTCTCAGGTTTTCATCGTCATAAAGTTCCCTTAACACCTAAATTAGGTGGTGGTAATAACTTTATACAGGGTGATTCTAAAAAGATGGTCAAAATTTTAGGAAGTGATAGTACACACCCAAGCAAACAATTTTTATCAAAAAGTGCATGGTCAAAAACAAAACGCAAAGGTGCTGGCACATTTGGAAAGTTGTTTGATGCAAACGTGGAAGCTCCATTCCTGTTGCGAGTTATTGCGCTGCGTTACTTGTTGCCAAGCTTTCAGCCGCTGCAGGGAAAATTCGTGATATGCCTGGTGTGTTTCAGAATGTTCGCCTATCTTTTCTTCGCCATTGTACTACGTGCATAGCCACTGCCGGCCACTGTTTTGAACACTTATTGTAATCACATGCCATTAAATTTGCTTTTATAACTTAATTTCATCGTTCTTAATTAACAAAATGTTTAACAAAATGTTTCTTCAAAATATATAAATGAAAAGGAAAGGAATAACATAAAAAAATTAATTGAAGCTTTTTATGTTATATATATCTACGCACACTTGAGTATTTAGATTTTTCTCCATTAATATTTTCATTTACTTTATATTTCTATGCAAAACTCAATTTTTGATATTTTAATTAAAATATATCTAGTTTTTTTTTGTTTTCTATATAATGTTTTTTCCTTTTTTAAAAAAAAATTTTTTTTTTTTCCTTCAGATCTTGTCTCATGGTTATGTGAAGTTATCTTCATTTTTTACTGGATTGCTACTCATAATGTTTGCTGGATTTTTTGGATTCATGACATCCTTTTCTTTTGGTCGATATCTACTGGCAAAGGTTGGTTGTACTGCAAAAAAAAATATTGTAGTGTTAAAAAGAAGAACTTGACTTTGTTTTAATAAATTTTTTTTTAAATCAAATTATTGTATCATTACTGAGTGTTGATGGTTTTTAAATCTATTGAATCTTTAATTTGATTATTTTAGCATGTTTAAATTATAATGTGCGCATCCAATGTAAATTTTTGCAATTCAGTTGCTAATAATTAACTTACCACTTGGAAAGAAGGCAGAATTTATTCACTACTTTTTTGTGCTTTCTGCTGCATGAGGTACAGTTAAATTGCGCGTAAAACCGACACAAAGAACTGTAATAATTAATGACCTTACATAAAAATATCATTTTAAATTTGCAGCATTAGTACTTTTCATTTAAGTAGAAAAAAACTGCTATTTTTTTTCTTTTTTACATGAATGCAATTGACCTTAAATACAGTATTTTGATAAGATCTTTAATATTTGTCATCTGTATATTTTTAGAAGTTATTCTTTTACTGCTGTCACCACTCAAAATCTATTTTCAAAGCAAAGTTCTTGAAAAATGAAGTAATTTCAATTAATTAAATGGTTTTAATTATTTTACTTAAATTATTGATACCTTGTAGCTAATATTTCCTATTCAGTTCATTTCAACATCATGCCATTCAATTCCCATATTGATATCAAAAATGGCTGTATCTGATTTACCAATTTTTTTTCTTTACAAAATTTGTTTGTTTCCTGACAGACAATTAAATGTTATGGAGTCTGACAGCGATAAAATATTTTGAATAAATTGATCTTTAGTAACTTGAGTTTTATTTTTACTCCAAATAGATTTTCATTGAGAAAAAAAATACTCTACTAAAAAAATACTGTGCTAAAATTTTGAAGTGTTTTTATTTTTATCTTATAACTGTCTTCCAAAAAATTGATTGTTTGTTATTCCATTATTTAAGTATTTTTATTATTATTTATTATAGTACCCATCATTTTTAACTGCTGGTGTATTTTCAAGTACTGGGCCAACTCGAAAGCAAGTATGTTGAAAATAATTTATTTCCCATTTTTAGGCTAATTATCATTTTCTAATAATATTTTACTGATATTTATAAAACTTACATCAGAGCAGCAAATTTTTTCCTTACTATTAACATTTTAATGACTAATATTTAGACTAGCCGTTACGAATAATGGCTAATTTATCACTTTAGCCCTACTTTCAAATCCAAATGTAAATTTTTTTGAAACTCTTAAAAGGATACTTGATGTTAGTTAACTGTGAAAGCGAATATATGTGCTGTCTAATTTTCCATGTACTTTATTTTTTAGCGAAAATAAAACATTATACACGAAATCGCAAATATTCGATAATTTAGTAGCATTTTTGAAATTAAATTTTCACTGTTGAGAAATTGAAGGTTAAGAGAACAAATTCATAACAAATGGTATAGAAAAACAAACTGGCTCATGTTAACATAAAAATGTTTTAAAGTACTAATTTTAAGAATAATTTTTAAAAAAGAAATCTAAATTTATGAAGAAAAGAAAACCTAAAGATTTTAAATAGATTAAATGTATTTATATTCCTTTTAGGTAATGGAAGGAAGCACGACGTTTACATTATATGGCCTAGGATGGAAAGAAAAACTATCAGATCCCACAGACCAGCACACCACTAAACCTGACACCAGAATAAAACTCACCATTAAAGGACCAGGTGATTATATATATATTTTTATTCTTAATATGTTTCTTTGGTTAATCATGATCAGTTGCTTGCTTAAAAATAAAAATTAACTATTTGCATATGTATAAAAAATCAAGTTATCCCGCAATAGCCAGTGGTTGGCTAAAGAGATCGTGAAGGTTGACTCCATAATTTGAATACCAATATTATGAGTAGTGGTGTATTATGCACTGGCCACTTTTGATAGATGGATTACTTTGTAGATAATTTTATAACCATATAATGACTGAAACTTATGTTGTTTCAAACAATCACTAAGAATAAAGCTCCTGCCTTTTACTTGACAGCTTAATGTTTTGAGAAACAGTTTCTCTTCCCACCAAACTCATCTGTTGTATGGGTGGAGGGGGGGATTCTTAACATGTTTTTAATTGTTTTCATTTAATTTTTACAAATGAACTGATGAGAGATGTTTACTCTATTACAGTATCGTAAGATACATTTAAAATAAAAGTCTGTCCTTCAGTCAGAATTTGAGATATAAAGCATGCGGTATTTTAGATTCTCTATTACTTTTTTCTCTCAAAATTATCCCAATACAATTTTGCAATCAACAGTTTTTTAAAGATATTTAATTAGTAAACAGTTATTAGTTTTAAGATTTTTTAAAAGTATTTTTGTTTTTATAAAATTAATATTAAAGGAAATTTATAGCATCATCCAAATCACTTTTCATTATTAGTTTAAACTGCAGTAAGATTAGATTTTAAAAGATTTGAAAAGTATGAAACTTGTCGCTTTAAATTACTTATGCAAAACCATAAATCACATCATTTTATTGCTTTTAAGTTTTGAGGAAAAATTCATAAAAGGTCTAAAATTTATCAAACGCTATTTCTCAAACTAATTAAGTTACCCCTTTATTTCCTATCTCTTTTGAAAGTTATTGTGCTCTTTTATATTACCATATAATCAATAGTTTGTTAAATCATCATCATCAATGACTCGACAGGCCAGGGTGAGCCTTGGCCTTCTCAAGAAGTTTTTTCAGGCCAACCTTTTTTTTCATAGTGTTTTCCAATTTTTAGTTTTTAGGATCAAAAGATCTTTCTCTAGGCCATCTATCCGTCTCAAATTTGGCCAGACTCTTTTTCGTGTGCCAACTGGTCTGGCATTGAAAACTCTTTTTGTAGTATGGTCTTCGTCCATTCTGATAACGTGGCCTGCTCATTTTATTCTTTGCCTTTTTATAAGGTTAATAATGTCAGGTTCATTAAATGAGTGATAAAGCTCTAGATTTGATCTTCTAAACCACTCACCATTTTTTTAAATTCCTCCAAAAATACTTCTCAAGACCTTTCTCTCAAATGTACCCAACATAGCCTCATCCGTACAAGAAGAGATCCAGGTTTCACAAGCATATGTTAAAATTGATCTTATAAGAGATTTATATAAAACTTTTGTTTTTCTATGAATTGCATTAGACTTTATGTATTTTCGAATTCCATTAAAACAGTTATTGGCTATAGTAATTCTTCTTTGTATTTCCATTGTGGTATAATTTGTTAAATATAAAATAAAAATAGCAGAAAATGCAAATTAGATATTGAACTTAGAATTCAAGATAGGCCTCTTAAACCACTGTAATAACATCCATTAACCCTTTCGAGCCGACTGTCACATATATATGCCAGCTCACTTCCCGACCGACACACCCGCTTGTCAGAGAGTTTTCTCGTTCACCCCTGACCGTCACTTATTTGTGCCAGCGTTTCGGAACGTTTTAAAAAATGAAATTTCTTCCAAAAGATGGCATTGTATGTCCATATGGTTTCAGATACATGTAGATTTGACCTTCTACTCAAGATGAAAGTACATTCACGTGGTTTTTAGGGGAAGGAGAGGAGGGGGGGAATGTTTTATGAGGGCTCTTTAAATTAGCACGTGATATTTATTTACAGTAAGTAAGGGAGTTTTTTTTATCTCTCGCTACTTTCGATTTTCGGATTAGTTTTTAGTGGATAATTAGATCTTGTAGGCTTGAATTTTTTTTCTTTTTACCGTTAGAATGTCGAAGCGTCGAAAATTTTTAACTGAGCTGGAAATAGAGGAAATTATGCAAAATATTTAAACTTATTAATATTTATATTACATTTAAACAAGAAATAACTTAAGTAAATAAAGTATCCATAGAAATATATATAAAGCATATGTCACTTAAATACTCTACAGAACAATATTAAACAACGCGCTGATATTTCGGTAATTTCATGGAATTAGGCTTAACATCGAAAAACCCTCCGGCCCTGGGGAGACACACGCTAGAGAGACTGCCGGCCTCAGCGGTAAGCGCGCTTTCGCGCTTTGCGTCGCGAAAGGGTTAATAAAAGAATAAAAATGCAAACATCTTTCTTCATTTTTTGTTATTTAAAAATTTTATTTTTAAATGCACTTATACTTTATTTTTTAAGGTTTAAAATAAATTAAAAAAAAGGTAAAATAACATTTTTTTTCTATTTCTCTATTTTTTGCTTTGCAAATTTTCTTTTACGGTGAATTTCTATCGCTGTCATTGAATCAGCTTTAAAAGTTAATAATAAGTACAAAGATAAAACTTTTAAATGCTAAAATTCTAGAAAGATATTCAGCAAAAAAACCAAAACTTAACTTGATTGTGTTTTGTTATTGAAATTTTTATGCTTTTTTTTAATTTTTATTTTTATTAATACTTAAAAATATGATTTTAAAAACTAACAGTTGCATCATACACATGAATATTTAATTATCATTTGATGATTCAGAAATAATTATCATTTGATGATTCAGAAATAATTATCATTTAATGATTCATAAATAATTATCATTTAATGATTCATAAATAATTATCATTTAATGATTCAGAAATAATTATCAGTTAATGATTCAAGAATAATTAATTATCATTTGATGATTCATGAATAATGCTCATTATCATTGGGGAATAATTTAATCATGCATTCAGTAATGAGGTTCTACTCTTTTTATTAAATCTTAATAATCTAGCTTTTAAGTGGTTTTTTTCCCCCATCAACTTTGCTGAATAGTGTTAATGTTCATCATTGCCACCCGTGTCACAAAATTTAAGCGACCCCTAGTTAAAAGGTATGCAGCAGACCTTACAAAATAGCTGTAATAAGAACTAATATCAACTAATAAATAACTATCATAAAATATTATATCAGATTTAGGAAAATATAAACTGAATTTATTTTCTTTTAAGTTTTCATTATCTGAATAAACATAAAAACTCTAAATTCAGTGGCATGACAGCCAAAGGAAGGTCAAGGCTGCTACGTCCATGCAAGTTTTCTTGACCTTGGGTTCTGGGATACTAGAGCAGATGCTCTGGGTGGGTGCTCAGCGGAATGTGGAACCCTCAGTATTTAGTACCAAGAATGCTCGGTACTCATTTTATCAACCCACTGAATTAAATAAACGTAATTCAGCCTTTTTATTAATTCTTTTGTCATAAAATTTTTTAAATTATCATGCATGAATTGCTACAGAACTATTATGTAGGACGTTTCAATGCATCCCATAAAAATGCTGAAAAAGCTCTAAAAATTATCTTCCTGTTCTCAATTTACTTTAATAAGTGCTTATATTTAATGTATTTTTTTTCAATAAATGTTTATTGCCTATTTAACAAAGAAAATTCTCCTTATTGTTTTTTTTTAAATATTTTTTTCTTTCATTTAGAGCCTGGATATCCATTAACTGCTATGTGCATGGTACAAGCTGGTTTGACAATACTCCAAGAACAAGCTAAATTACCTTTAGAGTAAGTTAACACATCACTATAAGTTATTAATCTAGAGAACTGAGATGATAAAAAAAGAATATTTTATTATTGTTGTAAACTTAGCTTTATTTTAAATACATTTTATTAATGCTGCCAAAAACTATTTTCAAATTATGTTTTGAATCTATAATTACCTCACCTTAACTTATAAAAAAGAAAGAGATCTAATATTATTAATCTTTGTTTTAACAAGTAGTCATTATAAATAACATTTTCTGTAAGTGTTTGAAAAGCAGGGCTGACTGTGCTCCGGAAAAAATCCTGATTTCCGTAATAACAGTGATCCGGAAGTTTACGCAGATCGAAGGTCCAGACGTTTCAAAAAGTTATTGATCACAGAAGTTTCCGGAAATCAAATTTCCAAAGGTGGAACTTAAAAACACAGTTTATTTTATTTGTAAGGGAGAGCCACAGAGATACTTTATAAGCTTATATTCATGATTAATATTCATTTTTTATCAGTAAATAGTTGTTATAATCATAAACTCAAGAAGGAAAGACATATTTGTAAAATTTTTAATATATTTTAAGTAAACTAAGAAATATAGAGAAAAAAGAAAAATCTATGTTTAATTTTTTTTCTAATTTTTTAATTTAAACTTCTATTTTTAAACTCAAGAAATTTTCCGGAATTCTGACTTGGGCTCACATTTACCCCTGGAAAAGACAATGGTATGTCTTTCAAGCTTGTTATCATTCATCCTGATTTGAAAACTAAAAGCATTCATGCTGAATTAGTTCTGTTCGACTGTTCAGACTGTTTCAGTTCACCCTGGTTTTTCCAACCTAATCTAAAGCAGGCCTTTCTTTTTACACCAGTACTTTCCTAAATGTTCCTCTGAGTATTCCAAATTGCTTCGATCTACTTAGTTCTTTCCCACCTGCACCAAGACAGGCATTTTTTTTTCTCTGTCGGTCTGTTTATTAGCAATTGTTCACATTTCTCAGTGATATAAGCTGTTTCAATCTTCTTTTATTTTACAAACCTATTCCAAAACTGTCCGTTTTTTCCACTCGCAATTTCCCAAATGTTCATATGCCTGTGAGTGTTCCAAACTACTTTGATCTATTTTGTTTTATCCCTCTTGTTTCAACACCAATTTTTTTCTTCTGACATTTTAGCAGATGATCATATATTTTTCTTCTGTATACTTCTTTTTGTAATTACGAAAGAAACGCTGATTGGTTCTGCAAGGAAACAAGAGAGCTATCAAAAGATTGAGCTTATATTTGTAGTTCAACTTCATATTACATGTTTGGCACAATAAAATAATGTGCTCAATTGCGTGTGTTCATATGAGTTGAAATTAACCTAATTTCTGAAATGCAAATTCTACTGATGTTTTTAATTTTTTACAGAATTTTGAAAATATAAAAGCCATGTTTAATTTCCCGTAAAATGTCTATTTTAAGTACTTATTGTGAGACAATGAAAGCTGTAATTGTTAAAAAGTATTAGTCGCAAGAAAAGTAGAAAAATTTAATTCCTTTTCACACAAGGGTTACCTTTTACATAGGGTTAGTTTTTGCTTTACTTACCAATTAACTGTTTCTTTTTTACATTTATGAAATTGTAGTTTTCTAGTGGAACATTGACTTTAGCTGAAATACTTACTTATGTTAGTCAATAACTGTACTTTTGTTTTATTTTTTAGAGGAGGTGTTCTCACTCCTGGTGTAGCATTTGCTGACACTTCTCTCAAACAAAGATTAGAAAAGCGTGGAATGACTTTTGAATTTAAAGCTCTTAACTGAAAGTTTTGATGAAAGGAATGAAGCTTATGAACACTGTGATTAATATGTTGCTATTACTAAGATTTATAATTATTGCTTAACAGGTTAATGAGCACATACTATATTGTTTCATAAAAGATTAAGCTTGGAAATGTCAATTATAACTTTTGAAAACTAATTATTTTTGTTAAAAATGTCAGGCATGTAAATGTTTCCACTTATTATGCTAAACAATGCTCTAATTGCCTAATGGATGTAGTATTTGCCTTATGCATTTGTTATTAAGACGAAAATGAAGATGAACTTGCTCGTCATCATTTTTAAATGCTTCTTATAATATTTTACTTCAGATGGTAGTTTTTTTAATATTATAAGAGTGTTAAAAAAAATTTCCACAGTAAAATATATTATGTCATATTAATATTGTTTATCTGTCTGTTTGACAAAGCAAGAGCTTTTTTTCATAATTTTTTATGTTTTATTGTCAATTTTATTATTTTTTTTTTTTATATCATATTGTTGTATCTTATTTTTATGTTACTTTTTATTAATTTTTGTAAAATAGTATGAGTTTAAATAATGATCTTGTCTTAAAAATTTTTCTGTTTTTCTTTTTAGTTTAAAAATATTTGTTGTTCTTTTATATGTTAGAAAGTAATAAATATATATATATAGATTTATATCCTGAAATGTGAGTGACTGATAACGAACGAGCAGTCTAACCATTAGAAAACAACCTTAATTGTATTTGCACCAATATGATGAATGTAAAAATATAATTTAATATTTTAAAATGTTTGGGTTACGCATAAAAAAATTTTGAAAGTGTATTAAACATATTGATTAAGGCATTATAGATTATGCTTATAAGTAATTCTGTTTTAGTAGTTTTTATTTTAAAATATTTCTAAAAAATACCGTGTTTACTAATATATAGAGGGTGATATTGTCTGATTTCTATTTCTGGATGTTTTTTCCCCTTTTTAATACTCTCTTATATCTGCACAGTTTTCAGAATTACTATTTTTAAATTGTGTTTCTTGTTAACAATTATGAATTAATTATATTAAAACTTGAATTTGCGCAAAATATATTTTTGTAATGATTCAAATTGTGAATATCAAAAAGAAATGATATATTTAATCATAAAAAAAACTATTACTATATTTTATTATTTAAACAAGATTATCTCTAATAAAATTTTTTTTGGAATACGTATTTGTTTTGTTCTTGAAATCTTTCCTATTTAACATTCTAAGGAAATCAACCACTTTCAATAGTTTTGAAATCTTAGTGTCACTTTTAGTTTAAATGAATTGATTTTTATTCATTTTTCATCAAAAGAAATTTCATTACATACATTTTTATTTGTTATACAAGCAAACAATCTTTATAAATTATTAAAATATGATTATAATGCAATGCCTGTGAGTTTGCAAAATCACTGATCAGTGGAATTATATCCTCTTATTGTCATTATATTTTAAAGAATGAAATATTTAATATCACAATATTGAAATTTTTTGGTCAACAGACTCACAATCATTAATTATCTGAATAAAAGCTATTTGGTGATTTAATGAAATTTATTTAAATCGATAGTGTTATAGAGTCAGGGGCTCAGGTATGCCCATGTTTTGCATCTGTTTAACTTTCTCTTGAATCACTTATTATATTTCACAACTCTAACGGAGATGGTTTGGCGTTTATTAGAATGCAAAACGGCAAAGTGTGTGTGGGAGGAAGGAAACTCTTTTTTGTAGCAAAAATTAGAAGGACTAAGTTGGCTTAGCTCTCTGTCCAAAGTGGTATTTAGCAATGATTTTCTTTCACTTTCAGTATTAAGGAGTCGATAAAGTGTTGCAATTTTTATTTGCATAGCTTAAACCTTATTAACATTAAATTTGAATTAAAATGGCTTCACGCAACCCATCAATGTTTCTAATTATATTATTTATATGAATGTATACTTGTGAAAAACTGAAATAAATTAAAGAAGGAAATCTCTTTAAAAAAAGTAATTTTTTTTTCCAATTTTATGCAATTTAATAAGGAAAACTCTTAAACCGTAAATTTTTTTTAAATATACTTTTTGAATAACATCTAAAAATTATTGAGCATTTGAGGAAGGGGATATTGTAGGAAATATTTACGAATTTGCTAAAAAACAGTTAACTAAACATTTTGAAGGGTATACCTGCTATTAATTTCTTTAGCTTAAAATTTAAACTCCTCTCTTCTTTCAGCATACCAACTTTTATTATGTATGTAACTGACCTAACTTCTTCAATTTTAGGAATTTTTCATCATCTTCAAACTTATACTTAAGTTTTTGTATAATTTAGTAAAATTTCATGTTTTTTCAATCCTCATCATGCTGTTACTTTGTTTCAAAATTGAAATAACAATCATTGAAAAAAGTTGTAATCTTTTTTTTTTTAAATGCTGCAAAGTTAATGGAAAATTTTTGTATTTATTTTCATTGTGTTTATATTTTGCATTAATTTTATTACATTTTTACTATCATGACGTAGTTTCTTACAAATTAAATCTTTTTTATATGATTTGATTGATGTCATATTTATGTGGATGAAATCTTAGAGAGGTTCACCCCTCACCCCCTTTATTAGCTAAGATTATTTACTCGAAACCAGTTAATAGTGGACATGAGCTGTGACTCTTCTCTCCCACGTGACAAATACAAAAATGTTTTAATTTTTAGAAGCTACTATGTTCTTATTATCAATTACCATGGAAGGTGTTTTAAATAAATATAACGAATAAAAAAAAATTGAAGAACTTATCATTGCCATACATGATCTGACTGACGTAGAATAAAAATTATAGGTAAAGTGTGTCACTGTCATATATTAATATTCTGATCTATATATTCAGGGCCCGACTTAGCCTAATTAGGGCCCCCTTCTGCTTCAGTAATGAAGAACCGGACTTTATGGAGGTATTTAAATTTTTCACCTCATTATACATATGTCACAAGAAAATTGACTAGAACCTAAAATAGCTATAAAGTACACCCCCCCCCTTAGGGCAGACGAAATATCGTCTGTCCATTTTATCGATTTCCTGACAATTCTATGTTCATCATGCCGAATGCAGTTTTCTGATTGTTGGCTTTGTCATCTAGCTGCGAAAGATTCATGTCCTTGCTAACATTAGGGCGGCATTCAGCTAAATTTACAATGGCTCACTTAAGCCAATCGGAAGCCCGTACTTTTGAAAATTGCATTTTGCGATATGCAAAAATACAGGCTTTTGTTTGGCCATATTTGTCCATCGTAATTGTGAAAATTTAGCTAAATTCTGCCCTAGAAAATCATGGAAATATAGAATTTTTGTGTTCATACGATAGATTAATGAAGAAGCTATCATAAAACTGATTTTATATTGCACTGATATTTTGTTTAAAAAAATTCATTAACCGTAAAATAAACTTTTTATTCGATTTGGGGGCCCCCTCTGATGTGGGGCCCGGGGCAACCTGCCTTAATCAGGCTCTGTATAATTACTCTTTGGGGTTCATTTACTACAAATAAGTAATAAAGTACTGTGCTTAAGGGAATTTAAGCTCTTTTTTTTCCTTTTATTAAAAATATTCCATTAAAACTATAGTATGCCTGAGCTTAATTTCGACCTTTTTATACGAAATATACTAATCTCCCTTCCTTCCTTTATCCAGCAGATATAACATTGGTAGAGATTTTAAATACTTCTAACTTTGATTTTATCTATCATTTATTTCATTTTTATCATTCATAAAATAGGCTTAAGAGAATTTATCGTCATATCTATTGGTAAATTTTTAAAGTTTATTTTGTTTCTTTTCCTTTAGTTAAAATCTTAAAAGAATGCTCTCTGGTCTGCGATATTCGGGAAAACGTACTAATTTCTTAAAAGCATATTCTTGAATTCTTTCAAAGATAAATATTAATAATAAAAGGATGTTTACTTATTTATATTCCTAAAATGATGTTAATTTGCACATTATCTGATAAAATTACTTCAATGATTATTGGTTTCTCTTAACTATATGTTTTTGAACAGTAAAAACTTTATTCCCCGATTTCTCCCACCGAATAGACTGTTCAACTTTTTAGTGTGTTTGAGTTTTGTTTTAATGGTGGAGCCTTATGTAGAATGTTCAGTCATTTCTATAGTATTAATGAACTGTTCGGTCGTGTTCTTTTTTTTTTAATCTGGGAAACTGTCTTTTAAACTATTTTTAATTAGAGTAACTAAGAAATTACATCACAACTGATGAAAAAAATGTTTCGCTATGCTTAATGTCGCCTGCATTAACATGTGAATTATCTGGTTCCAAAAACTAGTGAGCAGTTATACAGCAGATTGTATTCCAGGGTTACCAGCCGACCGGCATGTGTAGGGGGCAGGGCATGGCATGGATATTTCTTTCTCTCTATCTGTGTTCTATGTCCTTTCTCCTTTGTGTGTGAATGTGACCCGCCCTACAAACGGGTTTGTGATTGTGTTACGTGGGCACCGTGGCTTCGCCACAGGTGCCCACTGGGTAACGAAAAGAGAGTTAGCAGTTCTGGCACTTTCTGTGGCCAATGGACAATAGTTCCAAGTGCCCGCCATTAAAAAAAAAATAATAATAAAATTCCAGCGTTACCTCGGATTTCCGGGTTTTTCGAATCTTTCTTCTGCGTCTAAAAATACTGCGGAGCATGCAATTTTTGTGCTTATCGTACAATTTCGATCCGCTCAAGACCGTTCGCGGGCATATGTGAATCAAAAACTTATAAGACGACAAAATTTTGAAGCTTTTTCTAAATCCAGTTAACGAGACGTTTACATACATTCATCTGCCAATTACGTGATACGTCTCGCGTGACTGTTCCGCCAATTTGATTCTTTTGGCTTAGCTGTTTTTCGCCATTTCGAATATTTGGAACTGTGTCGCAATCTGCTAAAATCGCTATTCTTGTTCACGTGATTTTAATATAAAACATCGATTTTCATATATACTTGATTCAAAAGCTACGCGTTGCGATTGGTAGTCACGTGATTTAAAAATCGTTCATCGTAATTCATATTCACGTGATTTAAAAGTGCAATTTCACGATTTGTATTTACACGTTTTTGAAACCCAATGTCACGATTCGTTTTCACGCTTTTTTAAAATCCAATATTGCGATTCGTGTTCACGCGTTTGTAATCCCGCATCGATTTTCGCATTTATACTTTAGTTAAAAAGTACGCATCGCGATTCGTATTCATGCTATCTAAAAATTTTGTGCAGTGATTTCTATTTACTCGATTTAAGTGTTTTTAAAATCCAATATCGCGATTCATATTCTCACGATTTTAAAATCCAATATCGCGTTTCATATTCCTGCTATTTTAAAATCGTGATTCTTCTAAGAAGTAAGTTTTTCTTGAATTAATTACTCTAAAAGTTATATCCTGCATTAGAAGGTAATTTAAATATAAATGTTAGATGAAACATGTAAGGTATATAAATTGATATCGATTTTTTTCACATAAAATGTTCAGGGTTTTTCACTTAGCGCCGCAATTACCACTGAGTTATAATACTGCTCTTTGGGAGAGTGATGAGTTAAATAGATTGCATTAAGTTAAATCTAAGTTATCATTTTATTTTATCACATTTATTTTTAATAATGATTGTCGGGTTCTGCATCTTTGTTGTAGTTTGCTTCTCATCCATCACTGAAGTCCCGCAGTGAACTGATCGTTAAGACACGGTTCCCAGCAGATCACCGAAGTCAAGCATCACTGGCTGCGGTCAGTGTGCGGGCGGGTGACCACTTGGATCAGTCTGCGTAGGGACCGANTAAACATAATATATAAACACTTAAACATCAATTTGAACTTTACTCCAGAATTATTTTTTATGTTACAATTATAATGCTTAATAATTAAGTACAAATGTTAGGAAATATGCATAGGATGATTAGACATTACATGGCATAATTATTCTTTTAATTTAGATCCGAATTTTCTTTTCCTTACAACAGAATGTAAGAAAATTATATAAATATTGCAGCTAAGCTTTTATAAGAGAATACTTAATTTAAAAGTATTAAGAGCAAAGTATTAAGAACATACTCTTAATATCAAAATGACATACTTTTATTTAAAAACAAATAATAAACATAGCAAAGAAAACATTCATTTTTATTGTTACATTTATAAATATCTAAAAATTCGAAAACATTTTCGCCTAATATCTTTTTTAAACACAAATCTCCTCTTTTCCAGTGTCTGTTTACGAAATAAATGTAAACACAATCCATCAATGAACCAATTGTTTCATCACACCAAATACGAGATTACGCGAGAACACAGACAGGCGTGCACAAAATTATTGAAATTTTTATTTTAATTCACAATAAACGCGATAACTTCCCAAATTCTTGCAACCATGAGTGATAGTCAACAGCCAATCACAATGCGAAAAGCCCATTGATCCGACGTTATCATTTCCTTGTTGCCATTCTGTAGTAGAAACTATGGTTTAAAATTAGTTACCAATTCCTTAAAAGATAGAGACCCGCATAATGATGACAAATATTTTGTCTGAGCAGAAATAGGCAACGGGAAACATTCGATGTTTGGGTTTTGTCATTGCTTGTTAAACGTAGAGGTGAAAACTTGTCACAATTATTGATTGAAGAATTTGAAATTATTTCTCTTGTTTGGAAAAAGAATGCTTCGCAATATTCGCCCACGGGTTGCTTCTATAATGTTTTCGTAAGTTGTATTTTCTTTCATTCTAAAATTATTAAAGATAACTCCACATTCCTTAATCATTAAAGGGTGAATTACAATTTGATAGCAAGTCAAATTTGCTGCATTTCTTCGAAATTAATCATAATAAATTGTTTGGAAATATTTTCTTGCACTTATTTCTATTTCTGTTTGTTTAACCGCTACTTATTTCTGTTTAAAAGTTTGAAGAAAACCTATTTTCTATTGGTATATATTTATCAGTGTTCTCCATAAGAATTTTTAGGAGGATGGCCCACCCTGTCTGCACTTTCCCTAAAACAAATGCACTGTAAAAATGCCTATTCTGTAAAAATGTTCTCTTTTTTTCAGAAAAAATACTGATTTTTTAAATTTAAAATAAATGTATTTCTGAAAATGTGCATTGTTTTATATAATATACATATTTTATACCTTTTATCTTCTAATAAACTTTTCTATTTGTTTGCTTTTTATATACTCTACTTTATTGTGCATTGTTAAATAGATTCCATTGATTTTCAGGAAATCATTTAAAATAACTAGGATGAAACCCAATCCAACTTATTAACAAATAGCTTAATAGTATCCATCACTGTGATAACGTTGAAGCTCTAATAACCATCTTAATTTCCTTAAATTTCTGAAATTGTATTTATAAATCCTAGCTATTGCTAAAGGCAACACAGGAGCGACCATGAACTTAATACAGTTCTCACGGATATCACTTATAAAGTATGGTGATCTTAATATAGCTCTCCCGGCTTCTCAGAAAGACAGCATTGAATCAACTAGTAGTTTCCTTGTATCCAATTCTATTCCACCTATAATTCTGGTGGGGGAGTACTGTAGTGTGTCTACTACTACAAAATTACAATTCCAATTCACTAGTATAAAAGACATGTTAACTCAATTCTATGTTGGAGTACCTTTTCATAGATGAAGGTTGACATTATCGATATCTACTCTCCCTACACAAGGTTATTACTGAATCCCATTTAACCTATTTTCCAGGAACTCAGGTCTTATTGTAAGTTGTAAGCCTTATTAAAGCTGAATCTTTACAAGAAACAATAGTGTCTCCTATTTTAAAATAATTTCAATAAATTAAAAATGAATGAAAAAATGAATTAAATGATTGACTATCCTATATACCTATTCATTTTAATTTTTAAGAAATCAAAATGAATGAAATTCTTTAAAAAATTCTGAAATATTAAAAAAATGTGCATCATAAAAGTAAGTAATAAAATTCTGATTTAAATCCTTTGAAGATCAAATGTAAAAAAAAACTCACATTATTGATTTAATACATTTATAGCATTCAAGTTTTTATTTAATTTATTATTTAAAACAATCTTAGAAGATAATAAATTTAATTTAAGAGATTAAAAAAATAATCTAGAATTTTTTTAACTATATATTGAAAAATTTTATTTCAAAACTAATAACAAAATTTATGAACCATTGATTAGAGTATCATAACTGATTAAACTAATTTAACTAAAATGTGTAACTTTAAAACCAACCTCAGTATTTAAGACAGTATCATAATAATTGATTTAACTAGTAATTGAAAAAGATATTTAACGATAACCTTTGTCACAATGGGCACTTTTTATTTTTTGAGGGATAACAAATGCATTATTTGTATAAAAAATTCTTTTCTTATTTTATAGAAGTAAGAATTATATACAATTGGAAAAAAAAATTGTATAAACTAAATGAAGGTGCTTTATACACATTGTTTTGCTTTAAGGATGATATGTTTATTTTTTATTTTGGGCTTTAATTTCTTTTTATTTTTAGTACTTTTATGTACAGAATATTTTGCTTTTGCTTTTCGTATTTCAAAAATTGTTTCAGAATATTTCACCTAAATACTTTTCAATATTTCTTTGTACCATATTATTCCCTGATTTTATTATTATTGTAGTAACTAAAAAAAAAAAGGCAATCTAAAATAGTTTTATGAATTAAAAAGGTTTAAACCTTAAATATGTATATTTGGTGGTTTAGTATATATCATGGCTGGATATATATTTGGCTGTTATATCATATTGGCTGAAGAAAGATATTTTCTATCAATAGTAGGGGAACTATTGTAGAGCAAGTTAAAAGATGACAACAAATAGTAGGTAGTTAAAGGGATAATGATGATACGAATTTAAAGTGATACAAAGCAATAAGTAGAACTCTCCTTACTATTGCAATATCACCAATTAAAAATAATTCAATCTGTTAAAATTTGCTGCTAATACTATTTTGGAAGTTTGGATTATAAAACATAAGTACCAGTAGTACCATTAATTCATGTTTTACAGAAAAAAGAATTACTAATGAATAATGGTTAAGTTTTAAAGTTAGGATTTGTATTTACTGGTTTCTTATATTTTGACCCTCCCCCTTAAAAAAAAAAAAAAAACATCCACATGCAATTTAATATATATTTGTAATATTATTTTAAGAGCTTTGTTTAAGTTATGAAACAATATTTATATGTTTCCTCTTTATTTTTAGATTCTATCGCACAAACGGGTCACAAGCAGGAGAATGGGGTAGTGGTTCTGGAAAGGTAAAATAGTGTTTTATAAAAAAGAAATGTTTTTGTCTGAATATTTCCTACTTTAATAAAGTTTCTTGTGATTTTTAAACTTCGGTTTTATCTACTGCTGAATTGTGTGTATCTGGAGTTAGTTACTATTAATATGTTATGTTACTATTAAATGAAAAGTACTATAAGTTTTTTCTAATATTATAAGTTTTTGTTATTCTCGAGATATTTCTTTGTTAATTCTAATTAGACCTCCTTTCCTCTGTACATCAATATTAACGAACAAAAATTTGTAAGACAGAGGTTTAAATTGCCCTCAATATTTCATATGATGATTTAATGATATTTTAATGTAAATTTATTACAGTTTTACTTATAATGTCAGGTTCGTTATTTGAATACTTCATTTTTATGCAACCACTTCAAAATTATGGCTCTTTACAAAAAAGAAGCCTCTTTACAAAATTTCACCTCAAATATCATTTGTTCCTGTTAAACATTTATTTTTAATAAACATGGTCTTAAGGTACTTTGACACAAATTAAGATTCCTTTTTCTTGTGACTATTCATATATTGAATGAGAATCTATGAATAGCTATACATTTTCTTATGCTTTAGGTCCGTTTAAAAGTTCGTACATAGAACACCTTCAATTTTTCCCTTATATATTTTTTAAAGTTCTGTTTCAGTTTTTTACTCTATGGTTTTCATGAATTGTGCAAGTTTGGCGTTTATGTACTATAACTTGCTTTTTTTCGGTTTCATATTAATTTTATTTTCAAATAGTTCTACTGTTGTCAGAACTTATGTATTTATTTCAAACATCTGTTTAAATCCATATGTATTTGAAATTAGTAATTTTGCTGTATGATTTTCCGATTTTTTAATTTGTTGTTAATTTTGGATTATAGCCTTTTGAACCGAATTTTAGATTTTGGGAAGTTTATATTAATTAAATTTTATCAATAATTGTATCACAAATATTCCTTTTGTACTTATGTACCATTAAAAAAATACAAATTTTATGGATATGTTGGCAAGACTGACCAATCCAATAAATGGCAAAAACGAAGTAATATTTTCAAGTCATTTAAATGCCTTTTATTAAAAATAAAAGCTCAAATTAATACATAGCATTTGTGTCCTACCAAAAGTTATGTATGTTGGATTGGGTTTTTCTCCCGAAAGATCACTGGCAATTAAAAAAACTTAGGTACATTACCTCGTAGTTCCCTTGGCCACTTTTGCTGTAGACTTATAATTTTTATATTGGCTGTAAATTTTAATTGCTTAAATCATCAGATTTAAAAAAAAATGTTTTTCAAATTTTTCTCGCATTTTTTTTCTTCAAATAATAAGTGCACAATGTTTAAAATTAAGGGAAAATGGTGCTTTATCCTTAACTTTTCCTGAATTTAATTTCAACTTTCTTGAATTTTTTGAAAGTTTATAATGTTATAAAATAGTCTGTTGTGATTTTTTGAAGTTTAAGAACTTTTTGAGAAGCTATGTGACTAATACAGAGTTTAGTTAAACAAATTTTCAACCACATGTTCTTTTTAGTTGACCATATTTTCCTAGTTAAGCACATTTTTCAGCTTCATCTCATTAGTCTGCTGAAAAATTATTCAATCAATTTGTAGTTCATCTGATTACTGAATTTCCTTCTATGTAAATTTAGAATGATTCTAATATCTTGAGGGTAATAAAAATTTGAATAGCTAGATATCAAAAGTATTTAACACAATTGTCGAGAATTCAATTACCTCTGAACTCAAAAAAGTATGTAGGAAAAAAGATGAATATTTTTTGAGGTACAATAGAACAAGGTTTAATCATTTAGTTTTTTTTAAAAAAAATGAATAAAAATATGGCTGTGTTGCATGTAATTTAATTCTATATTGGTCACCTTAACTCTTAATGTTTAGAAAATAATTCTAACGCATTACACACTAATAAAGCTTTCAGAAAATATAAATAAGAAAGAAAGTCTACTTGTAAAAATTTTTGTTATTTTAATTTTCGAAAATAAAAAGTTAATGAGTGCTGAAATTATCTAATTGATTCGATCCTCATTCATTCAATAATCTAAAAAGAAAAGATTTTTTCAGATTTTATGAAAGCTTAATATTTGATTAAAAAGGTAGTTTCATTTTATTGTAAAAATAAAATATTTCTTAAAAAGTGAAAATATTAAATGTTTGTACTAACTTAAGTTTCAAATAACGTATATAATTACTATTTTAGGGTGGAGGTTCTGGTGGATCTGTCAGGTAATAAAAAGTTAATTGAATCTGTTTTTTAAATGAAAATTTTCACTATTGATATGTTCAGAATTTAAAGTGCTTATTTTAGGCAACCTTGAACTTTTGCCACCTCATCTCATTTTCTTACAAAGCATTAAATGAATTAACATTCCACTTTCAAAACTTGAAATCTCAGTGGTGTGCAATTGTTACCGCCAAAGTATGAAATGTTGGCATTCTATAGACTGCCTAGGCATTGTATATAATGCTATACGTTTTAAAGCAAAGTATGAGAATTATTCTTAGGCATTGATAATTTTCTTAGGCATTAATACCCAGACATTCTATAGAATGACAAATTCTGTTTAAGAAAAATATGCAAAAAGGTTCTGATTAGGCTATTATATTTTTATTTCACTTCGCTATTATATTTTTTTCACACATATTTCTCAAAAATTAAAATGTTATTCTGCAAAAATATTGAGAACATTAAAAAATGAGTTCAAAATGCATAAAGAAAATTGAAAGTTGTTCAAAATAAACATATTAAGGGAAACAAAATTTTCGTTTAAAAAAATAAGAACTTAAAATTAACCTACTTGTACCAACATGTAGGCCTGAATGACATTTCATTACATTCAAAACGAAGTGGAGATGTATTTCATACTTTGTCGGTTTCTTATTCTATAAAATGCCAAGGTAAGGTTTGAAGTATGAATAGTTTCATACATAGCTGACTCGTTTTAGGAAATTGTATACAATTCCTAAGCATTAAATGGTATGCTGGATTTCAAACTTTGCCTGTAACGTATGATTTTTATTAGAATTAGATATGGTTGGGATTTGCCGTTATTATTCTAATCCCCTCAATTATATTTAATTAAAATGCTTCTGAAATTTAACTCTCATTTCAATAACATTATATTTATTTTGTTATTTAATTTTAAAATTAAATGGTTTAGGTTAGGCTATAAGATTTATGAATAAAAGGCTTAGTGCATTAGGGTGATGTTTTTCTTCTTTTGAATGTGTAGCATATGTATATGTAAAATTTTCAGATCAAACTGTTGTTTAATATTGTTTTGAAATAAACATTGCAAGTTTCTAAATTTTTTAATAGATAACATCACTGTGCACAAAAACAACTTTTATTGCTTTTATTTAAATTATAATATAATTTACTCAAAATACTTCTATAGACAATTTTAAAATGTGGCTGATTGGTATATTTTGCTCTAAGCCTATCAAATTTCAATATCTTCATGTTGCACAGTTAAATTTGGCTTATTTATTTTGCTAATTTTAATATATATATACTTCGTCTAAAGAAAGTGTTTTTCTTTAGTTATAACAAATTTTTTATTTTTATTATTAGGGATGCTGGTGGTAGTTTTGGTAAGATGGAAGCTGCAAGGGAAGAAGAATATTTTAGGAAACAAGTAGGTTTATAATTTTTTTTCAAGCTGTTGTTATCTAGTACAATCAATTTTTAAAAAATTTGTTTATTCAAATGTAATTTATGTAAGAACTGCAATGCAAATATGCCTAATCTTTAATTTAAAAAAAAAAAAAATGTTTAAGGTTGGATTTTGAATACAATATAATAATTTAAAAGAACACTGAAGTAATGCATTTTAATAAAATATATTATTAGTGATATATTTTTTATTTAACTTGAAAAAGTGTTAGTATTTATCAGTAATTTACTTCTTAATAGACTAACAGTAACTAAAATGTATTGTGTATTCATACGTTAGGTGTAAAAAATAATAGAGTTATTTAAAATATGTGATTTGATGGAAGTTTTCCAATTTTTGAAAATTGTAGAGATTAGATTTTTCTGACTTCTGAACATGTTTGTTAATTTTCTACTTTAATTTTTTCATCTTATAAAGATACATGTTTTGAGCTATGCCAGATTGGGACGCTCACCAAATATATACTTTTTAGTAGTCTGCAGTCCTAGAAGGGTTAAATAAAATTATAAACTTGACGATTACTTATTTTATTGCTGTTTAGGGGAGATCGAAATTTAAAAATTAAAAAAAAATAATAATACGCAAGTAGAAACTGTACAGTGCCTAATATGTCTCTCTAGAAGGGATTCCTGATATTCAAAAGTTTTGCAAACAAGTAAGAAAGTTCTGAATTCGAAACACATTACGTATCTTTAATACTTTCATCATGTTTTGACATGTCCTTAGTTTTTCTTAGGAATCATGATTATATTTTTACATTGTTTAAAAAACAAAGCATTATTTTATTATTATTGATGCAAATTTTTTGCCAAAATAAATTCATTTTTTTTCTGCTATAAGCTGCTAACACTTTTGCCATATTCAAAAATTTCCTCCCTACAACATTATGAAGGAGGATATTAAACCACACGGAGAAAATATAAAACTCTGCTTAAGTTCATTTATCAAGCATGTGGCTGTGTCAAAAATCTTGTTTTAGTAGGAATTTAATAGTGTGTTCTGTAGTCTCTATATCTACTGCTACTTACATCTTAATAATGATTATTTCTTGAAAAAAATCAGAAACACATTTACATACAAAAAGAATCGGATTTATAGATGCTGATATCTAAAATAGATGTTTCTCTTTAAGTGTAATCATCAAAATGTTCGGTAATATTTTAGTTAATATTTAATAGTTTCCTTATTTTTTTTTCCTTCTTCAAATCTTTAGCAAAAAGAGCAGCTTAAATCTTTGAAAGGCCACCTTCATGAAGAAATAGATCATCATGAAGAAGAAATAGAAAGACTGCAAGAGGAAATCAAACGACACAAGCAAAAGATTTCTAAATTGAACCAGGAAGAGAAGAAAATAGATAGTTAAACTTCAAAATGAAAATAATCCATTTTGTTACTTATAAATTTTTTGTTTGATTTGTCTGCTAATTACTAGAAAATGATCAATAAGCATTTAAAAACTTGTATGTTGTTAAAGTAATATAACAATAATTTGTAAATAAACTTTTATTTACAGCATCATTTTTCTTTGATGTATAAAATGTTATTATTGGGTATAGCCTTGAAAATCTTATTATTTCATTTTAAAGTATTTACAATTGTCTAAAATGATGTTCCATCAACACTTGCAATCAAATTTTCGTCTTGGAAAAGGTATGACATCTCTAATGTTTGGAATTCCTAACACACATTGCAAATATCTATCAAAACCAATTCCAAATCCACCATGAGGTACACTTCCATATTTTCTGAGATCTAAGTACCTTAAATATAAAGCACATGAAAAATAAACATTATGAATAAGTACATTTCTTTTGGTGTAAATATTAGTTAAAATTTAATTTGCATACTTTTGGGTTAAAATTAATAAGCTTTGATAAAAATAAGATAGCTTTAACAGCAGGTATCATAAAAGAGTAGCATTAAGATCACTTAATAACAGTTATGTTACTTAATAACAGTTGGTGATTATTGATGTAGACAAAGAGTCTGAGAATATACATAAGTGCATTATATATATTAACTTCTTTAGTAATAATTTCTTGTTAAAATTTTGCACTATGAAATTGGAAAAAAAAGTAAACTCAAAATTGTTGAGAATTGGTATTGAAATACAATCTATGCAACTTGCTTACAGTCATATATTATACTTTTTTTTAGAAAAGACCAAATAATAGTTTAAAAAGAATTTCTTTAAGAAATATCCTCCAAAAAATAAAAAGTCCTTCATGACAAATTTTAATGATACTAACGTAAAAAAACAGGTCAATAGCCTGACTTTATAGCATTTTTCAATCTCTAATATAAATTTTTGAAACATTTTGTAATGAATGTATTTATTTATTTGGAAGTGATATTTCATTCGTATATGCAATTTTTCCACTTAAAGGATAAGTAAAAAATTGAGACACATGCTTTGAAAGAATACTGCAAACACACAAATCTCTTAACTTAGCTGTAATACAATTTTTGTAAAATATTTAAATGATAGTTTTTTTTATCTACATTACATTAGAATCAAAATAAAAATCATTACTAACCATGAAAGACTAGGATTTTCTTCAAATGAAAATTTTTCTTTCAACAGATCATAATTATCTTCTCTGAGACTTCCTCCACATACTTCCCCACCAAAAGGAGCAAATAAGTCGAAACAATAAGCCTATAATAAATAGGATTGGTTATACAAATATAATTCTTTTTTAAATATTAGGGTTATACTTTGTACATTATTATACTATAAAACTCAAGTATAATTCTATTCTTAATGCTATGTTATTTAGAGTCATTATAATTTGTCTTTTAGAGATAGGTACATTTAATTAAATTGAAGCAAACTGTTTGGAAGAAATTGATAATTATTTAAAATAGTTATTGTAAAATAGTAATATTAAAATAGTGAAACATCTCTAATTGTTCAACATAAAATTTAACAGCAAATTCAGAACTTATATATATTATTTATTCACATGTGAGTATATACAAGTATAATTTAAAAAAAAGTTGTATTAAACATTAAATACCTACTTTGGAAATAAAGTGTAAAAATAATTTGATCATCTAAATAATAATTACATCTGGAGTTATTTATTTTCCTTTTTTTTAATGTATTTAAAATTTATATATCATGCTTATACCAATGAAAAACATGAATATTGAAATTTAATATAATAATCTGCATTGTAGCAAATTTTATTTCTTGACAACTTTTTGAAAACAATAGCTTTTGATATGACAGGAAAACATAGTATGTGCAATCCTATCTGAGAATTAATTTTGTTGAACGATTTTTTTTCCAATATAAAATTAAAAATTTGTTTCCTTTTAAAAAAAGATCTAGCTTGTTACTGGTTTAAAAAAATAGTCAAATGTAAAACTAGAATATTTAATCTAAATTTTTACAAACACGATCGAAACAAGTTTAATTCAAAGATTTATTTTCTTTTTTTGCAAAATTTTTTATGAAACTATATATATAAAAAAAGATTATAGCAAAAATTGCTTTAACTAAACTTGCTAATAAAGATAATGGAGAAGGTGGTTGTTAAAAACCGTCAATAACATTTGTGGAGATAGTGATAGGAATGGAAATGGACATTTGTGTTAAAAAGAGAAATTAGAGTTAATTTCTTACCAAATTTCTTTCATCAGTTTTCATATAAAATGGCTTTATTGATGATGGAAACATAGAGACGAATACAGGGGTATAATTACAATATTTTACTAAAAATTGCTTGTGGTCAGTTCCAATATCATCTCCATACTAAAATCATAAAAAAATAAATATTAGTAGTTTAAAATTGTGCTTTTCCATTGACTGTTTATGAAGTAAATTACCTATCAAAAAGCATACTTTATAATTTAATGAAATATGCTTACATGAGAACTTTTACATGGAATAATTTTTATCATGATTTTCTATTCTTTAAGGGTAATCATGAAGATGCCATGAAATAATAATTTAGCTCATATACAAGTAAAATTTTTTTTTTCACTGTTAATTTTTTCATTATATGAACTTTATTCACTATTATTACTTTTTTTTCACAATTATTTATTTCATAGGAAGAAAATAAATATTTACAATAATAATTTTAAAATAATTAGCTTCATAGTCTTTCTATTCTTGATAAAAACATTTTTATAACTGGTATAATTTTGCCAAAGAAATTTTTTTTTTTTTAACGAAATGTATTATTAATAAATATTTATTCATTTCATATTAGGCTTATGTACAATATTTTACTCAAATGCCTTGCTAATGTTTTCAATTCTAATAACAAATTAATTTAATTAAATAATAAATTCATTATTACAAAAAACAGAACAAAATATAATAAAATTTATTGCTGATTAGTTCGTGAAACCATCTTTTTTCAAAACCCAATCACCGGAATATAAAACGTTTGTTTTTAGAAGGAGTTTAAACGAAATTTCCTTAGCTTACAAAGAAATTAGTTAGATACAAACCAGCAAAAAAAACTTTTTTTAACCTTTCTCTAACCATCGTTTTCAGATTTGGTAATTTTGACCCAATCTTGAAATTGATCACATTAAAAAAAAAATATAAGTACTTTATACAGATAAAAGGAATTTGCCAACAATTAACTATGTAACAACTAAAAATAAGAGCAAATAAATAATTCTTACTTTTATAGGAACTTTAAGTCGTTTTCTATTATTTTCTAATATAATAACAGCTTCACTATAGGACANGAATACATTCTAAACAATTTCATCTTTACAGGATTCCAATAAAGATTCAGTAACGTATTTTATGCATTTCTCAGCGACCTAAAAATGAATTTGAAAAAATATTACAACAACTTATTAAATTATGATGGATATAATTATAGAATTAATACTATTGTTAAAATATCCATAGTACTAGTTTTCAATGTACACAGTTTTAAATAAATATATTAAGTTCAGCTGCATATAAATGATTCAAATTGAAACATTAATTACATAATATAAGTGGTGAAATTCTGATGATATAATTATTAATTGAGTGTTACAAAGACTGTAAAACAATACAAAAATTACTTGGAGAAAAGTTAACTTTTATTGTTTCTGATTAAAAACATCTGTCAAATATTTTTTTACCATTATTTCAAAAAATTTTTCCATCCAGTTTTTTTTTGTTATTTTCTAAAAAAACATATTTCACGACTGAAATAAGAATAAAAAGAGATGATTAAAAAATACAGAAAAATTTGTAAAATTTTTTCAACTTTTTTTTGTGTTGAAAATTAGAGTTTATTTGGAACTACGCTCTTTGCCTGGATTCTCTATTCAAATTCAAGGGCATATTTTAATTTACATGTAAATTAAGAAAACAAAATAAATAATATGATTTCTTTACTTTTGGTTCACAAAAAATGCCTTGCCTCTTCTCAAGCATAAAATAAATAAATAAATATTCAAAATACACTTGTAAAATATAATGCAAACTAAATTGGTTTATGATTTTAGCTTAGATAAAGTGGAAATCTTAAAATTAGTTTGAAGAAGGACTTAATTATTTTCTGTTAAAAATAGTTATTTTTTTATGTAATGCACTAAAGAAAAAAAAATGTTTGAAAAGTTAAAGTTTGTTTAAACTTTCCTATTTAGGATGCTTCTTTAAAGATTGAATCAAAATTTTGTATTAACACAAATCACATGACAAATTTCTTATAAAATGTTATTCAATGCTAACGTGGAGTTAGGTTTGACAATTTTCGCTGCAAGTCATTATAAATTTTACGTAACTGCTCATGTACTATTATAACTGCTCTTGAAAAAAATATACATATTATCAATATATCATCATCTCACGTAGAATATATCTTTAATCTGGAAATCTTTTTCAAAAACTTTCAACTTTTCTTTCAGTTTTTTATTTATAATAAGTATCAGAAAATTGTTTTGCTCTTTTCCACAGCAAAAATGAAGTTTGTCCCAACATAATGTAATAAAAGTAAATATGTCAGTGATATATTATAACTATAGCTATTGTAACAAGCACAAAATACTACATTTTAAAAAGAATTTCAGATTATGGGTAATATTAAGGAAAACAATAATTTATTAAATTACTTCAAAAGCTTCTATATTAGGAATACTCACCTGCAACACATCATTTATTGTTTCAACGAAAGCTATTTCAGCTTCAATCATTTGAAATTCACTTGCATGTAAACGTGTTTGAGAGCCTTCAGCTCTAAAAGTAGGCCCAAAGGTATAAACACGAGATAAAGCACTGAAAGGTAACAAAACAAAACATTATTTTTAAGTTAAAGTGTTCCAATAAAGTAGCTTTATGCGGTCATTTGTTATGAAAACAAAAGACAAGATGAAATATTGCTAAGATACTTGGATTTTTATAGACACTTGGAAGGGAGGGGAGACAGAAATATAAACAATATTTAAATGTCCTTTACTATTTTTTATTGCCGAAAAAACTTAATTCATTTAAATACTGAACACATCATTTACTTGCTAAATTAAGTACCGATTTAAACATCATGTAGTTAGAGTACAAATTTTAAACTTTGAGATGCTTTGAATCTTCATTTGATTTACAAAAAAATTGAAATAAATTTTTTAAAAGAAAATATAATATGAAGCATTTTTATACAGTAATGGAAAACTATTTTCTTTTTAAATTGGTTATTTAGAGTAAAAACTAATGTAAACAAAAAATTTTATAAATTGCTATTAGAAGAATAAAATTTAGTATTAAGCACCAAGGCAAGTTTAAATAAAATTTACTCCCATACATAGTGATTTAACATGAGATAAAATTCAAATTGAATAAGATTCATAATAAATAACTAAATTCTACTTCAAAAAATATAAGTAAATATTGTACCTAACCATAGCTTCTAAATGCAGTTGTCCTGATACGGTAAGGTACGTTGGAGAGCCAAAAAATTCTTCTTCATTATTTATCTTTGAACTAATTGGAGGTGATTTGTCAAGTTTCAAATTATCATTTAATGCATTGCTTTGATCTTTAAACTCAACAGAATTTTCTTTAGGAAGTTTATCTTTGTCTCTCACCTTAAAAAAAGGAGATAAAATAATAAAAATTGAAGTTAAAATTAGAGTTAAAAGAAAGATTGAGAATTTTTGGATAAATTTTGCAACAAAACTATCATGCTGAGTTATTAGTAATAATTTAGAAATCAGCCTACATGCAAACACACTTCTATAGCAAACTTACTGATAACACAAGAAATTATTGCCCAATTAAAAAAATTCCATTTATGGTATGGTTTTTGTTAACTTCCAGATTTTGTATCTCTCAAAAATGTGACGAAATAAGATAAATTTCATACAAACTGATTTTTTTTAAATAAAATGTAATATTTTATCACTTATAAAATTTCATTTCTGTTGAGATTTTTAATTAAGAAACAGAAAAAAAATGCAAGTTATACAAATTTATTTTATTATATCAACAAATTGTGTTTTTATCTTGCTATATTATACCAAACAAATTAAACACAGCTACTGAAATAAAAAATATTATTTTCACCTCGATTGAAAACACTTCACCAGCTCCCTCACAGTCATTTTGTGTGATGATAGGGGTGTGAATGAAGCAAAATCCCTCCTTCTGAAAATATAATTAAATGTATCAGAGAAAAAAAGCATTCTCTAAGCATAGATTTTAAGGCTATAAAAAATTAGTGCTGCATTCTTATATTAACACCCATATTTGAACTTTTATTTTCCTGAAACTTTTCAAAAATTATGTGCTCTCTTTCTTACGTTATGTATAAGAAAATTATGAGTAAAAATTCTGTATGAGAAATAAATTTTAATGAATAATAGGTCTTAAAGACTTATTATATGGGATAATTCTTTACTCGGATAAGTCAAAGTCCTAAGGATTCCGGTTACAGTACAATATAAAAAAAAGTACATAATGAGGATTATACTAGGAAAAATTAANTTAAAATTCGATATCTCAGGAAATATTCCAACAATTTAGCTCAGATACATTGTAGGGGGAAAAATCTTAAGGACCCGGTTTTACTCGATTTCCTCCATAAATTTTAAAGCAAATTTACTCAAATTTCCTAAAATCCCACATTCATAGACTCGGATCTTTAGTTGAAGGCTCGACTCCCAAATTTTATATCGTCCTATATTATTATTTTTATATTTTCCATCATATAGAAAAATAATTGTATGAATTAATCGTAAGATTTGAAATGCGATTTACACAGTTTAAAGACTAAATTGTTTACTATTGTAACATTTTCATACGATATTTTATTTAATTTTTACTACGTTATTGAATTTAAAAAATGTATTTATCAACGTATTTGTTAATAATGAGATGACTTCAAAAAACAAAACAAAAAAGAGATTAATAAAATTTAAAAAAACTCGGATAAAAATCATAAGAGTTTTTATTAAAATTAATTAGAGTATTTAGTTATTATAATTGTTAAAATAATCATGTTTAAAAATTTAAACAACGGCATTAAAAAACACGTCATCTATTGAACTGTGTAAATATTCTTGTACCTTACTTGATTAAAAAACTTCATTCACTTCAAAAATATATATAGAAGGAACGAAAACGATTACAAATATAAAACGTAAAATTGCCAACGAAAAAAGTGTCACATCAGGTCATCTAAATGCCCTGGAATCTTGTTTTATTCATATGAAAATGTAATCCCTTAAATTTACTTTCTACTTGAGACTGCACTTCATTAATTAATTGTATTATTTTAAACTTCGATATTAGTTATAAGTTAAATAAAATATTTATTTTGCTGGGAAATTAGAAACTTTTCCACATTCTGCAATTATTCTAAAATATACAAAAACTAGAAGGAACTAGTCTATGTAGCAACTTAGAATATAACATAATATGTCATCAATGTTTTTTTTTTCTTCCCCAAAACCATACAAGATTTTAAATTTAAATTAAATTATAGATTTATGTGTAAACAATTTAATTGTATAGATGCATTCATGGGATAGAGATGCACTGTATAGAATTGTATTCAAAAATTTTATTTTGAAACGCAAAAATAATAAAAACACACAAGTTAAAATAAATTAAGGTTTTAACTTCTATAAATTCTCTAACCAGAGTGCATCAAAAATAATGTATTTCTTAAAAGATCTTTCAGAAAATTTGCAAAAGACCTGATTGCAATAATAAAGCCAGATTAGGTTATAACTGTCACTAATTTAACAAAGAACTCACTAAAATATTTGTTAAAACTTTTTAAATTTTTGTTGAGAAACTTAAAAATATAATAAATTATTATGATTTTTAGTGAAGTTGCTTATTTAGATATTAATATATAGAAATTTATAAATATATTCAAAGCTTTTGATAAGCACTGATCATATAAAATCATATGTGATACAAAATAGAAGCATATAATAAACTGATCAATAAAATATGATAAGTAGATAAACGATTTCAGTATCAAGGATAGTTACAAACTATATTGAACATAAAGGTTTACAATGGTATAAATACATAATATTCTACTACGCAACATGGTTTTATTGACATTAAAAAAAACTATCAACAGTGACTCCCTTTTAGCAGTATCTGAATTTGGGTTAATAATTTCAAGAATTAAACTAGAAATGTTGCTGCAGAATTAAATAATGATAATTTTAAAAAAAAGAATGATAAAATATACTTTTAAAAATGAATTTAATGATGAAAATGGGGTAAATCTTTTTTTAATAATTGTCACTGTTAATTTTTCAAGGAAAAAAACATTCACCAAGACATTAGTTTGTGAAATATTTAATATACATTTGCAAAAATTGTAAATTATACATTAATTTTCGTTCTCTAACTCTTGCATACGTCCCCATTTGTTACACAAAACAATGCTTTTACAATATCTGTTTTGCAAACAGTTTATATTTATATTTACTTTTCAATATTTATAAGTGCAGTATAGTTTTATATAAATGTAATAATATTTGAAAGTTTTAAACAACAATAAACAATATAACTCATCCTAAAATTACATACTATAAATTAAGAAAAAATTAACAGTGAACAAAATTATGAGCAATAAAAGTAAATAAAAAAGATACTTCAGCACATTCGCTATATGTTTTCCAAGAATTGGCATGTAGTTCAACTTCTTGCCCTTTATGCAGGCTTTTAACAACAGATCCTTCAACTTTAATTGAACTTCCATATTTGGGTGGTATGCTAATTTAAAAGAAACACAGTATTTAAATAAGTAAATAAATTTAAAGTAATAAATTTAGAAATTTTTTTTTTCAACAGTTCTTCAGACTGACCACAGTTAAAATAAATCCCAATGATGATAGATTTATTATTTTATTTATGTACCTTAAAAAAAAGAACCTGCCTTTTATCCAGCTATCACAAAAACCTGGGGGTTATAATGGTAACAGGGATAAGTCACCTTCATAGGAGAGTGGGAAATAGTTGTTTCATTTTGTTGTAAGTTGGGGGAATTATGTCATTCCTTGAACTCTCCTCCGTTAAAAGTCATATTACTCCAATTTCCTAACAATCCTAGCAATTAGCTAACAGGGCAGTATCTCAACTAAGGCATAATTACGACAACACTTTGAAAATAACATGTAATTATATAGAAATCCTTCAGATTTCAGCAATTTATTCTATTTAAATATTACCACCATGATTTAATATCTCATATAAAGTAATTAGCTTTTATGATTTTACTAAATGCTTTTCTATCTTCGAATTCATATTTTTCACTAAATATTTCAATATCTGCAGTTTTGTTATAACTTTTTTTCCTCCAACTTATTGAACAGAAGACAAAGATAATTAATATTTTGTTTCCTGCTATCACCTCATGATACATGATTATCGCAAAAAAAATATTGGGTTGTTTAAAAAGTAATTTAGTTTTTTTTAAAAAAATTTCTTTTTTATTTTATGAAAAGGAAAGGCGGTTTTCTTATGGTTAAAAATACTTCATTGAGTTGTATAATGTCCATTCTGATTACTTTTTGGCATCTCTTTGTCAGTAGCATGATTCAATGCTCTTAAAACTTTTATTCTTTTTTAACAAAAAACTGACACATATGGGGATTGTCATCCACATTTGAAGCAAAGGTTTGACCATCTAAATTTTTTTTGCAGAGACTAGAATATTGCTGCAGACAACCTATATCTAGTCCAATGGGATAAAAGGCTTTGAAAATGACTAATTTTCTTAACATTTGAGAAGCAAATCACAGACATCAAGGTGACAGAACAAATTTCTTTCTGTAAGAACATGAGAAAACCATATGTTGAGTCTTAAGTTAAAACCTTGGTGTTTCAAATGATCACGATAGATTGAATTCGATAAATTTAATACTTCAACAAGCTTATGAGTTGTTATTCACCAATTTGCATAAATAAGATTGCTGGATAGAAATTTTGCAAACTAGTTTTGGCTCAGACAAGCCTACTACTAATACCTCTTATCCATACACATAAAAAAAAATTTCTCTTGCTTAAACAAAATTTTTACCCTTTCAATAGTAAAAAAAATTTATATATACCGAAATGCAGCTTTTCACTTTCCATATTTGAAAGGGCATCAACCAAAAACTACTGTGTAGAATCAATCAGACTTTTTCACAAGCAAGCGTTGCTATATCAGCGGTCAAAATAAGTAACAAGTATACGGCGTAAGTGCTTTACTGCAGGCATGACTTTTTTGATTCCATCCACAAAAAATGAATATTAAGTAAATTTATTGAGAGTAGTGAATAAAATTTAAATAAATAATACCCACTTGTTTATATATTATTTCACATGGTTCAAAAATATTTAATAAAAACAATTCATGAAACTAAATGAGTGTATAATAAACAATGCAGGCATGGGAATTACAGACTATCAGTTTTTAAGGTGGGCAAAATTAAAATATACAGCTACAAAAATTCTCCAAGTACCACATACAAAAAAAAAAAAGAAAAAAAAAATAATTCACCATTTTCTTCAATCTGTAAAACAATATGCTCTTTTTAAATCCTTAACTTTAAAAAAAAAAAAAAAAAAAACTGAAAAAAAAAAACTATATTGCATTATACATGAAAATTTCTTTTATTTGTCAGATATATTAGGGGTGGGATCTTTAATAGTATCCTAATTTTTACGGGAGACAAATATCCATTGTCTCCTTTCACAATAACATCCATGGATGCGGGGAAAATTTCTCGAAAGATATTTGCAAACAGTGAGCTTGGTTATAGCCCTGTGAATCTCCACCAGACTAACTTAAAGTCAAAAACTGAACTTTTTAAATATTTAATAAGATATCGCTCTGAGATTATAGAAACATGCATTGATTAGTTGAAGACAGAACTTAATGCCCAAAAGTAGATAAACTTAATAAGATGAACTAATTTTAGTTTTCATATATCACAAAAAGAAAACAATATCAAATATAAATCATAAAAATTTTGATACCATTTTTACTTAGATTATACTTAAATGTGAATTAGAAACCCATAATATGTTTATAATTTTGACACAGACTCTAAAAACATACATAAAGGATAGCTATTTAGCAGCATTTTTGACAAATAGCTTTAATACAAATCAATTTATATAAGAATTACTTTGCAGTAATGCATTGCATTATTATTACAATGACAATGATATTTAAATAGGCAAAGCTCTCAACCTCTAGTTGTCTGAAATAATTTTGGAATTGATAATGAGTTTTCCTGTGAATTAAAATGAATGAACACTGAAAACATTTTACTTGTTTAAAAACTTCATTCACTTTAAATACCAACATTACTTTCAATCCAATCACATCAGCTCTTCTTGATGCTCTGGAATCTTGTTTTATTCATATGAATACTGATTCCATTATTAACAACATTAGTTCCTTACCATAGCACGTGGAAATGTGTTTTACCTTGATTTGAAACTGTGACCACTACGATTTACCCTGATTTGACTATTTTTGAAGCGAATGAAGGTTATAAAAAAAGAATAGCTTTCAGATTTAGTTTCTTGGAATATTTCTTAAATACTAAAAACATTTGACATAAATTTGGTAAGAAAAATTACGTAAATAAAAATGAATAACTTAAGAAAACTTACCTATGCTCTTGCGCATCTAAAACTATTTGAAGTCTGCCAAAACATGTTCCATCAACAAGATCCACAAAATATAAATCTTTGTGATTCCTAACAGATTGAACCCATCCCTGTGAGATCAAAACAAACAAAAAATTTATTGAAACAAATACAAGTTTCATTAGCAGAAAGCTATAAATAAAAATTATAATTTAATTAAAAAGAATTACTTAATTGCAGGATGTTGTGAAAAAGAAAGGTAAAGTTATTTCTAAACAAGCAAATCAAAATTAAAAGTAAAATATAACAAACAACAGACAAATCATGCGGTAAATACGTTAATTTACATTATTGACAAACCATGTGAAATATTTACCATATAACATTAATTTTTACAATGTTCTTTTACATTCCTTGAGATCAAGTAGTCTTTTTTTACATTTTCTGCCATATTACTAAATAACTTTGCATCAAATAATAGGTATTCTGTTCCTGTGCTCTAAATTAATTGGTATCAGCTAGTGTGAGAATTAAAGGGAGTACAATGCTGACCAAGCAGATGATCTTGAAATTATCAAGTCTCAAATCACAATAACTCTCTTTGTCATCAACTGACTGTTCTAAGAATGTTTTACTTAGCTAATTCTACTATTAATCTTTCTTTAAAACATATATTGATATTAATAATATTCAGTTTTCTATTAAATTCAAGTAATAATCTTTACTAGCTTCCAATGCACTTTAAATTAAACTTTTTACTGTTACTTATTGTCAATACAAGTTAATTTTTAAAATTTAATTTGTACAGTCATGAGAATGGCTCCAGCTTATAAAAAGACATAATTAGTTACATCACGATGAATTCTAACACACTAAAATGGTAGATGCAATGCTCTCTCTATTACAGTTATTTTAAATATCATAAAAATAAATTTAAAACAAATTTAGCAATTCACCTCTACAGATCAATGAGATTACACTTTTATTTTGCTAAACAATAATTTAAAGGGAAGCTTTGACATGAATTCATGCAGGGTTCCCCCCTGAAGAAGTCCTGTATTGCATTCAAGATGATTGTTTTGTTGCATTTTTATATTTAAATTTAAGCTTAATTCTCTAATTTTTAACTTTAAATTACTGTGGATTAATCAGTTTTTGCCTATATTACACAGAATATGTAATTTACTATATTAAAGTTGCATTTATAATCACATAATAAAATTTTTTGCTCTGTCTAGGTATGAGGAGGAAACTAAATCTTTTACCTGGTTCTATGTCTTCCAAAATTTTTATTTACAAACCAGCCAGTTTTGGATATAAGGATCTGGACATAAATTGGATTTATTACCCAGCAGGGTATTACAGCATTTATTATTTTCAAGTTCCATCTTTTTCATATAGTGCAAAGATAATCCTTAGGGTCAATGGCAGAGTTTTGAATAATGAATGTTTTTTTCACCACTTCAATTAAATTTAGTTTAAAAATATAATAAATATATAGGTATTTCGGGCTGAAATTCGGTAGTCAGGTCAAGGTACCATGAATCGGGTAATTTATGCCGATAAAAGGGTAATAAAAATCTGATCGGTTATCCACCGGTACATTGTTATATTTAAATATTAAAATAGAGTTATTAAGTTAAAGTTATCGATGCAAAGCTATTTAAAATTAAGCATTTTGAAATAATAACTGTTCAAAGACAAAATTCGAACTAAAATTTGCAAACAGAGAAAAATTTATAACAATACCCGGACTAAAACTGTTTTATTTATTGGCTTGATTGAAAGAGCTTCCTTTACTGTTAAGGGTAGAGGGATAGTGCAAAATCTTCTTTGTAGAGTCAAACACTTTTGAAGCATGCGAACGGTCATTATTTCGTCTGTTTGTTTACTAATAAAAGGTAGTGGTTGCCACTTTGAAAACTTTTCTTCAAAACTTTTGCAAGAGTGTTATGCTGTTCGCTAGGTAACTTGGAACAGAAATGGATGCGTTTGATTGGATCTTTTACTTAAAGACGCATGCATAGACTCGTTTGATTGGCGTTTATAGTTTTCCTCACAGTGATGCTACTCTTAAATTAAAAAAAATGGTACACCCTTACGTTTAAAAAGACAGAAATAGACAGCCAAAACCGTAGACATTGACAGATTTAAAAAGGCCCCGCCAGTCAAAAATAATAAATTGTAATAATATTTTAAAATAATTACATATTTTAAGTATGTCGAGGTACATTTTATTATAAAGACTTTTTTCTTATGACTGTTATTTGTCTCAAGTATTGTTTTGTAAAATGGAAAAGATTAAAAATTTAATTGAGTTAGAAAATGATTTTAGCGGAAAAGAAGGAGCGTTTTCATTTGATGTTTTTGTTAAATACCTAGAAAATAAATATGGAGTAGTATCTGAGTGCATAAAAGATTCCAATAATGATATGAAATGCATATACTGTCAAGATTCATTTATGAAGGATGTTTTTAACTTTTTTCCTGACCGACTTTGCATTGATGTTACTCATTGTATGGTAGCTGATATTTTTATGTACATCTTTCTTTGCGAAGATTCAAACGGACGAAATGAAATAGTAGCTGTTGGTTTTTCAACAAGTGATAATTCTGAATCCTTTTTATGGCTTTTGAACACGTTTAAGAAGCATAATCCTAATTGGCGTAAAACGAAAATATTGACTCTTGATCCTGAAATAAAGTATAAAGATGTAGTTAGAACTGTATTTCCAACTCCGTATGCCATAATATGTTTTCATCATGCTCTCAAATCGTTTAACAAAGGTGTAGAATCAATTAGAATTCAAAACATGATTCCCAATGATCAAATTAAATGTGCTGTGGATTTATTTAAAAGTATGTACAACTCAATTAGTCATGCTGAGTATGAGATGTATTATCAACAATACATTATGTTGCATAGTTGTTTAGTATTTTATTTTCAAGAAGTGTGGCTGCCTTTACAGCCATTATGGCGAATTGGACTAGATTTTTTTCATGAAAATTTATTTAGCTCTCTGAATTATCATTTAGAAATTTTAGACAATTCAATAAAAGTAATATTTGTCTCAGAAGAGAGCTTGGCGAAGTTCATTGAAAAATTGTTTGTTATACTGTCGATTAAAAGGAAAGAAAAATCTAGCTTGAATTTGCTCACAAATCCTTTATTTTATTCTCGATTTTCTACCGAGTACCAAATTTCCAGAGTACTAACCCCATATGCTGCCAGGTTTGTTATTGATCAATACGGCTTATCTTCTGAAATACATATGGATTGTAGCATTTTATCTGACAGTTATTTTTTTGATAGCTTAGGCACGTCAGTTAATGCTACTGTATCAATGTGCCAATGCAATTTTTTCCTGTATTTTTTTTTGCCTTGCCGACACATTTTTGCAGTGAGGAAAACACTGAGTCTTTGTGCCTTTGATGAAAATTTAGCAGATTCTGTTTGGATTATGAAATACTACCAGTCTTCTCTTTTGTCAATTCAAACTACATTGAATGGGATTAATAATTTTGTTTCAAATGATTTAAAGCATTTGTTTGTACAAAATTTATTAGAAATTTCCTTACTATCTTTTTACGAAGATTCTCAGATATCAGAGTCTCGTGCAGAATTATTGAATGAACTCGTGAAAAATTGGGCAAATAATAAAGATGTTTCCATTCAGTTTGAGGGTGTGGAATTAGTTTTGCCTGAAAATAATCGAGACAATTTTTTAATGGATCATATTTCTCAAAAGTTTAAAACTGAAGAAGAGTTTAATTCTTTTCCTACTCAATTAAATAAACCTGTCTCTGTATTAAAAAGAACCCCCGTTTCTTCAAAATCATTCAAAGTTGAATATGCAAATCCAGATTTTGGTGGTTCGAGTGAGAGTTCTTTTTGTAAGTATAGAATAAATTTCAACAATTTCTGCAATTATTATATGTGGTATTAGAATGGAAACTTTTGTGTTTATTATTAATCCATTTTCAATTTTATTAGCAAATCTACAATAAATTACGTTGTATATTGTTAAAATATAAATAATTTATTAAATTTTATCGATCCATCTTGGTTGAAAAATGTTAAGCCATATGGATAAATATTTTGCATGTGCAAAACCAGATATAAATGACTAGTTTGAATTCAATAAATGAATTTAATCAATAAATGTTAAAGAATATCAGGCAAATGTTTAATGCTGATAATTTTTATTGTGGCAAAAATTTTTCTCTTGATTGTAAATTACAGTAAAAAAATTTATTTTTCCTGAGTTACATTTTGAAACAAAAGAAGAAAAAAGAGTTTTTAAACTTGTGTTAAAATATATTATCAATAAAATAAATTTAGTCCAGAAAATTAAATGTATGAAACCTAAAATAGTTTTTAAATTTAAAAGCAAATAACTTGGTAAAAGAGTTTCTGTTGTGATATTATTTCTGTTCATTAATATCTGTTCTTTTGTACATAATATTTTAATGACCTATAATTGGTTTAATAATAGCCACAAAATACTACTTGATATAATAATGTAAAATGTAATTTAATCACTAATTCAAATTCTTTTGCATTAACTATTTTAATTTCTTTATAAGTCATTTTAAAAATAATAATAAAAAAAAAAACTTTGAATTTCAAGGCATTAAGAATTATTATCTTATCTCTTAGTTATGATCATTTCAGTTTGATAATTTAAAGTATTATCTACTGTTTTTAGAATTCTTTTGTTTCTTCTTGTAATGAAGATTTATTGCATTGTTTCCATAGCTGCATTTTGTGAAAAGGAACTCAAACAAAAGAAATGGAATTTCAAAAGCAAAGTTTTAGATGGACCTCACATAAATTATGCCTATTTATGTCGAATCATCTGCGATAGTAAGGAGAGTATTATAGACTGGTTGAGACAAATGGAATTAATTTGTACTAGTATGTTATGTCCTACTTGTGGCTGTGCAATGACTCTCAAATTAGTTCCCCGACTATCTGATGGAGCTGTATGGGTTTGCTCTAATGATATGGTAAGTTACGCCATAGACTAATTTTACAGTTAATTTCAAATACTTTTGGATAGTGATGTCGATTGCAAATTTGTAGTTTATCTCTTGTAGATAAAAATGATATGTATGGTTTATAATCATTTCAAAATTAATTAGGTGTTCCTTAAAAATGATATTAATCAAAGAAAAAAAAATCTAAGCAAATTAATGAGATTTATGTAAGCAATAGTTGTTTTGTAAAATATTACTTACATAAAATTTGTTAAACAGTTTTAGGCACCTTAATATAATTATAAAATGTAAAAGTTTTTATTAAAAAAAATATTTGATGAATATTTTATAAAGCACCAAAAGCTGTTTTAAATAAGTTAATTTAGCAATCCTAATTTGTACTTCATTAAATTCTAGCTGTCCCAATTTTTATGTATTAAAAATAAGTTTTAAGATCATGGCCACAGGAAAAATAATATTTTTAAAAACTTATGTCAATGTTAGTTTTCTAGAATAATTTGAAGACCATATTTATAAAAGATTGCCCATTTTAAAATATGTAATCCATTTCCACAATTTGTTGATATTTGATACTTATCATTATCTATAAAAGCATTACAGGCAATTTTAAAATGTTTAAACAATTGTAAAAAGTTAAGGATTGAAATTTATAGTAAGTATTTGACAAAAAGTTTTGAAACTATCAAAAATTATCCTAAAATTATCCTAAATCCCTATTAGAAGAAATGGAATTTAAAAGAAGGCAATGACTCACTCTGTCTAACCAAATATGTTGATGTTGGTGAACTATAAACATATATTTATCATAATTTGTTTGCTTTTTGCTGTTTCTTAAAGAAGCATTTAATTTATAAGCTTTAAAAAGGCTTTTTGGTGAAATAAAATTACCTATATCTTAACTTTGATAGGTTACATAAGATCTGACTGTATGTTAATTATCGTTCTGTTTACTCAAATGTGATAAATTTAGATACTTGTTCTCATTCAAAATTTTTTAGGATTGTTATGATTTGATTGTTGATTATGATTTCAGGAAAAGAAACAAAATTGTTCTCGAAGGTGCTCAGTCCGAAGAGGCTCTTGGTTTGAGCTAACTAATATGAGTTTTGAACAGATACTTACATTTTGCTATATGTGGATTAACAGCTACAGCCAGGGGCAAATTATATCGGAAACTGGAATATCTACTGCTACTTACATCTCATGGAATAAGCTTAACAGGAGAGTTTGTGAAGAATACCTTACGGAAAATACAAGTTATTCATCCACAACAAAGGTAATTTAATTTTTTTAATAAAAGAAGATTGAAATGATAACATGAACCTTTTTTCTTCTTCAAACAGATGATTTTGATTAAATATTGTTCAGTTGAAAAAAATGTGAATTTTTATTATTCTACAATGCTGTACTCTTTCAAATCTTAAATCAATATTCTTATAGTTTTAACAGAAATAATAATAATCTAAAGATCTTAGGAGTTTCCCTTTATTAGGTAATTATGTGTCTCATAATTGAGAGTTCCCTTCTGATCGTTTCAATTTTCATTATGTCGCTTTGACCTTTTACACCAGGTTTAATATGTTGCATAATCAAAATTAAGAAAAGAAACAGTTTAATTAATAAAAATTTGTTAAAACAACATTTTCTTACAAGGCATTTGCCTGTCGTCATTACATCTTTTAATAAGTAGTGCATGGCCTAATTATAATGACCCAGCATTTAATGAGATTCTGAATTTAACCCGGAAAATTTAGCCTTTTGTTTGTTACAGTATTATAAATGCATTAGAGAAATGAGAGTATAATTTTTGAAATAATAAGAATATCAAAGTAAAGCATTGTCATAACAAGCCATTATAAGCTATGGGGGTTCATGAAAGTCTACAATTTTGTGACCAACACCATGATTGTTACGTTGGAGTCAGTATTACACACAAGCTGTCTGTACACCCCAGTACCCATCCATCTGAAACTGAGTTGGCTTCAAGTCGCCTCTAAGAATCAGAATTGATTTTAACCACAAGGATAACTCAATGCCTTTACCCACTGAATCATTGCGATTTATAATATTACAATTATGTATTTTTTAATTAAAATTTTATAACCGGTGTTGAGCAGCTGGCCCAATTTTGAGTTTACAACTATCACTGTTCAACTCTGTTGCCTTGTAATTTTGAACCCAATCCAGAAGACAAGGGAGCTCCTGGATCAAGCTAGCTTTTTTAGAACACTTTTTGGTGAAATTAACCTACATTTGCGTTACATGGAGAAGAAAGCTATGAAAACTTTCCATGGTTAGCCGGATGCCGAGGAGATTCTAACCCATGATACAGATACTATTAAGGAATTAAGGATAAGCTCTGTAGTCAGTGTGAGCCAGGAGCAGAATTTATACCAACCAGCCACAGCTGGATTAGAATCTGAGTCACCTCATTGGGAAGTGAATACTTAATCTAAACCATCCACAACTCATTAATTATGTATTCAAAGTAGTGACGTCTCCTTTTTTTGTGCTTTTGTTTTTAAGATTTTATAAACTGAAATATTTTTAACACAGACATGCTTCAATGCCAGTGAAATGTAACAGTTTGGAGGTATGCTGTGTATGCCTCCTAGTCACAGCACATACATCCTTTGATTTTATTATCTTGAGTCAGGGTTGGCAAGGTTTAGGACAGATATGGATTAATCCACGGTTTAAACCGTCCTGTCCAAAACTGTCTTAAACTGTCCAAAACCCTTTTAATCAAATTATGTCACAATTTTATCTGAACAATATTTAAGAGGTAAAATAAACATAGAACTGATAACGTAATGATAATTAAATATAATAGAGAATATTTGTTTTCAAAAGTATAATGTTTTATTAATATTGTTTGACTCTTCAATTTAAACAAAGGAAGATGGATCCGTAATCAAGTTCAATTGGTCCTCTCATTCAGTAGTACATAACTGAAGTTTGGCCTTGCCATACAGGTTAAAATATTAGAAACTAAGTCATAAACAGGTTTATTTATCTATAATACTATTCAAGAATACTTTTATTTCATTCATGTTCAATTCTTTTAGCATAGTGGTGATACATCACCAGTGTCAGTAACTGAAACTGATGTTATGCCCTTCAAAATTGTTAATACATTTTTCAGTTATCTTGTATTTTCAACTTAAACTAATATATTTATATTTAAAAACAATTTTTTTAAAATAGATGTATTTTTTATCATCCTGTGATGCAGAAATTATAAAATTTTTTTAAAAAAATATGAAAGGTTAATTTTTGAACAAATTTAGTATTTTTTTAAGAAAAATTATTATTTTTTAATACTGCCATATTTGTCCTTATGCAAAAATATTATTTATCAGTATTAAAAGCATATTTATATTTAAAGGATTAGGTATTCACTTTTGTTGTTCAATGAATTGTGGAGCTTCAAAAATTATAAACCTTTTCCTATTATATTATATTATTTTCTTTTAATAAGTTTAGTAAATTGTATAAAAAATATCAAATATTTATTGATACATGTAATTATTATGTGTACAATGGTTACACCTATAGAATTTTTACCTTTTACCAAAGTTCAAGGTTTTGGACACTTTAAGACAGTTTTACCCAGTTTAGGACAGTTTTACCCAGTTTAAGACAGTAAAACCTACGTGTCCTGTCCAAAACCAGTTTAGGACGTCCAAAACCTCAACCCTGTCTTGAGTACTTAACTGTATTTGATACTGTACCTACTCTCTCTCTATCACTTTTGTACTATTAAACTCAATATTTACCAACCACAAAAAAACATAATTGTTGAATAAGTAGTGTCAAAACAAGGTTGGCAATTTTTTGACATTGCATCTGTTTTTAAACAGTTTTAATTATGTATTGATAAAGCCATCACATCAAAAACTATGACAATTATTTTTAATACAAATATTGCTATCCATATTTTTATTTTTAAAACTATCACTGAAAAAAGTATCTTTAAAACTGAAATTTCATGCTTTGCTGTAACTCCTTTTCTAAAACAACTGCAAATAAATTCTGTTATTTTGAAGGAAAAAATATATTTTTGAGCTTATTCATGTCCATAAGATTATTTGAATTTCCAGAAATATCTTGGAAATATTGATTTGTGTAGTAGATAGGCAATGCTCTGAGTTATAATTTATTTTTTGAATTTAACTTTGAAAGCAGTAATTTTTCATTTAATTGTAAATTTTTTAATTTAATTGTAATGTTCAAAAGTAAAAATTCTCTAAGTTCTTTGACATTTTGATATTAATTGTTGTTTATGTAAAGATCTTGAAAGTATTCTAATTTTTCTCTGGTTTCAGATGGATTCAAGTGGTTATGCTCAAGTATTAGATGCATGGCTAGAAAAACGAGCTAATGAAGACACATTTTTAAAATTTTTGCAAGATGCAAATGCAATGCATAGAAAAGATTCTGCAAAGCACTCTGTGTGGTGAAGTAAAAATAATTAGCTTTTCTTATTATAAGACTTGAAAGTTTTGACGAAAATTGACATTTTTAAAACTGGCAGGTTTAATTTGTTACTAAACCTTTATATGTTAAATAGTTGAGGTAGTTAAAATGCTACAGGTTTGGCAAGTTTTTTTTTCTTATACTTATGTTTAATTTAACTTCATGAGAATTTAATTATGTTGTGCAGTAAATTAGTTTTTTTTTTAAAATTTAATTTGCTAAGATGCATATTTACAATTATTTATCTAGTCTTGAAAGAGCTTATTTTTGTTATATCTGTCATATTTATTTGCTCTAAATAAGTTTTTGTGAGCTTTCTTTTGTTTTAAAGATATATATTTATCTATTATGTTATTTCAATTTAATAAAGTTTTATTAGTTGGTTATTATTATAAATATGTTGTATTTGTTAAATATGTAGTATGTGTTGAAAAGCACTGGTATAGGTACACTTGAGTAGTTTATTTAACACGAAGCTGATTCTGCTGTAGTTACCCCAATACAATTACAAATCAGACAATTGACCACATGCCTAAGACCAGCAATCAGTTTTTGCATAAGAAATGACATATTTGGATCCACGACAAATTAAAAAAAAAATTTATATATACCATGTTTTTTTTTCATCAATTGCTTAGACACTAGCTGCTTTTTGATGAGCTAACAAATCAAGTAAAACCCATTTGAAGTAATACAAGTCATTGTGCGTCTTTTAGGGCATTAGTTGTGTACTTAAAAATCTGCTAGTTTGAAGACCAAAATGTCATATTTGACTTTTACGCCTCTGACAATTCTGCACAAGAAGGTCTTATTTCCATCATTAAGCGTTGCAGAAAAAAAATAATCATCCAGTCCTTTACGTGAAAAAGCCAGGATTTCAAAAAATTAAACTTAATTTTCTGTAAATCTGATATTTTCTACAATACTGCATCAGAAAATATATTTTGTTGGAGAAATTGGTCACTTTAGTGAATCTCGTAATATTCTTACATTGAAGTAGTATTAAAAAAAATTATTTCTACATTTCATTTCCAAGTAGTTAAAAATTCTTGTTCTCATGGATTTGAAAGCTAAAAGCTGTTGCTCCAAAGTTGTCTGCTTTTAAAATCCGAAATCATTGCTGCAAATATATCTAAGCATTGTAATTATCAATATTTACCTTTAATTTTTTTAAAAAAAATTACCGAAAACTAGTTTTATTTATTTTAACTGGTCTTCTCTTAAGTGGTTTTAAGCCACAAAAAAAAAACTGCTTTTATCTTCATTAAAATTTGTGTATCCTTTCTGTATTGATATTGCAAACCAGCTATTATGGAAATTAGTCGAGGTTTAACTGTAGTTGCATGGTCAACAAATTCTACGCTTTCCACTGACAAGCTTTTCAATGCCTTTTAAATATATAATGAATCGTTTCTTCAGTAGTTACATGCAAAGAGTTAAGATACCATACGTATATTCAATTTTAAAATGGAATACTTTTTATAGCATAATAATTGACAATTAACATTAGAACAGAATGAAATCAATCATCGTTCGTCCATAGACATACTTTAACATATGTCAAAACGGCAAACGATAATTTTTATCATATTTCTATTTTTTACTTGAAATATAATACTTCTTTTAAGAACTGCAGTGGTTCAGGAGATAGAGCATTTGCCTCCCAATGAGGTGGTCCAGATTCGAATTCCAGCAGTGACTGGTTAATTTGAATTCTGTTCCTGGGTTACACCAACCACAGTGCTGAAGTGAATATGCTCTGGTAGACGATCATGGAGGAGATTCCCCTTGCCGTCAAGCTGACCTTGGAAGGTTTTTGTGGTTTCTCTCTCCATGCAATGCAAATGCGAGTTAGTTCCATGAAAAAAAAGTCCCCCACGAAATGGTTTGTCACAATGCTTGATCCAGGAGTTCCCTTTTCGTCTGAATTGGCTACGGAGTTAAACATTGATAGTTGTAAACTCAGAATTGGGTTGGTTGTTCAACTCCAGTTATAAAATAAAATACTTCTTTTAAGCTTTGCTAATTACAAATTAACACTGATTTAAGTTTTGTTATCTAAGGTTAATAGAGATTTTAATCAAACTGATTTAAATTAACTAACCCTAGTGTACACTAGACCCCTTTAGTAAAGAGCACTAATATATCACTCCATTGAATCAAAGTGCCTTGGTGCAACGTTTCATCCATTGCCTTCTACTATACTGTGAAGTTCAGTTGACACAAAGAAGAAAATGATAAACCTTTGGTAATCATTATTATACAAAGCGTTTGTGTATTATTATTCTGCAGTTAGTAATTTTGTTGCAAAAGGTTTCTTCTTGAAGAATCTACAAAGTTTTAATTGAATATTGATAGAAAAGTTGATTAAATCTACTGTTAGTTTTAAATCACTACTGATATCAACATAAAATTCTTATAAAAAATCAATTCATGAACATCTACATCATTGATAAAAATTTAAATAAGCAAGTAAAATGTTAAAAGAAATCACATGCTTAGTTAATTTTCCGTAATGATGCATTTTAAGTAATAAGATTGATTAAATATATGGTTGATAATGCTACTAAAATTTGAATGAATGCTAGCTGTTTTATTCATGACAGTATTCATCAAATTTATAATTGTAGTTTTTAGAAAATTTTACATTGAATGAATATTTGTAATCCTAGTTAGTTAAAAATAAAGAGACTTATATTTGTCGATTTTGCAAATTTTTTTTTTCTCTGACATTAAAATATTAATTTATGACCCTAATATTTTAAATTTAATCTTTGAATTATTCAAATGAAAATTACCAAAACAAGGAAAATAGAAGTATATATGAAATATTTATATATAATCTAATATTTAAAAATATTGATAAATTTTTACTCTTTTGTAACTTAGCGATGAAGATTTTTTGCTTGTTTTTATTACAGAAACAATTGTATATATCTTCTATTTTTATTTGTATCAATTTCATTTTAGTATTAAAATTTCAACACAAATATAACCATTTTTTCGCTCCCAACTTGAGCTATATTTCATTTTTTCCCACCTGTTGAACAGTCTTAGGCTATCTGATGCAGGCAATAAATAACATTTGTTGTATGGCTCATTATATTTAACTCTGTAACTTAGAAATTTTAAAACCAAACTCTGAAGATGACAAAACTTCTGTGTCAAGTATCAGGATGTACTTCTTAATGTTGAGAATTTCTAAAAAGCTAACATTTATTTCCTTACAAGGAGATAAAAACTCTCATGATAATTAGTTTTATGAAGGAGGTATTCACATATTTTGCATTAGCATTGCGGTTGATATAGAACATGTATGTTGTACAAATTATTCAGCCATTAACGAATTTATTTTATTTCAAATATAGATCATTTGTAGCAGAGCCATTTCAGTCTTATTATTTGTAATAGTATATTATATACACTATTATATGATATTGATGTTTAGGTATATGTTTATAGCTGCTCGCAATTTTATTTGTTTATTGCTGGCTGAAATTTTATAATGAATTCTTTCCATTATTTTGACTGCATAATTGAAGCATTTCTTTTAAAACTTTGAATTGCAATAGATTTGCTTTTAAAATATTCTTTTAATTTTAATAAGCACAAAAACGTAGATTCAAAAATTTTAGTCTGCTTTATGAAATAAACAATATTAAAACTGCATAATTGCTATAAAATTAGCAATAGAGGCAGAAACCCGAAATATACAAGTACTGTTAAACTTATTAATATTTGTAAAATTTTTAGGAATAATAAATGTCTTCAATATTTTATAAAAATTATTTAATTACATGTAAACAATAATATACTTTAAAACAATATAATATAAGTCCAATATCCAAAATAACAATAGATCCCTTATTAAATAAGTTTAATAACATATTATTGATGAAATAGTTCAGTTCTTTTTATGTCTTTTTTGACAAAAAGACACTTAATTTGTCAGTTTAATTTATTAAGTTTTCAACAACATAACTGAACAAGAAAAAAAAAATTTAAATGCATAATTTTAAACATTTGATATGCTCTCTGTTTAGTCAATCAAAATATCATAAGGCAAAATGATTGTGCGTGTAGAAATTGAATTATGGATAGGACTTTCACAAATTACACTATTTACATAAATATTTAAGGAAAACATATTTTTTTTTCACAAACAATGAATTATTCTTGATTATTTATATACAATTATTGAATCAAGCTTTGAAAACAGAAATAAACACACACAAAAAGCTCTGTTTTCTTAGATTTCTTTGGAAAATTTTTTTCACGATGTGAATTTTTTAATTCACCAGTTCCTAATTACACCAAAAAAACAAAACAAATTCACATCTTTTTTTCCCAATTAAAATCTTAAATAGTTAAAATGCATGAGCATCTAATCCATGGACATTTGTTTCAACTGATAAACCAATTTCCCCAAATCTCAAAAGTCAACTTTAAATGCCTATTATTTGCCAAGAATACTTATTCAGTATGTCCAAGACACATTCTTGAAATATTACATAAGCTTTAATATACTTCATGCACTATCTCTTGTTGCTGCACTTATGATTGTTACACTAAGGTTGAAACAGGATTTTAGTTAAAATTATAACAAGACTAGATCACAAGCAAAGCACCTCATCAGCTTCACTTCCACTGCCATTCATAAAGCAGTCTACAAGGATGATTCCACAGAAGAAAGCACCAACGGCTGCCAGAAGAATACCTGCAGCAATTAGTAAATAACTTTTCTTTCTTTTTAAATCCCGATCAGTTTGTAGTGTTACTTGTATGAGACAAATTCCTGAAAATAGCATGGATATAAAAAATTTGAGTTTTAAGCAATTAAATATTAAAAAGTAAAATATTGTATAATGTGCCCAATATAGGTGTTATATTTAATCTGAAGACTTGGATAGTGTTGTGTAGAGTTTAATGGCAAAGAACTGGATTCCTTTATACCGCACCAAATATAAATAACCTAACATACTTGAGGTAAACTCATTAAATATTATAAATTAAGCCTGATGCAAACAAATTTGTATTTGTATGCAAATTTAAAGGAAGTGACATACTATTGAAGATACTGTAGGTATCATTTCATGACCTGTATAATGAGACTCATTTTAAGAGGCTTTTTTCTCCTCCAAAATTAATTCATCAAAATATTTGTTTGCATTGAACACTTTCCTAGTCTTAAGAAAAAGATTCTAACTTGAAACATATAATAGGGTGAATAGCATTTTTGAAAAGTGCTTAATTTTCCCTTTTTCCTTTATGTTGATTTTCGCTACGAATTAGGCAAAAAGACACGGTTCACATTGTTCTATTCAACGTTTTCTCAATTAATTCAAGCCCAATCTATTTCGGAGTATTGTCAGTCCGTAGCATATGAAAACGCCATTCGTTTAACATTATTCAAAATTTCATGATTTTTCACAAAAACAATGCCATAAGTTTTTTTTTTGACATGACGGTTAAAACAAGATAAAACCGTCAATTGTCAAAAACGTTTTGACCCTGCCTAATAATATTTTTTTAAAGTGCTTAAAAATATTTTTTGAGTGCTTAAAAGGTGCTTATTTTTGTTGGATAATTTGACTATGCATTCTGATATAAATCTTAAAAATAACATAGCTAGAGAGTTTTTCTGACATGATTAACATATACACATATATATATATATATATATTTACTGGAAAATAGTAATTAATGTGTGGCTAAATGTTTCAATTGCAAAAAATTATTAGTTTGTACACGTTGCTTAAGTTAATTTTTACAGTATACTTATATACTCTAGTTGGAGCTTTAATTGCTTTCCTAGCTTTGTTATTATTTATTGACAGTCATTTTTTGATGTGAAAGCACACAAAATAAATGTTAGTGAAAGATTCGAACACAGTCACATAGTAATTATAAAAGTACAAATTTAAAATTATTAATTAGCTTTAATAAATTAAGGGTTTCTTGAAAGTAGGTGTTCAAAATATATATTTGTGCAAACTCATAGGTAGATTTAAAATATAATTACCAGGATAAATGAAAATATTAGCTGAAGAGACTGATCCCAAAGCATGAATCACAGTGCCAATGCTTTTAGTATAAAGTGCAATTAGCAATGATGAGCTGAACCACAAGCTTGCAATGATGATTCGACGTCTTTTTTCTCCTATCATAAATTCAGCAGCAGATAGTTTTCGCAATTCAGAATAGAGTCCATCCACGGCACCCCTGTAGCATAAATAGTTTTTAACTCAACATGATACCAATTATTTAAAAATATTAATTTATGAAGTTTTAATTGTACGTAAATTGCAGCTTTTGAGTCTAAAAATATTTTTCTTGCTCACATCATCAAATCATTTTAATCAGACTAATGTTTGGTGTAACTAACAATGAATCTTTTCAAATGTAGTTGTTTGTAATAGCTTGAAACTTCTGTTAAATGTAAAAAGAAGAAAAATTGCTTATCTAAGGAAAATTACATCCTAATTAATCATCAACAACATCATATTAAAAATATCAGAATTTAAAAAACCAAAACATGTGAAAAGTGTTAAATAAAGTAATAAATAACTGCCTAAAAAACTATCATCAAACGATGTTGAATTACAATGGGATCATCACAAACCATACGAGTCAAAAAGTGATATTTCAAAATCGAAATTCGAACGGCGTAATAACATCGTATTCAAAATATCGGAATTAGAAAACAATATGTTAAAGGAACCGAAAAAAGGATAGATAAATGCTGCTAAACTATCAACTAATGACAAAATTATGATGGAATCGTCACGAAACGAGCGCTTCGAAAAAAGTGATGGGCCCAATTTCGAAAATCATATGTCGTAAAAACGCATTAAATATGTAGGATTTAATTTGAAAAACCATAGGGAAGCAGCTTAAAAACAATTGAAAAAACACGGAATTTTTTTCCTTCTAAAAAGTCTAATAATAAAAAAACAATGTTCTTTACCAAATAAGAAATTTTCAAAAAAAAACTAATGAGTAAAATAAAGTAATAATTTCCATTCTTCATGAAATTGGGCCCTAAAAATAAAACCTGGATCGAATTCAGAATATTTTAGTACTTATAACTTTTTAGTTTTCAAGTGGAACAGCAATTCCCCTGTTTCCTGCGAGTTCTTAATAACGAATTTAATTGAATTCATTTGCCAAACCTTGGTGATAGAGGATTAAGAAAATTAACAATAAAAAATAATAATTTATAAGAGATAATAAGACACTATCCCTATAAATTTCTCAATAAAAATAACAATACACAATCTGAAGTCCATCCAGCCTTCTATCTGTCATCCTGTCTGTTAACCATACGCCCTTTTTAAGTTGAAAGTTTTCTATGTCGGAAACCATAGCATAGGGGTGCACAACCTGCGGCCCTTCGACTACTGAAGTGCGGCCCGCGAAAGCTTCTAAACACAATAAAAAATTTTTAAAATATGACTATTTTTAATCGCACTTTTAAGTCATCACGTTTTGACACAATCAATTTTAACAGATTCTTTAGTAAATGTACGTTTAACGCGCTTTCTTTAAGCCCATTTTATCGTAAATATAAATGATTTTTTTTAAACAGTTATTTCCGCTTCTCTACGTGATTTCGAAAATCCCGAATTTTTAATCTTTTCGCAATCAGATCGCAAATTTAAATAATCACTTTTTGTGCTCTTTATTTGTGACGATTTCATCTTGAATCTAAGTGATTTTTTATCTTTTTTTTAAACAATTTTTTTCGGCAGTTATTGCTATGCGTTCCCACGTATTATAAAAAATTCCAATTGTTCTATTACGACATACAAATTTTAAATCATGCATTTGACACGCTTTATTCGTGCTGAGTTCAGCATAAATATATTTTTTTCCCAATTATTTCTATACTTTTCCACATGATTTTGACGATCCCGTTATTTAACTATGATGTTATTACGACACGTGATTGTTAATCGCGCAATTAAATAATCCCTTTTTGATACGGTATTTCGGTACAGTTTTATCGTAAATCCTAGTTACTTTTCCTTCGTTTTTATTTCCGCAACGAATATGATTTGGTCGAATGTGGTAATGAATTGTGATTTGATCAAAAACCTAATATTCGGCAAAAAAAGAAGGAAAAAAAGACTGAACGCCGTACACGTGGGGCGAAATAGCAAAATCTTTTAGCAGCATAGCAACACTGAAACTAAAATTTCAATGCTCAGAATAATATTTCCTGGAAAAACATTCATAAATTAACTCTAAAAAATAAGGCCAATCAAAACGTTTTTGAAAATGTCGAAAAGCGAAACAGAGAACATAAAAATCAATCTTAATTTTTGAAAATTTTTTTTAAAGCTGAACATCTCAGTTTTTCAATTACCAGAAAAAGCCAAGAAAAAAGAATTAAGTCAACAGAAATGCTATTAAAAATTACTGCGTTATAATGAAAACGTCTAAAAAATCTTTTTTTTTNGGAAATGTTAGCCAAATATAGCATATTTGACTCTTGCTAAATCAAAATCCCTGACTTTTCCAGATTGTGGCGCAAAAATTTTAAAATTCCCTGATTTTTTTTGGAAATTTCCAAATTTTCTGCCTTTTTCCGATTTTCCAGGTAGCGTAGCAAACCTGAACTTAATAATGATAAGTAAGATTTGTACATAAATTACCTTCCACAAAGTGCAAGGACAGGATACGTGACAACCATCTTGATGATAAGTGCTCCAATGCCCACCATGACAACTGGATCACTGGCATCGTACATCTTCATGACATTTGGAGAGACTAGAGACCCGAAAGTCAAGTAACCAAAGCAACCAATGACTGAATAAATTAAGAAGAGAAAAACCATTGACAGACAGCAGGATTTCGTCAAGTTTTTCAAAGTTCGTTCTCGCATGCAAGCATATACTGGTACTACTACTTCTTGACACTGGAAATAGTAAAATTAACACTATCAAAAAATATTATAAAGGAAAATGATTTAGTTAATACAAATATTATTCATAATTATAAGCTTGTAAAATTATGATTATAAGCATGTCAAAAGATATAGTCGAAGAAAGATTCTGAGGAAAAAAAATGTATTTTTTTCCTCTAGAGAGCAAAAATAACTGATTTTTTTTTTACGATTGTAAAATTACTTGAAAGGGCCGAACCTACATTATGCGTTGTATGGCTTTTTTGTACACTTACTGATAACAGCATCGTAAAAAATCATTATAGCAATAACTGAATAGTTAATTAGTAAATAATTTCAAAATTTATATTTAATTCCTTTGCCATTGGGCTTATCGTGGGAGGTTTTCGTAGTTTTCAGGACCACAAAACGCAAATGCGCTTAAGTTCCATCAAAAAGTCCTCCAAAGAGACTAGTTTGTCACAATGCTAGATCCCTTGCCTCCTGACTTGAGATCAAAATAACAAGGCTACGGCGTTGAACATTGGTAGTAGTAAATTCAAAATTGAGTTTCGCTGTTGTTCCACGCCGGTTAAGAAATAAAACATAACTTCATACTTAGTTACCATGGGATAAATTAAAGACATTATTTTGGTGCTGTAATCGGCGAAATTTCAATTGTAATAAACAGAAAGTTTTAATTTTTTTCTTCTTGAAAGATGGATTTATGCTGAGGAAATAAAAATTTTATGCTGTTAATAATGGTCTGAGAGGAAGAGCATACTTCATAACGAAATCGAACTTAACTAAACAATATCTACTTACAACATACAAATATTTAAAAATCAGAAATTTTTTATTGCATTTTCTTCAAAAATTTAAAGATGGCAGGTTTGTTTAAAAGCAGATTCATCCCCCCCCCCAAAAAAAAAAAAAATTACAAAGCTCGGAAAAGTTTTCGACCACGTCTCAATAAATCATAACTTTAATAAATAAATGCTATTTTCTAAAATTATTAAAAAAATTATATTTATTAATGGAATGATTTTCAAATCATATTGGAATTTTTATTACCTATTCAAAACTACTTTCATCTTGGGATAAGTCATTCAATTTAGGAAAATCAATTTTTGAACAAAACTACAGCTGTTCAAATTCTCAATTTTAATTTTAAACCTTTATTATTATCAATAAAAAATGAATTTCTATTTCTGCAAAAGTTTCTATTCTTTTAACAGCTGACATTTCGTTCAAAATCTATTTCTTCTGAAACGAAAGTTTATTATTATAAGAGTTTTAGTGGTTACCAATGGTAAATTTTTTAAGGCAATTATATCTACACTTTAAGAGTTATAATTGATTTATATAGGTAGGATATTTTTTTAGACAATAACTTTTTCAGTCTCTGAAAATTAATATCTTGAAAACTTATTTATGTTTGTAAAATATACTTTAAGGAAAAAAAAAAAACGTTTTTAAAATTTTGAAGATAAATATTGTCTCTTAAGAACTATAAAGGGAGTGAGGCAATTAATTTATGCTGGTATTACTCATTCCGTACACCAAACTGATGATTGTTAAAATTATACAGCAACTTTTAAATGAACAAAAATAATTTTTAGAATTAAAAATTTGTTTACCTGATATGCTAAACACAGGACAGGAATAACAACAAAGAATTTAGGAATACTATCAGGCCTATGAAAAAAAAATATTATTAAATATGAAAGTTTTTTTTGATAAATATTTGTGTTTTTACTTTTAATAAACACAATACTTGAAAATTTATAGTAAAACTTACGCAGTTTTAACATGAACATCTTTAATATCCAATTTGAAGTAGCCATAAACAGTTAAAAACACTGGATATAACATTGCAAAAATACCGAGAGATCTGGAAAAAAATTTTATTTATTAAATATCACATCCTTAATGCTCTTCTTATTCAGTCTTTGAAAACTGAAATTTTGTTTTTTGTTGTTTTCTTAACAACAAAAATTTAAATTATGACACATTTATAAAGCAGTAGCGGGACATTAAAAAAATAATCCAGCTTGTATATAGAAATAAATGTAATTATTATTATTTTAAATTCGTTTGAAAATTACTCTTTACCAGTTAAAACAAAATGATAAATAATAGGTTATAAAAAGTTTTCTACAATCATCACCTTTAATACTTTGATGGAGATGAGGCACACACGTTCCTTATATATATATATTTTTTGTTTTTTTGCTCTAATAACAAGCAAAAATTTAGTTTGGTGTTTCAAAATTTTTAAAAAAACAGTCTAATAATTACTAAAAATAATCTGTTAGATTATCACAATTCTATTTGTTCTAAAATAAGTTATAAAAAATAGTTAGAAAATAATGAAATATAGTTATAAAAAATAGAAAAAAGTTTTTTTTTTCTTCATTCATATTTAAAAATTTATCAATAACTGATTCTTTAAATTAAAGAAATTTCAATGATGAATAACTGTTTCTTTTAGATCTAAATTACTGCAAATAAGTGCAAATTTGAAAAATTATTGTTTGGAAGTAGTATCTGCTTTTGAAAGACTTTACCATCAACGCAGAGAAAGACAAGTGTTTCATGCTGTATTTCATAACCATAAAATATTAAAGTGCTAAAAATAATATTTTTCACTTATTTTGACCTAAATGAATACAAAGTAATAAAAAAAGTATGAAAAATACGTTCAGTAAAAATTATGCGCCAAAGAGTTAAATATTTTTAAAAACTTAGTGAAAAAAAAAAAAAAAAAGGATTGTAAATGAATTTTTACGTAAACAAAAAAAAAAAGTTTTTAAAACATGCCAAATCATTTTTAATGAGGGCAGAATTAGAAACATCAAGGCCATTTAGATCAATTGAAAATTTTTTTTTCGGTTTTTACAATCACTTTTAGTTTTATTCAATTTTATCTATCAATCAAACAGGTTATTTCTTTTTTTTTTCTATAGTGATTCCTCATATTTTGGTATAGTTTTTGTTTCCCCTTAAATATTAATTTGCGATCCTTAATGAGCATGCTTTTTACATTTATGCTTGACCGGGATTCTAAAAATATGCATTAAGGGTGGTGAGTACGAAACACCCTGCATAACAAATTACATTTCATTAGATAACTTATTATAAAGGTAGAGATTTTGCTTCCACGTCGAAATATTGAAACTTACCCCGCATATCTGAGGAAATCTACTCTTTTGAAATAACAGATGGGTAAAATGAGGAATATAGAGGCAGCTGGAATGGTGAAATGACGCTCCAAATACCAGTGATGGCAAAATGTCGAACCTACAGCCGCTAGAAATACTGAAAAGAAATTTAAAAAGTAAATTAAGAGTTCGTAAAATAAAAGAGAATTGAAAGATTTTTAAGTTTTATGAATTTAAACTGGATAAATAAAAAAAACTATCTTCAAATAATGTATCACAGAATTGCGAACCAGACTGGATGTTTTTCCTAACAGCATAGTTATTTTCGTTTGTTAATTAGACAATTTATTGTAAGCGCAAGAAAGATTTAGCGTTCATTTTCTTTTTTTGATGATCTTTCGGCGAAGTCAAAGATAATAATGTAAAATCTTAAAATATAAAAAGGGCCACTACAAATAAATTAAATGTTTTTTCCCTCCATATTAAAAAATCGTAAAAGCCCCCCCCCCGCTGTTTCGGGGGCCACGTCACATTTTGTTTTACACAAATACTGTTAGACTTCAAATTACGGCGGTATGTAGAAAAAGGTAAATGATAAAATTAAAAAAAATTAATATTCGATAATTAGTTAAAAAATTAATATTCAACGAAATATTAGCTGTAAAACTTTAACAGTCTGGCCACTCTACAGACCGCAGAAATACAACTACGGATTTAAAATTTTACGTGCTGAAAGGGTAATATTTCTTTATGAAACTTTTTTTTTTCAAATTGTTCCAAAGTTATGACAATTTTAAGCTCTTTTTTTCGTGATTTTTTTCTCTAAATAATAATACTTTACTTTGTTATGATTAACATATATACAAAATTTTCTAATATAAAACTGCAAATATTTGTATATTTTGTTAACAAAATATTCTTTTTGTGGAAAATATTGACTTTTAAGAGAAAAAAAGAAGAATGAATGAGGAATGAGAAACAATTACGGGGTTGGTGAGTGAAGCGAGCAGGGGCGGAGCCTTCTAGTTAAATAATAATAATAAAAATGTTCAGATTGAATAGTTTTATTGAAAATGTAGAATAATGTATTTATAAATCTGATTGTTTTAATTGTAAAAACAACTGCTAAATTTATAAAAAAAAATTTTTGTTGAAAAAATTATACTGACTTATGTTTTTAATTTTTCTGGTTATTTTAGCCTTAAATAGCTTTAAACGAATTCAATTTTGATGCATCCTTTAAAAAATAAATATTAGTCATTTCAGATTATATGATGTCTAAAAAACACATTGAGGGAAGGGGAAAAAAACTGATAATAAAGTGAAACTGAATAAAAAACGCTAATGATGAAATTTGCAGATAGCAAATAAAGTGTCTATTTGAACATCTGGCTATTTTTATTAAAATGATATTAAGCTATAACATGCTGATTAAACTATCGAAAAAAATGTTGCACAGGTGTCAGAGTTACTCAAAGTTTGTTGCACTTATAGTATGCAACAGATCTGCTTAGTAACAAGATATTTTCTGCCGTTTTACAAATAATTGTTTAAGATATTCCAAATTCGAAACGAGTGTTCAATACTTTTAAGTTGCTTAACCTAAACCAACTTATCTACTTTTGTTTATTACTGAATTGTTATCAACGCTCCTGTATCAACGCTCCTGTAAACATATTTCACTAAAGATGGTTCGCTGGACTAGTTTAAAGCCCCCCCTTTTTTTGTCATTTTGTCAAAAATATGTCATTCTGTCAAAAATATACCGCAGTTTAAATTGTTCAGAAATAAATAAGGATAACACTTAAAATTTTAATTACCAGGTTTGTGAAATCCTAAATTATTCAGATTAAACAACTTAGAAACATTAATAGTTATAAATGGATTTTTAAGAGCATATTTACAGTCAGTGAACCACCGATTCATAGAATAGACTACGAGTTTTTAAATCTTTCCTAATGTCTACGATTTTTGAACCCGATTTGGAAAAATTTAATCAAGAAATAGGACAAATTCACTTTCTAAATGACATTCCGAGTTTGTGTTACATGGACGGGAAAACAATGAAAACTTTTTACTGCTTTTAAGTATCTTTACCTATAACTAGTTTATCTACTGTTCTGTTTATTACTGAAGTGTTATCAAAGCTCCTGTGATTTGTATTTTTCACTGAAGATGATTCGATGAACTAACTTGAAACGTTCTCCCCATTTTTTGTTAAAAATATACCGCAATTTAAATTGTTCAGAAATAAATAAGAGTAAGAAATATATTACCAGGTTTATAAACTCCTTACTTAATCAGATTAACCAACTTTGGAATATGATTAGCTATAAATCGATCATTTAGAACATATTTATCGTCAGTGGACCACCTATTCACAATAGCGGATTATGAGTTTTCTAACGTCTACGATTTTTTAATCCAATTTGAATGAAAACTTTTCACTGGGAACTTCATATAAAAGCAAAATACGAATTCATTAGCCATAACATCGGAAGCGAGCATTAAATATACTCTTCACCAGTAACTTTAGTTTACAGATTTATGGATAAACAATTGGAAATTACAGTGTTATTCTTCAAATTAAGTTAAATCTCCCTTACATTTTTTATAAATTTATTGATTCAGCATAGTTAGGTGGTTTATAATTAAGTACTTGTCTACTTGCGTCTAATTTACGTCTTTTTTCACGACAATATCTTAACAATGACTCAGTTCCGACTGAACAGACAGAGGTTCGGTTTCGTAATTCGACGTTTATCTGTTTGATTCGTGTACTGTTGTGGCCAATTCCGATTACAGTGGTATAAGGTAATAAATGACGCTGAGCTAACACTGAGAGGTTTTTCCTTTATAACGAATTCGATTTACTCAATTCATTGAAAGCAAGTTTGCTCCTATAATTTACTTAGACTTAGCATTATCTCTAATTACTATATATACATTTTACTTAGATTACGGTTCTCTTGTTTTCTGAGTCGGATTCAAAATTAGAATGTTAAGGACTGAATATGTTTAAGGCTAATCTATTTAGCGTTATTGTTTTTTTTTTAAAAAAAAATCCCCGGTTGATTTTGCAACAAGCTACAATAAAAGACAAACTATCAGGATGCGTAGCGTTTTTAAAAAGTGCTTAAAGGTGTTTATTTTTGATTTTCGTTTTTTAAAAACTCTTAACCCCTTCCTTCTCGCTCTCGTGAAAATAACGGGGGTGAGCTTTCGCCAGCTATTTCTCGCTCTCGTTATATTGACGGGCTGGAGTGTTCTGTAGTAACGCGCCTATAAGAATAAAACTAATTCATTTCTTTCGCCAAGCAGCATTTGCCAGTCAACATTTTATTTCTCAGTTCTCATTTAACAGGATATTTTTAAGGTAATTTTAGATAGTTTATTTTAAACTAAATGCCGGCACTAATCAAATACGTAATACAAATACAAAAGACAAGAAAAATAGGCACTTTTATGACCGTTTTCTTGAACAGATCGTTAAGAGGTTAAAGGTGCTTTTTTCATTGGGTGTTTCTAAAAAGTGCTTAATTTTCCCTTTTTCAAAATGAGATTTTCGCTACGAATTATGCAAAAAGCCACAGTTCACATTGTTCTATCCAACGTTTTCTTAATTAATTCAACGCCAATCTATTTCGGCGTATTGTCAGTCCGTAGCGTATGAAAACGCCATTCGTTTTACATGATTCAAAGATTCAAAATTTCATGATTTTTGACAATTGTCAAAAACAATGCCATAAGTTTTTTTTCTTCCTACGGGACGGTTAAAACAAGATAAAACCGTCAATTGTCAAAAACTTTCCGACCTTGCCTAATTACTATATTTTTTTAAGTGCTTAAAAATATTTTTTGAGTACTTGAAAAGTTCTTATTTTTTGTTGAATAATTTGGCTACGCACCCTGACTATATAATCAGTTTTGTACATGAATAAGTTTTGGTACTTACACCTATCTAACTGATCTCCAATGATGATGAAAATGGCAACACATACACCGTAACAAGTACAACATATAGAGACAGCTGCCAATTTTTGCGCTTTCCTTCCGCACATTGACAGCAACACATCGTGATATGTAACATCTAAATTGACATCAGAACAATGGGCAAGTATGAGCATTGTTAGTACTATAAGTACTAGCATTACCTATAAAAGAAAAAACATTCCTGTGAGTTTGCCCTCATTTATTTCATACAAACGTCGCAGAACCATTACTTCGTGATAATTTAAATTATTGCGGATACCTATTTTAAAAAATAATTTCTAGAACTCCAAGGAGCGAGGGAAAAAGAAGGATTTTAATTTATATTGTAAAATATGGGCTAGCGAAAAAGTTCCCGGAAAAGCGTTTTTTATTTTGTATAATTAAAAAATTATTTTCTCAAAAGACTTTTAAAAAAAATTACAGAACGGACAAAAACAGTGCATTTTGTGTCTATGTGTATATGAATAAAATAAATCCTTAAAAACAGCCTTGATTTGTTATTAATAAGCGGTCTCAATTTTTGATTTATTTTTATTGAAAATGTCGCATCGTTCTGACGTAGTTTTCATGGCAGGTAGGATTTATTTGATTAACTTAATGTCAAATATGCAATATTTTTTGTTCAATTTGCAATACTCAGCTTTGCATGTTTAATTTGCGATTTCCGGTTTACAATAGTCAATTTTCTTAAAAGAGTTTTCAATTATTGTTTTTTTAAAGCTTCTTTTCGTGTCTATATTTATGGAATTTTGCAATTGAAACTTCGAACCCTTTCCGACTAGTTGAATGCTCATATTTTAACTTCAGCTCCGTGCCAGATGACAATCTAAGTTTTAATCTAAAATCTATATATATAAGTAGGAGTTTTTGTCATTTTATCACCAAATCTAATCAATCGAAATTCCGACCCCGTAAAGAATAGCTAGAGTACTCAAAATTGAACTAGAGTTTTGTGCTGGATGACAATACAATTTCTCATTGTTTTCTGACCATTTCAAACAAGATATTCTGTTATTTTATCACCAAATAAACTAATCGTTAGTCAAATTCCAACTAGCCGAAGGTTGTGCTTGAGTGCTGTGCTTCATCGTTTCCTGATTGCAGCTGGTAGAACTCATTACCAAATAGGAATTGTGAATAGAAAATTCAACCACATGTAGTGATCAAATTTTAACTGGCGCTCGGGGTCTGTTGACAATTTTGAGTTGCCCTGGTTTTCTGATTGCAAGAAGTTGAATTTATCGCCGATGGAGTTCTATGCCTGTTGTCAAATATGTTACAATTGTTTCCTAAATGCTACAAGCAAAATAATTTTTTTTTTCAAAAGAAGTTTTTTTTACAAATAACCGATTTGTCAGATAGCTTAAGAGAAACTTAGAGAAAAAAAAACTACGCTTTTATAGTAGACTTAAAGGGAAGAAAATAATTTTGCTTATGACAGATCTAACAGGAACAACGTAAGCATTACTTTTAACAGATGTTGGGGGATTTGATGGAAGTATATTACAAAAGTGCTGCTCTCTATGTATTTGATCTGACAATTACAGAATTATTTGATCTTTTTAAGGTCTAATTTGGTCTTTAAAAGTTTTATTTTTTTATTGTTCTTTCGTGAAATAAATATTATGAATTGGTTTTTATTTCATGCTAATAATAATGAAATAATGTTAATAATAAAATAGTAAATAAATGTTATTTCACTACTTACTAATTGTGTGCATGTTGCTGATACAATTCCTCCTGCTAAATCATACGCAGCTGGAAAATTCAGAATTCCTATACCAAGCGCTGCATTGACCAGCAAAAATGCTGCTGTGACCCAGTTAACTCCTGTAGTTAAATTCAAAGCATTATGTTCGAATTATTAAATGTATTTAAATTAGTTAAAAACTGAAAAAAGAAATACTTAACTACGATTAAAAAATTTCAGTAATGAGTTGCTTCGGAATGGCTTCACATACTCAAGATACTTTCTGTGTTTTATAATACTTTTACAAATTTATCATTTTAATTTTCCTTATCGTTTTGCCAGGTGTTACACAAGAAGCTTCCAGACATTACTTTCCACAATATTATTGGCATAATGCTCTTATTTCAGAGCTTTCGGAATTATTGATCGCGACTTCAAAAAGCACCAAGACACGATTTGTTCAATTCTGGAACTGGAAACGAACTTGCAAGAATTTAGGATACCGCGAAACTCTTTCCAACAGGTCCTATAATTTTTAAGAAATAATGTTTAATGCTGATAATTGGATTTTTTTTCATCTAGTTAAATTTGATTTTCGTTTTTCTCTAATATATTCACATTACAAAGCTTTTTTATTCGCGATCGAAACGCTCGAACACGCCACCTGGGGAGATTTATAAATCAAGACCGGTTTCACGCTTACATCCTACCCCCTTCTCTCTTCTCAGATATATAGCAATATAGTACGAGATTTCTCTCCTCCATAATATTTTTCGCAGTTAGAATATCAAAAATATATTTTAAAACTTCCATGATACTTATATTAAGCACTATGCTTTATGCAGTTTTGAGTTCCATAGTTTCCAAGCTTAAAATTTCTTAATTGATTTATAAATCAAGAAAGAAATGAGCGTTTTTCTTTTATGCTAATGGTAAAAGTATGCCTTATGTTGCTATGGGTAAAAAATTTTGTTATGCGCAACCTTCAGCCCGTTTCGATCGTCAATAGATAAATGCCAATAGATTGCTAATGGATACTTGATGACATCGGAGTAAAATTAGACCGTATACTTATATATATAAAAGTACTTATATACCTTCGTGATCTTCTGGAATAGGTGGTATGATAGGTGTGACAGTTCTGCATACTTCAGAGATGGTTACAGGCTCATGAGCAGATATCGTAAAAGGTAGGTTGCTAACTGATGGCCACAGCGCTCTCCTGGCATTGATATTCTGAGCTGCAAAACGGGATGAGTTGATTTCAGACTTAGCTAGAATGACAAAGATTGGGGCAGTTAAAGACAGAAAAACACAACCTCCCTCGTGTTTGGTGCAAAATACCCCACGTATACTGTTTGATACAAATTCAATAAAACCTCGCATTTAATATCTTTCAACAAACTCAAAATAGTTCTGATACTAGTTCAAAAGGCGTTGCATTAAATTAATGAACGAAAAATAATTTGAATATATGCTTTTCCGTAGTTATATTATTTAGCTTTTGTATTTGTAGTTTTGTGAATCTTTCGGAGTAAATACTTTCCGTCGTTAGCAACATTAAAATGTGGATGTAACATTTATTTTGATTTCAAGTTACATTTTGTTCCAAACAAAAAATGTCGATTCCAAAAAAAGTATCTGGTAGATAGATATGAATTTAATTTCTAATAAATTATTATATTAATCTAAAAGCCAAGAAAAGGAACTTTTTCCCAAGCTACAAAACAGTAAATTAAAAAAGATTTTTTTTGAATATTTTTTTTTTAGAAGTTTAAAAGAATTGTACGATAATGAAACATAAAAAGCAAAATTAGTCTTTCCTATAACTTTCGAAAGTTTCTTGCAGATCCATGGCTACAATCGAAAATTTGTAGGAACTACGAAAATTCCGTAGTTGTATGTTTTACTTTCCCCAGCACGTGTTAGCCTTTAACGCTCTCAGGACTTTACATTATTATAATTTTTTTTTTTTGTGGAAGGGGGAACGAGAAACACTTCCTAAATGTCTGAATAGAAAAACCAAAACAATTTTTTTTTTTAAAAAAAGAAAAGAAAAACATGGAAATTAGATTTTCAGAAACATTCTTTGAGGCATAAATTAAGTAGAACAATTTCTATGAGTCAAGTAATCGAACAGTACTTTTTGTACTGTTCGTAGGTCACGGTTGTCTTAGGTCATTAAGGCAAAGGGGTGCGACTGTTATTGTTTTCCAGGGTGCCATCTATGGCCAAGAATTCGACTTCTGTCACACCCGTTTGTTGGGGGGATCCATTCATGCATCCACAGATCGTCATTTTGACCTGAACCAGAGAACGGCCCATCTCCAATTCAGTACCCCCAGAAGTATAATTTCTTATTGAAACATGGAGGACTTTGTGACCCGACAGATTTAACGACAGAGAGGTCTAGTCCGGTGACAGGCGTGTTAACAAGTCTCTCCCATCACCATCTAGGAAATAAACTTATTTCCAAATGTCTAAAGAAATTTAAAACTTAAGCGCTTTAATATCTTATAATCAATATGTTTGTTTATTAATAAGCGTTATCTAAGTATAACTCGAAAACTTTAAAGTTTTGTTCATCGGTCAGTTTGGAAATGTGAGTAAGGGGCCGTTCAAAAAGTACGTACATTCCGAAGGGGGGGGGAGGGGATTTGCTATTTTGTACGGTTTTGTATGATGGGGAGGGGGGGAGGTATTATACAAAGTANGCTTTAAAAATAATTTAGGTCGGGATAGCGAAAAAACGAAAAAGGAATTTGAATTGAAAAAGAGCGATTAAAATCATCAAAAATGGAATAATCTGTATACTTTACATAAATAGCAATACAATTCAGAAATATATTTATACATGGTGCCTAGCGTTTTTAAAAAAGTGCCTAAAGGTGCTTATTTTCGATTTTCGTTACTTAAAAGCCCTTAAAGGTGCTTTTTACATTGGGTGTTCTTAAAAAGTGCTTAATTTTCCATTTTCAAAAATGAGATTTTTTCCCCATTACTATGTCGATTTTCACCACGTATGATGCAAAAGCGTGCTTTTCTCATTGTTCTATTCAACGTTTTCCAAATTCATTTCGGCTTACCGTCGGTCCATAGCGTATAAAAGCGACAATCATTTCACATGTTTGATGAAATACTTGCGAGTCCGTATGTGCATCTACTGAGCTGGGTTCGGTGAGATTATTGCCTTCTCATGTGCAACTCTGCTGTATTTTGAAAAATATTCACAATTTCAGACTTCATTTTCCACCCTCTGATATCGAACCGAAAAATCGATCATTTTATAACGGCTAATATAATCAAGAAAAGAGTTGTTTGTCAGAAACTAGTTATTTTCTCATGATCATCTAAAGTTCATATTTTGTTAATGTATATAGCTTAAAAATATTATTTGGGTGCTTAAAAAATACTTATAAGGTGCTTATTTTTTGTTGAAAGATTTGGCTACGCACCCTGTTATAATCTACTATATATTTACGATTTTTGTACGCTTTTAAATATAAATTAACAACAAATTTATCTTGTTGAAAACAATTTGTTCAAGCAAAATAATTTTCGAAAATCTTACACGAATTTAAGTTATTAATATTTATGCTAAAAATTTAGTATTAACTTCTTCCTTTTTAAGTACAGCTCTTTTAGAGCCTCATTGCAATATTCCTTCACCGTTTTCCAATATTAGCACTATATATATATTTTTAAAGAGCACGCCACAATCAGAAATATTTAAAATCTCAATAGTATTTTTTTTACTATAGACTATAGATTATATCTACACATTTTTTCGTCTTTAAAAAATGATCTAATACAATATGCATTAGGTTTATAAGATCATGTCCGTGTTTTCCTGTTTAGCAAAAATTGCTTTTGCTTTCGAATAGAGATGAGATTGAGCTCGCTTTTGGAGATCCGAGCCCGAAGAATTTATGCAAGCCTACCTGGGACAGCGAAACGTAGAATTATTTGAAGCCCGAGATGTAGGTAAGTCAGATAAAGGCCAAATTTTGCGGTGCAAAAAGAAAATTTAAAATCTTTAGCTGAATGAAAATCATTTGTTAATTAGTGTTAGTCTTGTAAACCAAAAGCAACAGAAGTGGCAAATCGTTGAAATTTTTTATACCTAATAAATTTCAAAATTTTTTATACTTAACAAAACTTTATTTCAAAAATAGTAAAAAAGTTTATGAAAATTTTTTGAGTCCAAGCCCGAAACCTTTTTTAAGTAAACGAGCCCGAGCTGGTCTTATTTTTATTCTCGAATCGGGAAACCATATCCTACTGTCAGTGGAAATGTATTTTTCAAAATACGAATAATTATTATTACTAAATCAATAAAATAAATAAAAAGAAACGAAGAAAATAAACCTAGATAAAATATAGCTCATTATGATTTCATGACGTTGCACCATTTCAATGACAACAAGCCTTTAAAAGATAACAAGTAGTTAATCTAAATTGATTAGTGTCAAAATTGAACAATCGGGAATTTGAGGACACGATGATAGAGTTTTTAAACAATCTGTGTTTTCTGAGTCAATACTCTAGCCAGAACCAGCAAAAACCGGAATATAGCGGTTCTTTATTAAGTGAAAGTCGAAATTACCCGCTGATAAAAACCTTGATCCCTTAAAACAAAACATGAAAAGAAAATGTGTCGCATCAAGAAGTTGACCTTTCCTAAAATACGTACCTAATAACAACGTCTAGTTTATTTTCTTTCTGCGATCCATCAAATTAATGTTTTTGAAAAAGAAATCGATGCAGATAAACGATCATTAGTTTTACATTTTATTTCCTGTTATTGTGAATTAATTCCAAACCTCCTGTAGCAAGGTAACATACTGCAATGTTTCACAACAAAATAGAATACGTTTATTCAAAAACCAAAATTTTTCTCATTGAAAACAAGGTTATATTATGTAACAAGCAATGGAATATGTTATAAGTCAATATTTTATCAGTGAAAAACATATTTTAGAAGGCACCGTATTGCTAACTAAATTGATATTTTTTGCGCGTTTTCAATTTGAAATGACGTAAGCAACCGGAAAAATCTAGAAGTTTAAAAGTTTTAATTTAGAAAAATACTTTTGAGGGAGCAATTTTAAAAGCAACATTTCATTTATTTAATTTTAAAGCTATATGTAAATCCTTTGTGGTCGTATTTAGTCTATTCACAGGGCCTGATTATCGATTAGGCCCGATAGGCACGGGCCTCGGGCCAACACTTTCTGGGGGGGCCTCGAAAATTAGTAAAAAGTTTACAATATTACTTTTTTCTGTTAAATACTGAAAGAAACAGTTTTTTATTTTATTTTTTTATCAAAAAAGGCATTTTTTTAATTTCAAATTTTCGTTATATTGTAATAAACCAAACTCGTGTAGACATGGCACTTATCAAATTCGTAAGTACAGCTGGATTTTAGTTGGTGCAATTTTTACTCCAACAGCTTAAGCAGATGCAACGAGAATGCATATTCGCTAAGTCTCTTATAAATGATTAGTGTCAACAAGAACTAAAAGCTTATTCTTAACAAATATGTAAAGCTGTAGATGGAATTCTACAATCTTCAAAATAATTCAGCTAATCAGTGACTTTTAGCAAAAATCACTGATTTCACTTGTTTGTGGTCACCAAACTATTTTTATTTTCACGCAACATTTTATATTTTGATTTAATATTTAGATGCGTAAACTTTATCTTAAAAAAATAATCTTCAACTGTCTGCTTTCAAAATTTTTTAGAATGTTTCTCTTGAATCATGCACTTCAATAGATTCTTTTTATTGTTAAAACTACTGTTCAGAAATTTAATTTCAAAATAATTTATTAGGGGCCCGGAAAATTTTGTGGTCCCTGGGCCTAAATTTGTCTTGATCTGTCCCTGAAGTTGTTATACGCGTTAGAATTGATCTTTGTTGGATAAACATAATGCGTAACCTTCCAATATGTCACCTTCAAGACCCAGTTTGTCACCTTTCAAATTATCTTGTGGTGCAATATATAAACTCAACCCGAATGCACAGCACAACTATATTTAAATATACAAGTTCTTCAACCTCTCCTCCAATCCTAACCCCTTAATTAGTTTTAAACAATATTCCAACCATTTTTACAACAATGTAGAAAACAACATTAATGAACGGATCTAAAATAAATACTTTGTAACTAAGCTTATTATTTCTATAAAAACGCAAAATTACTATAAATAATTACTTGACGTATAACTAATTATTCAACACTTCACTAATTATTACTTAAGACAACCTAACAAAAGGAATAACAACTATAGTGTTGCTAATAGATAAATGCCAGAGTTTAAAGCAGACATATGATTGGAACGATAAAATAGCTTCAGTGACCGAGAGCAGATGTACATAGTATATATAGTATATCTGCTCCCAGCTTTGCGGTTGTATATAATACAACGTAAAGAATAAATAACTTTATTTAAAAAGAAAAGTAAATATCATTCAAATTTTTTCGAAAATAACTTATCGCTTTATAATTTATTTGTTTTATGTTTAATATATAAAAATAATAAAAAAAATTATCTCAAAACTTAAAGGAAAAATAAAAATTCTGTTAAATACCAATTAAAATAAAGTTTTCCTAATTTTCAACGAGAGTTTTGATTACCAAATCTTGTATTTTTCAGAAAAACAATTCTTCGAAATAGCTGAAATAATGACTTTTTTTTGGGGAATAAAATGTTTTAATTAACTTACTAAATGAATATTTTAATTCTGTCAAACAAATAACAAAATCGAAATATTTTATTTTAGCAAACTTTTGACAAGGAACCAATCTCCGCCGTTCAGCATATTTTTATTATATATCTGGTTTTCTAGATTGATTGGAGCATGATTATGAAAAAAGATTTTTTAATTATTAATTGAAAAAAAAACTTTAATATATTAATTGAAAAAAACTTTTTTTAATTCGTGATTAGTAATAATTTGTATAGTCCATTTGAGTTGACCCTGAAGTTAATCGGCTTTACTTTAGAATCAGCTATACCTCACTGCTAAACGTTACTGCTTACACAAGGTAAATTGAATCAACGGTGTTTTGAACTAAGTCCAGTGTAAAAGAGGACTGGGGTAAAAAGGCCAAAATTATGACTGGGGTAAAAAAGGAGAAATTGTGACAGGGATAAAAAAAGCAATAATTATGAGTAGGATAAAAAAGGCAGTAATTATGACTAGGGTAAAAAGGCCAAAATTATGACTGGGGTAAAAAAAAAAGGTAGGAATTACTGAGGAAAATTAGAAGAAATTATGATGGGGTAAAAAAAAGTAGAAATTGTGACAGGGGTAAAAAAGCAATAAAGTAGGCAAAAAGCAATTACGAGTAGGGTAAAAAAGCAATAATTACGAGTAGGATAAAAAAGGCAGTAATTATGACTAGGGTAAGAAGGCCAAAATTATGACTGGGGTAAAAAAAAAAGAAGGTAGGAATTATAACTGAGGAAAAATAAGAAGAAATTATGATGGGGTAAAAAAAAAGTAGAAATTGTGACAGGGATAAAAAAAGCAATAATTATGAGTGGGATGAAAAAGGCAGTAATTATGACTAGGGTAAAAAGGTCAAAATTATGACTGGGGTAAAAAAAAAGGTAGGAATTATAACTGAGGAAAAATAAGTAAAAATTATGACGGGGTAAAAAAAAAAAAAAACAGTAATTATGACTGAGGTTAAAAAAAGAAGGTAAAAAATATGACTGGGTAGAAAAAGGCAGAAACTATTATTGAGATATAAAACGCAAGTCTCTTGTAAGTTTTTATAATGTTATAAAGTTTCTGATGTTACATAAAGAGTTGTAATAATTAATAGATTTATTATTCACCAGGTTTAAAAACTGGGGAATGCAAGTAACAAATTCTAAAAATTTAAAAGAAAATGTAACTTAATTAAAAAAATCAATTTAAACTGGAATAAGACAAACACGCACCTTGATATATTTCATTGTAAGAGTAATTTCTTTTCCTTCCTTTTAATAAAGGTTGATGTTCGGTGTTTATAGCATGTTGAGCAGTAGATTTTGACAACCATGTTGCGCCTGATAAGACTTTCTGGAATACATCTTTAGAAAGAGTCCACTGCAAATGACCAGGCAATGACTCACTGCTCTCTCCCAATTTACCACCTATCTGGAATGGCATTGTTTATGCTCACAGAGGAATATCCTGAAAGAAAAATATGTTTTTATCAAGTTAAATGTAAGAATAAAAAAATTATTTTACATCGAAAAAATATATAATAAAAAAATATTACTTAAAATCATTTCCTATTATTTCTACTTGGCTGGTAGGCTGATTTCAAAAAACTTTTTTGCAGAGAACATCCAACAACAACAATGAAAAACAGAGAATTTTAATAACTTTAAGATTATACTGCACTGTTAAGATGGGCATTAATTATTTTATTGAAGCATTAATTATTTCCTGAAATTTTATTTTATATTTGTAACATGGAGAGGAAGATCACGAAAACCTCCCGCAGTTAGTCTGACGGCAAGGAGACTAACTCATGATCCGTCTACCACTGAGGATGTTTCACGTCAGCACTGTAGTCGGTGCAAGTCGGATGCGGAAATTGTATGGTGGACCAACCATCGCTGGGATTCGAACCCGTTCACCTCATCGGAAGGCGAACGCTCTACCCCTAAGCTATCGTGGCTCTTCCTATCATTTGCACTTGGCTCATAAGCTAAATTATTTTTAAACCTGAAAAAATGAGTATTTTAACAAGCTAAATAAGACATTAAAAGTTTATTACGCACTGTAAAATTGCATAAAGTAATTATTAGATAAAAAAAAATCATTTCCTATTATTAGCATTTGGCTAGAGAGCTAATTTCCTAAAATTTAAAAATTATTTTTGCCACTAATTTTGCAGCAAACAATTAAATTAAAAATAAGGAATTTTAACAATTTTTAAATTTGACTGCTCTGTTAAGATGTCTCAAAATAAATTGCATTAATTATTGCTTTTGGCTTGTAAGCTAAGTTAATTTTTTTAAATGATGTGAAAATTTGTTTCGTCACTGATTCCGTGGAGAACATTTCAATTAAAAATATAAAATTTTAATATTTTAAAAGTAAACTGCACTGTCAAGATGTTTCAAACGAAATTGTGTTGCTTATTTACTAATTATTTCATTTTATATTTTGTAACTGTCGTTGACCAGTCGACCCAATTTTCGGGTTTACGACTGCTAATGTTCAACTCCGTAGCCTTGTAATTTTGAACCCAATCCAGAAGACAAGGGAACTCGAGGATCAAGTATTGGGAGAAATTTGCCTTCGCGGAGAACTTTTGATCGAACTAACCGCCTTTGTGTTATATGGAGAGGAAGACCACGATTCCCTCCCACTGTTAGCCTGACGACAAGGGGACTATGACCCATGATCCGTCTACCACTTAGAAGATATTTCACGTCAGCACTATGGTCAGCGCAAGCCGGATGCGGATTTGTATCGACCGTCCACCGATGGGATTCGAACCCGGTTTACCTCATTGGAAGGCGAACGCTCTTGGTTTGTAAGGATTTTTTTAAAAAAAAAGTTTGCGTTTTAACTCCTTGATGCACCATGGTAACTTGGAAACAGCATACAAGTAACAATCGTTGTATTTTTGTCGACCGATTCTGTAACTAATTACAATAATAAAATGACTGGCCTTTTATTACACTAGTTTCTGCTATTACAATCTTAATTTTTGATTTGAAATTTATATTTGGAGGTCTTTTAGGGTTTGAAATATTTTTTCCAGCTATTTTTTATTAAATTAAAGATATTTCGAAGTAAATAAACGTTTACGACAATTCTTTTAAATATTTATGTAAAAACATTAGGACCAAATCACATTTGGAATTTATTAAATTTTTTTTTTAACTCCAACTTTTAATCAAAGATGAGAGAGAAAGAAAGAAAATTATCCGATTTCGTTCAAACACACTATCTTGCGGAAATATTTATTTTATATGTCTCACTCAGATAAAAAAAACTATACCAAAGAATAAAAATAAAGTACACGACATATTTAAAATCTACACCAAAGAAAATTGAAAAAATGAACACTCTCAGTAACATTTATCTAATGATTAGAATTTCGAGTACGAACACTAAATCTGAAAGGTTAATATTCTTATTAATTAAAGGTTAATATTCTAATTAATTAAAGGTTAATATTCTAATTTTAAGTTACGGAATTAGACTCATAATCGTAATCTATCTGAATGAACTTATAATTTTTCGTAAGATTTGGATTTCTAAATTTCAAATCTAGTAGTTTAGACCAGATAGAGTTAAAAAAATTGAATCCCTTAGTTTTAGTTTTACTTTTTGCGTAATTTGCATAGTGAGCTTCTCAAGCGATTGCATGCATTTATAAAACTAGTTTAATTAATGATAATTCTATGTAAAGAATAAATTTTTTAATTATTCGTAATTTTTTATTATGTTTTTTAATAATAGTAGAAAAAAAGAATTGTAAGGTCTACAAGTTTTTTTAAACATAATTTTAAAATGTGTAGCTTTAAATGACAAAAAATGTTTTTTGAACGAAGTCTGTCGAATAATTTCTAAGTTATCAAATTTTAAAAAGTTACGTTATTTAAAATTTGTATTCTCAACTTCGATGAAGATATGCCCAATATAAAAATATTTTATTAATAATAAATTTAAAAACCCTTTCTTTGGAATACATTAATTTTATTCTATTTTTGAATGTAACAAATTTTAGCAAAAGTGCATGCTTCAAAAAAAAAAAAAAAAAAAAAAAAAAAAAAAAAAAATTCTAAGTTGAATACTAATTGAAAAAATTAAACTATGAAATATAAAACAAAACATTTATTGACGAATCTTCTAATTTTGATCGAATAAACACTGTATATAAATTCTGAAATTAAATCAATCTCATCAATACTATTTGCTAATTTTCCTTTTTCTCACGAAACTTTAAATACATAAATACAAATAAATTATGCATATTTTCGTTCAATAACGTTTCACGTTTACTCTGATAATAGAAACTGTCACAGTTTATTAATGAACCGGTATTTTTAAGCAGATTTCTTATTTTGATTTTAATTATTTTAATATTGTAATAAAGACTAAGTTATAATATTAAACAATTTTAATATTTAATATTGTAACACTACTTTATAAGTAATAAATGTGATATAATTAAAGAAATATTCTAATTCAAAATGATCTAAGTAAAGTGAAATTGGGAAATTTAGTAATGCTTATTTATTATATTATTTATTTAAAATAAAAAACATTTGCTTTATACTATAATAATATTATATATATTATTTAAGTAAAAAAAAATAATATTGCTATTATAATATATATATTATTGCTATTATAAATATTATGATAAAGACTAAGTTATAATATTAAATAATTTTAATATTATAGTATTTAATATTATAACACTGCTTTATAAATTTGATATAATAAAATTTGATTTAATAAATTTGATGTAATAAATTTGATATAATAAAATAAATATTCGAATTCAAAATGATCTAAGTAAGGAGAAATTGGGAGATTTAGTAATGCTTATTTATTATATTATTTATTTAAAATAACAGCAAAACATTTGCTTTATACTATAATATTATATATATTATTTATGTATAAAGCAAATAATATTGCTATTATAATATTAATTTATTATAATATTGCTATTATAAATATTATAATAAAGACTAAGTTATAATATTAAAATATTTTAATATTATAATATTTAATGTTATAACACTGCTTTATAAGTAAAACATTTCATTGAATACATGTTCTAAGTAAAGAGAAATTGGGAAATTTAGTAATGTTTATTTATTATATTATTTATTTAAAATAATAAGAAAAAAATTGATTTATACTATTAAAATAATGTTCATGATTTTCTTCTATTTTTTAAGAATGGCTTTAAAACAAGTTCGATTTGAATGAGGATTAAATTAATGAGAATTTGAAAAAAAAGTTAATTAAAAGCAACAAAAATATATTAATACAGTGACACAGTTTTAAAAATTCTTTTTCAAAAAAGCAATTTAACTCCTGAAAATAAACACTAAATACAATTTATTAAAACATCTTACCTCTCGCAAATAGAAGTTTAAGCAGACGATAACATTGATTTCGCGCACGAGATGAATATCTCAACTCGAGAAATGGCGGTCATAGTAAATAAAGCAAGGCGACTGACATTTTGGCATTCCATACCATTCATATAAAGCTGGCTCTGTTATATTGTAAACGAGATCCTTCAAAAGGCAAAACCGAAGAAGAGCAGTTTAAACTGGTTAGGGTGTTTTCCCAATATATTTTTTTTTCTTAATAGAAATTAAAATCTTCCAACTTGGATCGTTTGGACCTTGCTCACGTCAATGACGTCAAATAGTCGCCAACCAGACGCACAGAAGGTCAGTTTCTGCTTAAAACGGCGAATATAACTAGAAAAAGAAATTCTACTATAATTATGAATTCAAAAAAGAAATAGCATATTAAGAAGAAGAAATATCATTTGATGGTAGAATAATTTATTTTTTAGATATATTTTATCCGTATGCATTAGCTAATTTATTTATTTTCACGTAAGTTCGAACTAATTCGAAAGTGACCTAACACACTGGGTGCTTCCACGGTTTTGACGGCACTTGACGCCTGCAATAAATATATTTGAAAAAAAAAATATCTTGAAATATTTTAGTACATAAAATATGTGAAAATCTATTCACATGTATATATATATATATACATAATAACATAAGAATACATAAATTCCGCAAGCGGCCTTAGGCGACCAGATAAATTTTGATGATGATGATGAATACATAAATTACCTTATGGAAATTTTTGCCTTACTTAAAGAATACAAAATGTCCAGACGAAAAACTTGAGCATAAGTGCCAATTTATGAATTTTGTAGATTTTTTTTCGGTATTCGTAAATTAAAATTTCAGAGCAGGATTTTGATTACTCACGCCTTCACTTCTAATATCACCTAAAAATACTCAAATTTACTGTATAAATCTTTCAATCGTTCAGGTAACATTGTGGTCAAAACAATTTTAAATATAATTTTTTTCAACTTAGAATTAAATATTTAATTATTAACTTTAATACCAATAAATGTTTCGCTAAAGCGTGAAAATTACCAGCAATAGAATAGCTGCCAATTTTTACATTACCATAGACTGTTCATGTATTAAAAGAGCGTATTTATTCCTGTGGTATAAGCAGAAACAGTTCATTAATTACATTAATTTCTTGTTATTTATTGCATTTCTTATAAGCACAAGTTCGAATTAAATTGAAAATAATTATTTTAGAAAGAGTTATTAAGATTAAGAGATATCTAGTTTAGAACTTGTTTGTGTGAGATCGTAATGCTAATTACTAGAGCCCGGATTTTGATGACCTAAAACATCTTAACTAATGCCCTTAAAAAGTGCAAAAAATGCCCTTAAAAAGGGCCAAAAATGCCCTTAAAAATGCAAAAATTGCGCAAAAAATGCCTTAAATAAAGCAAAAATATTGAATTAAAAAAATATTTCGGTCTTTAAAATTATTATGAGTCATTTAAAAAATATNGCCTCAGGCACCCAGATAAATTTTGATGATGATGATGTATACATAAATTGCCTTACTTAAAGCATACAAAATGTCTAGACGAAAAACTTACAGCAAAAGTGCCAATTTATGAATTTTGTAGATTTCTTTCGGTATTAGTAAATTGAAATTTCAAAGCAGGATTTTGATTACTCACGCCTTCTCTTCAAATATCACCTAAAAATGCTCGAATTTACTATATAAATCTTTTAATCGTTCAGGTAACGTTGTGGTCGAAATAATTTTAAATATAATTTTTTCAATTAAATATTGAACAATTAACTTTCATACCAATAAATTTTTCTCTAAAGCGTGAAAATTACCAGCAATAGCTGCCATTTTTTACATTATCATAGAATGTTCATGTATTAAAAGAGCGTATTTATTCTTGTGGTATAAACAGAAACAGTTCATTAATTATAATGATTTCTTGTTATTTATTGCATTTCTTATAAGCACATGTTCGAATTAAATTGAAAATAATTATTGTAGAAAGAGTTATTAAGATTAAGAGATATCTAGTTTAGAACTTGCTTGTCTGAGATCGTAATGCTAATTACAAATAAAAATTTTCATTTTTTGAATAAAAATTTTTTTTTATTGGATTGGGTTTATTGTTTTAGAGTGTTTTTTCCCTAATACCAAGAAGACGAAAATTTCTTACATTCATGATTTTCACACAAAATGTTATTAAAATAAACTTCCACATTTCATTCAACTTACTTATTGCTGTTGGGAAAGTATCATAACATGTTTTTATTCATAAAAATTAAATACTATAAACTGCAAACACAAATACAGTTCTTAAATCAAACGATTCTAAAATCGCTTTTGGAAATATTTTTCATTTTTTAATTTGAAATTATCTTTGTTGCATTAACTGTGACGAATAAAGAGAAATAGAATTTAATTATATGCAATAATAGTAAGAAACTGAACTTTTTCTTAAGGTGACATTTTTACATCTAACTGCTCTTTAGTTTTGTTTTAAATAGGCACTTTAGAAGCTTCCAGAACTTCCGCTGGACTATAGCAAAATACATAACAACTTTTTGCTAACTTATTTTGTGACAATCGTGAAGTTTTCCACTTTCCAAAACCGCTTTCCTGCTAAATTTGAAAATGTGGCTTGTCATTATATTACTTGATCTGAAGTAGAAAAGTTTCATAGGAAATCACTTTAATATTGAAAAATAACATCTGACAGAGTAATTTCAAAATTTTTATTCATTTATTACTCAATCAGCAGATATGTGTGCTCGAACGGTTTATGAGTTCTTGTCTACATGAAGATTAAATAGCATAAATTCTAGAAGGATATCGCAAATACGTTAGGAATCGAACCCACCATCTCACACTGCAGAATCTCTGGCAAAAGAGCAATATCTTAGAAGGCACCTGAATTGTTATTTAAAAGAATATGTAGTAAGTTTAATTAGCAGAAACTGTAGGGTATAATAAAATTCCTGCAGTTCCGCGCCGATCAGTTGCATTCAGTTAAGTTCCGACACATAATACCATAGGAATGCTACAAAATGTGANTCTATAGATTTTCTTCATTGTTTGGAAGCCAGTGTAATAATGAAAATTGATAAAAAATAGTAAAAATTGGAAAAAATTTACAAAAAAACTTTAAAAAATGCATTAAAATGCAAAATACGCCCCAAAATTTAAAGAAAAATGCCCTATAAATCTAAAAAAATGCTCTAAAAGACAAAAAATGTCCAAAAATGCAAAAAATGCATAAAAATGCAAATGTCATCAAAATCCGGGCCTTACTAATTACAAATAAAAATTTTCATCTTTTGAATTAAAAAAAAAAAGATTTATTACATTCATGATTTTCACACAAAATGTTATTAAAATAAACTTCCACATTTCATTCAACTTACTCATTGCTGTTGGGAAAGTATCATAACAGGTTTTTATTCATAAAAATTAAATACTATAAACTGCAAACACAAATACGAAATCAAACGACTAAATCAAACGATTCTAAAATCGCTTTTGGAAATATTTTTATATTTTGAAATTATCTTTGTTGCATTAACTGTGACGAATAAAGACACTTTGTGAGTAAGAACTTAATGTGTGTATAGAATTTAATTATATGTTCTTTATTATTAGACAAGGTGGCCTACAGATTTAAGTTCTGAACTGTAAGAAATGTCAGAGATTCGTGTTCCGAGGTAAATGTAAAATTTCAGAGCTAGCAAGAGAATGGCAGATGAAGGTTATTTGAAGATCTTGGGGGCAATAATAGTAAGAAACTGAACTTTTTCTTAAGGTGGCATTTTTACATCTAACTGCTCTTTAGTTTTGTTTTAAATAGGCACTTTAGAAGTTTCCAGAACTTCCGCTAGACTATAGCAAAATATATAACAACTTTTTGCTAACTTATTTTGTGACAATCGTGAAGTTTTCCACTTTCCAAAACCGCTTTCCTGCTAAATTTGAAAATGTGGCTTGTCATTATATTACTTGATCTGAAGTAGAAAAGTTTCATAGGAAATCACTTTAATATTGAAAAATAACATCTGACAGAGTAATTTCAAAATTTTTATTCATTTATTACTCAATCAGCAGATATGTGTGCTCGAACGGTTTATGAGTTCTTGTCTACATGAAGATTAAATAGCATAAATTCTAGAAGGATATCGCAAATACGTTAGGAATCGAACCCACCATCTCACACTGCAGAATCTCTGGCAAAAGAGCAATATCTTAGAAGGCACCTGAATTGTTATTTAAAAGAATATGTAGTAAGTTTAATTAGCAGAAACTGTAGGGTATAATAAAATTCCTGCAGTTCCGCGCCGATCAGTTGCATTCAGTTAAGTTCCGACACATAATACCATAGGAATGCTACAAAATGTGATAAATAAGTTAAGCATCATTATGACTCAGACATTGGAAAGTTCTATGGTTCGTATCCCGAAGACGTCAAAGAGCTTCAGCACTTATAAATTTTATTTCATAACCGTCATTGAACACCAGACCCAATTTTGGGTATACGACTATTAATGTTCAACTCCATAGCCTTGTATTTTTACACCTAATTCAGAAGACAAGGGAACTCCAGCATCAAATATTTTTTAAATTTGCCTTTGTGCAGGACTTTTGATGGAACTAACTCGCATTTGCGTCACACGGAGAGGAAAGCCACGAAAAGGCCCCACGGTTAGCCTCACCGGACTCTAACTCATGATCCGTCTACCACTGAGGATGTTTTCACATCAGAACTGTGATCGGTGCGAGCCGGGTGTGGATTTGTATCGACTTGCCATCGCCGGGATTCGAACTCGGTTCACCTCATTGAAAGGAGAACGCTCTATCCCTTGAGCAACCACGGCTCAGCATTTATAAATTATGAATAACATGCTAACGCTTGATTGAAGAAGTACCAACTTTATAATGGGTTTTGTCGAAATATGCACGATTTCTTTTTACGAACGTCAACTTTTTTTTGTGCTCTGGGTAAATGTATAAAAATATGTGTTCTAAGAAATCAACTGAAACGTATTGTTATCAAATTTAAATCTAAAATCAATGCAGTTATGTTTAAAAATAAGGTGATAAATAAAAAAAGTGTTTTCGGAAAATTTGAAAAGAGTCGATAGATAAAATGTTTAGAATGATAAGAGTGTATTCCAGATAAGAATAATTGACATTTTGAGTTTTAGTGTCCATTTTAAATTCATTTTATATGTAAAAATGAAGTAAGCAAAAAGCATTTTCATACAGAATTTCATGTTGTTTATTTTCTTATTTTTCTTTAATCTTACACGATAATCTATATAAATATCTAAATTATACCTTACCTTTGAAATATAATTCTTTTCCTAACGATCGAAAATTTCAGAAATTATTCTAAATCTAGAAATATGTTGACGTATTTGTTAAAGAAGAAAACATTCTTATAATACTCGGTGACAAGGGTGCATAAAAACAAAAATAGAAGAATTCAGATTTTCATTTTCTAAGAGAGAGTTTTTCATAACTTCTACTTCAACAGATATTTTTAGAATGCTTTTTAAAATGAGGTAAAAAAATAACACATTGGAATCCTAAATTAATACTTAAATGAGAAAAAACCAATCAAAATTTGACGCACCCTTATCGAGAACAATAATTATGAAGACTTAACTGAAAGCTTCAAAATCAAATTGATTGCCAAATTGAACTGAAAGAAAGTGAAAGGGGGCTATAATAAACTTTTCAGTTTCATACAAAAATCAAACGGACCTTGCTCACGTCAATGACGTCAAATAGTCGCCAACCAGACGCACAGAAGGTCAGTTTCTGCTTAAAACGGCGAATATAACTAGAAAAAGAAATTCTACTNTTTTATGACCGTCGTTGAACAGCAGACCCATTTTTTTGGGTTTACGACTACGAATGTTCAACTCCGTAGCTTTGTAATTTAGAACCCAATCCAAAAGACGAGGGAACTTATGAATCAAGTATTGGCTGAAATTTGCGTTCGTGGAGGACTTTTTGATGGAACTAACCAGCATTTGCGTGACATGGAGAGGAAGACCACGATAACCTCCCACGATTAGCCTGACGGCAAAGGTAATCAAACCCATGATTCGTCTACCACTGAGTATATTTCACGTTAGCACTGTGGTTAGTGCAAGCCGGATTCGGATTCGTTTCGACCAGCCATCGCTGGGGATCCGAACCAGGTTCACCTCATTGGAAGGCCAAAATCCTCCATGTTTTCAATAAATTATCCTATTTAAATACTTGGTTAGTAATCCCATTTTTTTTAATTTAGTTGTTATTTATTTTCCTTATCCTAACAACTATTTATAAAACACTGTGTAAATTTTTTTTTTCTGCATAATTATAAGTCTTGTTTGACCCATAAATTTCTCGGCGTATTTGGCTCAGATAAAAATATAACTCACTCATATTAAGCTGACGACAGAGTTTTTTTAAAATTCATTTATCAATTCATATCAATCATGCGAATATTAACTGTTTATCTCAGATTCCAAAACGGGAGTTTTTTCGAACATTGTAGAACGCAGATATTTATTTGATATGCTTTAATTTGGACAAAGTCCGTAGTGCGACCAGTTTTATCAGGTTAATATTAGAAGCTGTTGATAATTTGTAACAGTCTCAGCTTAATAAAAACAATATTTCTGTTCTTAAAATACATATTGACTCCCTAATAAGTTTATTTACACTTTGAAATCATATTTTTCTTAGTTGTTCGTTATTCGCTCTAATCGGTTGTGAATCAATCGTTTTCTTTGCAAGGATAGGAAAAAATTAAATTTTTTTAATCAACTTTTATAAAAATGTCCCATTATCTTTTTTTTTTAATCATAAAAGTTGATTTCACTTATTTTAATATGATAAAAAGATAAAGGGCTTTTCAATGCTTTGTCCCACACGTGACCAGGGAATTAATTTAAATATTTGTCAAAACTATTGGACAAACTTGTAATATGTAGAAAAACATATTGTAAATGTCTATGCGAGAAATATCGTAATACCAAATGTCACTAGATAAAATTAATTTTATTCAAAAGAAAATTCTATGAGATTATAATTTCTAATGGCTCCTTAGACGTAGACTCGCCCTAACAGATTTCATTAGAATAGCTAAACTTTTGGCTAATTTTAAATTTTTATCTCATTCATGGTTAACATGAAGCAACAGTTAACCCTTTCTCACAAAGCTTGTATTAAGCATGTTTTTCATCATTTTGTATTATTTTAGGCCAAAATAAGTGAAAAATATTATCTTCAGTATTTTAATAATTTATGGTTATGAAATACAGCATGAAATACTGGTGTCTTTTCTGCATTAAAAGTAAAATTTTCTAAATATGGCTCACTTACGAACAATAATTTTTCAAATAATTTCAATTTCACTTATTTTTAGAGTCGTGATGGCTCAGAGGATAGAGCATTCGCCTTCCAATGAGGTGAACCTGGTTCGAATCCCGGAGATGATTGGGCGATATGAATTCAGTATCCAACTTGCACCGATCACAGTGCTGACGTGAAATATCCTCAGTGGTTGACGGATCATGGGTTAGAGTTCCCTTGCCGTAGGCTAACCGTGGGAGGAACTCGTGGTCTGCCTCTCCATGTAACACAAAGGCGGTTAGTTCGATCAAAAGTTCTCCACGAAGGCAAATTTCTCCCACTACTTGATTCTGGAGTTCCCTTGTCTTCTGGATTGGTTTCAAAATTACATAAACCCGAAAATTAGGTCGGTTGCTCAACGACGGTTATAAAATAAAATTTCACTTGTTTTCAGTTATTTAGATCTAAAAGAAACAATTATTCATCACTGAAATTTCTTTAATTTAAAAACTAAATTATTTAAGAATTTTTAAATATGAATGGAAATAAAGTTTTTTTAAAACTACTTTGTTTGCATTTTTTATTTTCGTGCAGTGTAATATGGGGTTTTCCCATAGTGAAAGTGAAGTGATAAAGTTTCGTAATTCCGATGGCAACGGGATTTTCAGAGCGTCTGAGTATCGATTTGTTTTCTGTCATGGAACCGTCGTCGTTTTCGTCGAGAGTTGTTTGTTTGCATCTGATCTGATCGGATTGCATTAATGTTTTTTCGCGAAGCGTTCAATAATAAAAAATGGATTTTTTTAAAAAAACTTAACCCAGAGTTGCTTTTTTACAAATCTATCAAACTCCTCTATGTTTCTTATAATTTGCTTGTCGACTACATTTAGTTGACTCCAAAGTATAACTTTTGAAACTATCAAAAACACGATATATTTTATTTTAATTAAATACTTGTTCAATTTTTATATGAAATAAAACTTATCAGCTGTAGATTGTCTAATAACTTTTTTAATCGGAATTGCAACGCTCTCACAAGTTTTAGATCTGAATCCAGTTTTAAAATTGACTTTTTGTAACTCGGTGTCTGAATAAGTTATAAGACAGGATCTGGAATGATGCGATTTGCAGACACATAAATCTGCAATTTTTTCGTCCAAATGACGAATAAAATCGTCTACTACAACCAGATCACCATCCTCGTAGGTATACGGGGTAACCCTCTCACTAACTGAAAATTGAGTTCCTCAACGAACCACGGAGCGGAATACAAGTAACACCATTTAACTTTTCTAGGTGAATTTTCGTACGCATCGTTCTTGATCATTTGGTGAACCAAATACGTCTTTCCCGCTTGGCTAGGTCCGACTATCATGGACGAGCTGAGAAATTTAAGTTTTAACATTTCAAACACAAGCGTCGAAATTGTAATTCATTTGAACTGATTGAAATTGTAATTCATCGAAACTGAGCGCCAATGATTTCCGGTTTTAAATAACCCGGTTCGTCCCGCCAGAAATATCGAATATTAAAAAGTGTCCCGTGAAGCAGATGTGAAAAAACAAAGGTCTTACGATGTTTTCGGAAAAGGTCGTCGTAATTACAACTCTTGAACAAAATCAACGATTCGAGGATGCCAGCAACACTCAACAAATTAATGACAGAGATGTGTTTATGCGGAACATTTTAATGAAATCTATCTCAGTAACACGCAACTTTAAATATAATAATAATAATAAGTTATCTAATGTCTTTTTTATTCCACACCTTAGGGGTTTCGCGCCAATTGTATGCCAAAGCAGAAAAGAAAAGAAGGAAAAAAAAAATCGATTATCATATTAATGTGTGTTTATATTATACATATCTTGAATAATAATGAGTATAAACATCTGCTGATTTTATTCCTTGCAAACAAATAATAATAAAGTGTGAAGGAAATGAACGCATGCAAGATATTATAATATAAGTTATATAAATATTTTGCTTCATTTTTACGATGGATGGAAGAGGAAACCAGACCCTTTTTCTCTCTCTCTCTTTTAAAATAATATATATATCTATGTTAAATATTTATTACATTTATTTCAACAGATCCTACATCGAACATGATGAAAGTTTTGTTATTTAATCTACAATATTATAACAGAAAGTCCGTGGATTGGAATAACTTGACGGACGATGAAAAATATATACTCCGATATGGTTCCTTTCCACCCGAAATGCCCGAATCGCAGTCACCATCACAACCACCGCCACCACCCTCACCGCAATAGAAAGGTAATTTTTTTTATAAAAAATCCAACATTATTTTTTATTTATTTTATTGTACGCTCCGCGAAAAAACATTCGCGCAATCTGATCAGATCAGACGAAAACAAACAACTCTCGACGAAAACGACGATTGTTCCAGACCGTGACAGAAAATATTTGCCGATCGATACGCAGACCCTCTGAAAATCCCGTTGTCATCGGAATTACGAAACTTTATCACTTCACTTTCCTTCCTATGGGAAAACCCCCATGTTAAACTGCACGCGACTGCTCCAGATCGTGACATGCTGAAGTAAAACATGACTATATCATACCACTACAGCGTCCAAGATGGTTAAATAATGTGGAAAAGTGTCTGAGCAATGAGGGAGTAAATACAGTAGTGGCTTAGTAATAGAGCGTGGATGCAATAGAGTAGTGGCGTCTGATAGATCAAGAGGAATGCAGCTGCTTTAGACCATCGTGGCTGGCAATCGGTTACAGTGCTGGTAGAAGAAGAAGAAGCATCGTTTTCAGTCACACCTTCAAAATTTGAGTGGTGCCTGGTTTGTGGAAATAAGTAATTAAGTTCGGAAAATAACTGAGAACCAGTTAGAAAAATAAATTACGATTAGTTTTAGTCGATGCTCGAAAGGGGAAATGAAAGAAAATTGTTTCAGGGTGTTTTCAATCAACGCATCCTAAGCCTTCGTACTGGTTACTACAAACAAAAAATTAGCGTTGTGACATCTTTGTTTTTATTTTTCCTTCACTGGGCAGTTTAGTAGTACTGGCGTTTTTCTTATATTTCTCACTGCGCAGTTTAGGTTCGTTACATGGGACTGTTAAATTGACCCGTGCAGAGGCCTTCTCTCTTCTATAGGCTGTTGTTTCAATCCCATATTCTGCCCAAATAACGGCTTATTATATTTCAGAAAGTTCTGTTTTTGCCTAATATTGTTTTCTGAGATATAAAATTAAATATAGAAGATTGAACCATGTGTGTTTTATTGCAGGTGTGAGCATAACTTTAATTAGACTATCGAATCCTCTGTTTTCTGCATTATGAAATGCATTGAAGTACAATGCATTTCGATACCTAAAATTATAGAGCTTGCCACTCTTTTTTCAAAGGTGACAGTTTTACATGAAATTGATCCTCAGTGTTGTTTTCAGAGATGCATCATACGTTTCCAAAAATTCTATAAAATAAGAACATAATGCAGAGAAATATTTTAGTACCTACAGTAACCTTCCAAATTATTAGGGACACTTAAAATGTCTAAAAAATTGTCATTTTTCAAAGTGTCATAACTTTTTCAAAAATGAATCAATTTTCATAAAAATTTCAGGATATCATGTTCAGGTCTTCTACTTTCACCTAAAAATTATCAATTTAATTTATCTCATTTTTTTGCAAAAATTTGCATTTTTGAATAAAGCAATTTTTTTTTAAAAAAAAATGTCAAGTCTGACAAGTTGCTACTTTGTAACAAATTTTTTTGCATAAAAATTATTATTTACACACTAAAGTACATGTCATTAACTTTAAAATGCGCTGAAGTAAATGACTTTACGATTTTTTGTGACTGAGATATGAGATTTTGAAAATTTTTTGTCATTTATAGTGAAAACGAAATTAATGTGAATTCGAAAATTATTTAGTATTTAGTATTATTTTTTTGCAACTTTCTTATTCGGATTAATTATGAACATTATTTATAAATTTGCAATAAAATTTTAGAAAACGACTCAAAAAATTTAACTTTATTATAAAATTCAAAAACATTTTTACAAAAACAAATATAATAAAAAAATCTTAATATTTTGTAACATGTCCTTTTGCTTGTATAACTGCGTTTATTCTTCGCGGCATACATTTAATACAAGCTTTTGCTTTTGCAATAATATCTGGGCTATTCCAGGTTTCTTTCACCAAAAATACTGCCACAACTCACTTTTCCCTATAAATGGCAAAACATTTTCAAAATCTCATATCTCGGTCAAAAAAATCGTAAAGTCATTTACGTTAGCGCGTTTCAAAGTTAATGACTTGTACTTTAATGTGTAAGTAATATTTTTTATGCAAAAAACTTTGTTACAAAGTAGCAACTTGTCAGACTTGACATTTTTTTAAAAAAAAAAATTGCTTTGTTCGAAAGAGTAAATTTTTTGCAAAAAATTGAGATAAATTGATAATTTTTAGGTGAAAGTAGAAGACCTGAACATGATATCCAGAAATTGAAGTCGGTGAACAAACATGAAAATTGATTCATTTTTGAAAAAGTTATGACACTTTGAAAAATGACAATTTTTAGGAAATTTTAAGTGTCCCTAATAATTTGGAAGGGTACTGTACTTAGAAGGTATAATGCTTCTCACCAAAAACGTTTTTAACAAACACAGTATTTTATAGAAAAAAAAATAGTTTCCATGATAAAGAGAGAAGTACAAAGACCTGCAATTTTTTTTAACTGTATGATTCATATGTGGGGTTTTCCACTCTGATCACTCTTACTGTATATTTTTAGAATACTTGCCAATATGAATTTAGAAACGGATACAGACTAAGATTCAACACTGCTGGAAGTACTAGTGAAAAAGACCGAATGATAAAATTTCAACAAGTTTGATCGACTGATGAAACCCAGAGTTTTTTTTCCCCATTCTTCGCCGAAAATTAAATAGGTTGTGATATTCTCCTTTTTGCCCCTTTGTAGAGGTAAGCAAAATCTCGTGAGCGTTAATTTTTTGTATAAATATTAGTTTGAAACCTAATCAGGTATTCAGTTTTGACAAATATTCTATAGATATATATTATGGGAAGTCTATACGGAACACCCAACATTCATGTATATTTGACTTGATCAATTAATACCGAATTAATGTTTAAATTAATGCCAAAATTAATATGTTATTCCCAAGGATTTTAAAAACAGTTGTTTTGTAACAGGTATGCTGATAAAATCAGGAATCATTAGAATCAGGAAATAATAAGGAATTAAAATTCATATTTTTTTAAATCCATTTATTTTCGATTTTTTTGTTGCAACTTTATGTAACAGTATTATTATTGCTTTCATTATCTATAATTTTTCTGGATATTTCTTAGCAAATAACCCATTCTAATTCTTTCGAATTTTACTTTCTATAGATGATAACGANATCTGGCTTGCACCGACCACAGTGCTGACGTGAAATATCCTCAGTGGTAGACGGATCATGGGTTAGAGTCCCCTTGCTGTCAGGCTAACAGTGGAAGGTTCTCTTGGTCTTCCTCTCCATGTAAAGCAAATGCAGGTTAGCTCCTTTAAAAAAATACTCCACGAAGGCAAATTTCTCGTAATACTCGATCCAGGAGCTCCCTTATCTTCTGGATTGGGTTCAAAATTACAATGATACGAAGTTGAACATCGGTAGACGTAAATCCATAAAATAGGGTCGGTCGGCTGCTCAACGACGGTTATAAAATAAAAATAATATTGCTTTCTGAGATATTAAATTAAATATAGAAGATCTTATTTAATTTAATAATAGAATATAGAAGTGTGCTTTATCGCGGGTGTGAGCGTAACTTTAATTAAACTATCGAATGCTCTGTTCTCTGCATTATGAAATGCATTGAAATACAATGCATTTCGATACCTAAAATTATAGAGCTTGCCACTCTTTTTTCAAAGGTGACAGTTTTACATCAAATTGATCCTCAGTGTTGTTTTCAGAGATGCATCATACGTTTCCAAAAATTCTATAAAATAAGAACATAATGCACAGAAATATTTTATTACCTACTTAGAAGGTATAATGCTTCTCGCCAAAAATGTTCTTAACACAGTATTTTATAGAAAAAAAAAGTAGTTTTCATGATAAAGAGAGAAGCACAAAGACCTGCAATTTTTTTTTAACTGTATGATTCATATGCGGGATTTTCCACACTGATCACTCTTACTGTATATTTTTAGAATACTTGCCAATATGAATTTAAAAACGGATACACACTAAGATTCAACACTGCTCGAAGTACTAGTGAAAAAGACCGAATAAAATTTCAACAAGTTTGATTGACTGATGAAACCCAGAGTTTTTTCCCCCCCATTCTTCTCCGAAAATTAAATTGGTTGTGATATTCTCATTTTTGCCCCTTTGTAGAGGTAAGCAAAATCTCGTGAGCGTTAATATTTTGCTTAAATATTGGTTTGAAGCCTATAATCTGATACTTTTTTTTAATTTCATTTTTGACAAATATTCTAATACGAAACATAATGCGAAATTTTTGCTTGAAAAATTTATATCGAATTAATATTAAAATTGCTGTCAAAATTGATATTTTAATACCAAGGATTTTAAAAACAGTTGTTTTGTATAAGGTATGCTCATAAAATCAGGAATCATTAGAATCAGGAAATAATAAGGAATTAAAATTCATATTTTTTTGAATCCTTAATTATTCAAAAAAATTAAAAATTCATAATTTTCCTTAAATGACTAAACGATTTAATTTGTTGCAACTTTATGTAACAGTATTATTATTGCTTTCATTATCTATAATTTTTCTGGATATTTCTTAGCAAATAACCCATTCTAATTCTTACGAATTTTACTTTCTATAGATGATAACGATATTTTTCGCAAAGATTGACGCTGCAGTTTTAATTGAAATCATAAGTTTGTCTATGATAAGTGATCACTCACAATATTTTTTTTGTCATCTTATCTTTTCTGTTTTCTTATTCATCACCTGAGCATCGTATATCAAAGTGGAGGACTGTACTGATAATATTGTAAAATGTGATATATTTTTCACACGAGGTTTGTCATATCTTTGCATTCTGATAACTAGTCAATTGATGTGACTTAATCGTCGATAATTTGAAGTGTTTTCATCGACTATAAATATTAATATCGGATTGCTCCAAATACCCATAACCAGGGATATCATTCTGAAGTTCAGTTGGATAACTATTTGTAAGTATTTAATGTATATTTCGGTTTTGTGCAATTACTAGAAATTTTTAACTTATTTCTAGATCAATAGGACATTTATTTTTTTAAAAATATTATCAAAGTTTAAAAAAAGATTTGAAATTATAAGTTTTGAATTTAAATTAACGAATCAGAACAATTGTCGTGTAATAAATTTTGAAAAAAATTATGTTGTTAAAAATTAACATGGTGCTTTCATTATTTCAAAAAAGATTTAAATGAAATATAAATTCTCAACTAGTGAATGGTAATTTATTTAGAAAATATTTTTAACCGCACGTTATAAAAACAGAAGAAAACTATGAATAAAAAATTTAAAATTAAATAGCTATTAAATTTTTTGATTTTGTTTTCGTTTTTCCTTATGCAGATGTGGCAAATACTTTTATTTGAAACATTTAATTATGATACCTATAATATGTAGTTATGATACTTATAATTATGATACCTATTTGGAATGAGGTTATTAACTTAAAGCAAAAAAATGCATGCCAAACTGATTAAATATGCATTTTTTTATAATCAATTCTATATGTCAAATAAATTTTACACATTAGCAGATTGAAACAGGAAGTTTAAGGCAATCCGTTAACTTTTAAAATCATTAAAAAAGCGAAGTTTTAGTTTGTTTTGGATATTAATGTAATTTGAAATTATTTTAAGTTTTGTTTCGAAAAAATCTGTAGTTTTAATCTTTGTAACTTATTACAGACTTGAAAATACAGGCTTCTATACAATTCAAAATTTAAATTTAGGAAATCAATATGTGCATTGGAATAAAATTTTTTAGCATTCTCTCATTAAAACATTTATACTTATCGTGAAAACCATGATCTATGTTCAGCGTGATATTCTTGACATATTAATACACAGATTTTAAATAATTAGCTAAACATTTTTTCTAATTTTTTTTGTTATGTATAAGATTACATAAAAATATATATTTGTACTTTTGGATTGAGTTAAAATATTTATTGAAAATTTTAATAATATCTTTTAAATTAAAGTGTTAAACTATTTTCGGCAAAAAATAAAATTTCAAAAACTGCTTTTTACATTGAGAAAAAAATATGGTGAAATTTACAGTGCTTCTGACTCCATGGGAACACCAAAAATTTACCATATGAACGGAAAAAATTACAAAATAACCAAATGAATCGATGAAATACTGTATCTATAGATTCAGTTTTTTTTTTAAAAATTAAATTTTTTTAAAATTTTACAGAATGCTAATTTTATCAGAATTTTTTCTCTCTCTGTACTGATGAACTCTTTATCTCTAAACCATCAGCAATAATTTAGTAAACATAAATACATTAATTTACTATTTAATTTCGTTATTAAAGGTGTATACTTCTGGAAATGTTCACATTTTTTTCCAGTCTGTTTAAAAAAAATATAATTTAAAAATGCAAATAGTGAGCACAGTAAGATAAGTATTCACTTTTCGATTGCTAAAATAAATAGAAAAATGAAATTATTAGTTCTTTAAACATAGCGATAATCTCTTAATTTTTCTTAAATTAATATTTTCTGATTTAATTGTTTTTTTTTACTAACTTTCAATAGTTCTTTATAATTTTAAATGCTACTCATAGTTGTTAATTATAATTCATAAATTATACAAATAAAAGTAAAAGAAAAAATTATAAGATTATTGTAATAATTCATAAGGCTCAATAAAATTTTTAATAATTTGTATAGTCATTCTCAGAACTTCAAATTTTGCACTAATCGTGTCAAATTTTGCACTAAAAGTGCACTAATCGTGAATGACAATCTTTATTTTTTTGGTACAATAAATATTAACTTAATTAGTAAAAATAGGTTTTTAACTGTATACTCTTTATCGAGTGTAGTTTAAATTATTTTTCCTAATTATAGTCACATGGAGTTTCATGAAATTTTCCATTATATTTTATGGAATATAATTAACTGATAACATTTGTAAATAAGAAGAGCATTGTTACGTTTATTTTAAATTTTTGTTTCTATTTTTTCAGTACCAAAATGAAATTTATTGCACTTTTTGCCTTCATCGCTGTTGCAGCAGCGACTAGACTACCTTTCGATTCTCAACTAGACGAACATTGGGAAAACTTCAAGGTAAGCAATTCATTGAATAATTATTCCAAATTTCAAATCTTACAATGCATAGTCAAATTAATAGAATGATAAACTCGGCAACGAAAAAAACTTTTTTTAGTTTATGAACTATTTCATTTATTATCCTGTTTGTTTATTTTTTGAATAGTTTTTTATTACTGAAATTAACGTATGTAACCTCGTTTTTTTAGAGGGCTTTCGGAAAGAAGTATGATGGTAAAGAAGAGTTTGCAAGGCGTCTAATCTGGGAACAGAAAGTTGCTGACATCGTAGAACACAATCTTCAAGCTGACATGGGCCTCCACAAATTCAGAAAAGGTCTTAACCAATACAGTGATATGGTAAGATTTCAATTATTTCTCTTGTCTTTTATCTATCTTTAAAAAAATCAGTAAAAAAAATTCTAATTCTTAATTTTTAACTTAGAAGCAAATAAATTTTGAACATTTCCCATAATATTCAAAATTGTAGTCATAAGTGTAGTTATTGGTCACAAATTGAACTGGTAACACGTTATCAAGTTATACAGATACCCATTATTTTTAATACGTATTTTTATAACACATTTAATATTTTAACTAATTTAATCATTGAATATGACAGATGAGTTTATCAATTTAATTTCATTGAAGTATAAATTTTATTTAATTCAAATATTTATTTAATAAAATTCAGACATTAATTTCATTTAATAAAGGTATTAATAGTTTTTCTATTATAATAACACTGAGAATAATATATGGTCAAAACTACCAGAATATGGCACAAATTTTTTATACATATTTATATAACACATACGATAGTTTAAGTAATTTAATCAGTGCATATAATAGATCAGCTTATCAATTTGATTTCATTCAAGTATAAATTTGATTTGATTACCATATTTATTTGATAAAATTCAAATATTAATTTCATGTAATAAAGCTATTAATAGTTCTTCTATTATAATTATACTGAGAAAAATGTATGGTCAAACCTACCACTATAAAGTAAAATTTACCATATTTCTGATTCTATGAGAGCATCGAAAAGCTCAGTAATTTTTACCTAAGTGTTCGGTAATGATTTCGGTATAATGAACAAAAAATTGTGGTTTCATATTGTGTGATATAATTTGGTAAATGGGATAAAATTTGTTAGTTTTATCATGATATTTTGGCATATGATAGAAATCATTCTTTCGGTTAACATTATTCTTCAGTTTTGTATCTTTTATTAAATGTGTGGTAATAAGAACTGCAATTTTGAAAACCGAATTTCAGGTAAACCGTTTCTATATAAACGGAAAAATTGTTAAATGATTGATATAAATACCATACATTTAAGTTTTATTATCAAATATTAAGTTCTTTTTTTTTTACCAGAAATTTCCTTACCATACGGTACGGTAATTTTACCAAAATAGTTTTTTCTCGGTCTAAAATTTTATATTTTCGTTTCTTCAATTATTTTCTCAATTAAGAGCTTTCTCGTTTTTTTAAATTTTTAATTAATTACAAAGATGGTCGAACATTGAATGTGAGGAACATGCCAAATGTCTTGCTTAAAAGAAGTGCTATTAACCATTTTTTGGACAATACTTTAAATTATAGCTTGGTTTAGTATTTTTTAAATAACGAATATTTATTATTTTTTTTTTTAATAATTAAAGATATTTTTTGGCGTTTTTGAAACTCAAGTGCTTAATAAATAAATAAAAAAACTGCGAAGGTCATTTACTCTTATAACTTCACAGTCTTTAAACATTATATTAAAATCTTAAAAAAATTCTATATTTAAGGTTATGTAAGAACAAGTATTTAATTAAATTTTTTATTTATTTTATAGAGCCATGATGAATTTGTGAAACATTTCAATGGATTTAGAAGCCACGGTTTGAGAAGCAGAAATGGCAGTGTCTGGGTTGAACCATTGAACGCCGAAATTCCCGATACCGTTGACTGGAGGAAGAAGGGACTTGTTACCCCAATTAAAAACCAGGTTCGTTAAAAACTTCGTTAATTTAAAAAATAGATGATTTTTTTATTTAAATGCGTTTAAAGCGTTTTCAATTTTGATTATTATTCAAAATTAAAGGCTTAAAGGTAAAAGTGTTGTTCCTTTATTCAATTATCAAGCAATCGCATAACATAATATTCAAATTGGACCCATAATTTATCATGCAACTGTTTATGATAAAAATATTTAATTTCCATTTTACAATTATTAGACAGTAAGTTATATTTACTTTTAAACTAAATTTTATTTAAAGTTGTGTCCAGTAAACGTAAGCATTTAAAATAATGAATACAAAATAACTGTTTAAAATGTTAAGTATTTTAAATTTTAAGTTTAAAATTTGACTTCTCGCCCAATTTACGAATAATCTCTTCAGCGTAAAAGCATTTCACGTTTCGCCAGTTTTCATTGTTTCTCAAAAGTGAATATGAATTTCAAATTAAAGTTTCTGATAAAATACCCAAAATAATTAGGTATAAATTAAACAAAAATAGAATTGGAAACTAAATGTATGGAACCAATTCTGTATTAATGTAATAAATTTTTTTACGATCTTTTAATTGATTAATTTTTAATTTTGATCTAACAATCTGCTTAACAAAACAAAAATTATAGTGAAGATACTATACTCTTAAAAGAGAGAAGGCCTTTGCACTGATTCACAACGTTCGAACTACAAGAGGATTCGATTTCTCGTTAATGGTAACTTGTGCGAACGCCTTCTCTCTTTAAGGAGGTGTTGGAAGATATTGTAGGGGTTGTTGAGAGAAGTAATCAGGGGGAGGAGCCTTCTACTAAGGCAGATTATCTAAGTTTTCTTGGTGAAAATTATTCTGCAAAAGTAGACAGTATATTGTGTAGTAATTTGAAGGTTGTTGAAAAATTGAGATTTCATTTCACTTTTTTTTTCTGTAGAAAATGTGAACGTTGAGCTTCTCAAGGGGACAATAGCAGTTAAAATTCTTCGGTCTAATTGGACGCTCAATATTTATTTTAGACGAAATTATTTTAGTTGTTTACCATTGTATCGGAGATTTTTAGAATGAAATAATTGCGCCAAAGTTGTGCAACCTTATCTTCAATTTTCATTACAATAAGTACATTGTGTGTTTTACATAACGGTAGATAACCAGGTAAGCTACGCCAACAAATAAAGATAACATCACAGCAAAGAATATTTTAAGAACGCTTTTGACACTTTGTTTTCATAGAGCTTATCACCGAAAAAGAGTAGACAGATAAGAACAGTTTAAGTTTCTTTACTTAAATAACTAAAGCTCACTAACCGTCTATGTTTGAAGAAACGTTTATCGCCATCTCTTTCTTTTGATAGACAAGGAAAACAAACATTTATTTTGATTAAATGTAATATGTCTTATTTAATGGACTCGCTAATCATCTATATTTGACGAAATGTTTATCGTTATGTCTTTCTTTTGATAGACATGGAAAACATGTAATAATTGATAAGTTTATGTCTATTTAATGAACCCGCTAACCATCTGTATTTGACGAAACATTATTGAAATGTCTTTCTTTTGAACGTTATTGAAAACAAATATTTATCTTGATAATCGTAATATAATGGAATTGATATCATAAAATGAAATTTTTCTTTTGTTTGAATAAAATACACTATCGGTTTATGCTACAGTGATAAGCGTCGCTTTTCTAAAGATGGCTTTTATACATCAAGCTGTTTCTTAATATTGTTTCCAGATAAGCAGTTTGCAAAATTTGGAGTTTTCATTTGATTACAGCACAATACACAGCAACATCTCATTACACATATAAAAATTTTAGCATTTTTTGTTGTTGTTGATAAAAACGAACTCCTAAACAATTTCAAAATGTGGGTTATTATATTTTCAGAAGCTCTTCATACGAAAATTTTATTTTGAGAGAGTAACAAGCCAGAATTTTAATGTTCTTGAAAAAAAAACATTTTCTCGTTTCTAATTAGTTTCTAGGAACAATAAAGATTCACAACCTGAAAATAATTATGAACAAATAAAAAGAGAACAAATAAAATTTAGTTTCGAAATTCCTCCTATCTTTATTTACTAAATGAAAAGTGGTAGCTAAAACAAAAAACTATCGGCATATTTAACAATACAATTATTAATTTAGAGAGTTTCATTTAATAGGAACAATGTGGTTCTTGCTGGGCTTTCTCCACCACCGGATCTTTGGAGGGACAACACATGAAGAAGACCGGAAAATTGGTTTCACTCAGTGAACAGAATCTCGTAGATTGTTCTGGAGCAGAAGGTAAATTTTAATAAATTAAACAAGAAAAATTGTTCTAAGTTCCTAGATTTATTTAAATTTTTTAAAAATACTCTGAAAGAGAGAGAGAAAATTGTGACCTTGTTCGACAGCTGATATGATTTATAAGTTTCATGTAAATTTATAAAGACGCATAATGCACAGTTTTCTTGAATTGAATTTAATCATTAATTTTAATATAAAAAGATTTGCGTAACATGCATTTTCGCTTCATAATCTGTGCTTCCAAAGTTAGACATTATCAATGGGACATTCCCTTAAGAAATAATTTTGTGATTTAGTTTCGATACCGGTAAAGAAGTTTCTTAAAGTCAGGGTAAATTAAAAAATTCGTAAATGAATAAAACGATGAGCTAATTGACATCCGACTATATCACTCAAATTTTTAGTGTTAAAAGAAATGCACATTCAATAAAGATGTGTGTGGTAAAATAATATGTAACACAATGTTTAAAATTCATGAGAAGTAAAATAAAAGAAATATAACAATTTGAAATGTTGAAAGTTTATCTTCTTTTTAAAGAGAAATATTCTTGAAAACAAGAATTGAAAAATCCTTATTTGAAATAGTAGAATATCATTCAATAAAATGTTCTGAAAGGTGATAAGATCTAATTAAATTTTCTAGTGAACGAAGCCATTAAATGACAATAATTGAACACTTTTTAGAAAACGGAGCAGAGAAAATTATCTTCGCGATCTGATGAGTGAAGTTTCAATTTATAAACTAAATATACCCTATCATCGGTTTGTTAAGATTCATGGCTATCACATATTATGGAGAATATATGAACAAAATACATTATATTATGTATCACATGAAAATGGTAGATAATTATTTTATATTTGTAGGCAACATGGGCTGTGAAGGAGGTCTTATGGATCAAGCTTTCCAGTACATCAAACAGAACAAAGGAATTGACACTGAAGCATCCTACCCATACACAGCTGAAGTAAGTTTTTTTTAACAACGTATATTTTAAAAATGCTTCAAAACATATTGGGTTTAGAGAAGGTCTTGAATTCAAGGAATTGGAATTGGCAATATCGTTGAAAAGCTCATAGCTACAAACTGCATTGTCTCATTGTGAGGAAATTTACTTTAAAAACGTTTTATAATACGAAATCTTATAAAGTTAGTCCGAAAACAAAAATGTTGCAAACCAAAATTTGTTATGAAGTTGAGGATTTCTTGTAAAACGAAAGCAATCAGTTAAAACAAGAGATTGGAAAGACTATGCCACCACCAGAATTCAGACGTATTCAATTTCCCTAAAAGCAAGTGCTCTCTTGTCTGGAGTGCTCTATTAAATTGAGAACTTTTGTAAAAGAACAACCGCCGATTACAATGACTTAGAAAAGAATCTGCTACAATCAGGATTCATGATTATGCAGCCTACGTAAAAACAAGTGCTCTATTAATAAGCGTTGCCAGATTTTGTGAAAGAATAAGCACAACGAGTTTTCAAACCTTAGTAAAAGCAAATGTTTCATATGCTGGATCTTGAGCATTTTCATAAAACAGGAGCAGCTGTTAAAGTATATTAATAGAAATAAGCTGCCACTACCAGGATTCAAGCATACCTTACTTTCCTAAAGGAAAATGTTCTGTTATCTGACTACACTCCCATATTTTAAATAATGCTGAATATTTTAGTTTGCCCGATAAAGGGTAAAAATACAATTAGAGGATTGTATTTGAGAGCAAATTTACCTAATTAAAAATTCTTGAAATCTCACAGTTTTGAATTTTTGTAGGATGGTGACAGATGTCTTTTCAAGAAAGCCAATGTAGGAGCCACATGCACTGGATACGTTGACATTCCAACCGGTGATGAAGATGCCTTGAAAAAGGCTGCTGCCACTGTAGGTCCAATTTCAGTTGCCATTGACGCCAGTCACGACAGCTTCCAATCATACCAGTAAGTTCAATTAATAGAATTTTTCACTTTAACTCTCTTAGAATGCAACTGTTACCTTTCCATTTAGTTTTCGCTCGTAATGAGTATTCTGCATCATTTTCAAAATATTTATGCATGCTGGACTATAGTATCATGCAAGTTTACAGCGTAATACTTCATGAAGTTTTTAAATGACGAATACTATTTATGTGAAAATTAATATTTATACTCTTGATTAAGGGACATTATAGCAAACTAGAACGAAAACGCTGTGCAAATTTTATAATCTTAAGCTTACTGTTAATTTTCCAGATATCAGTACCGTTATTTTGATGAAAATTTTAGATTGGTTTTATAAATTAATACCATTTACTAATGACATATTACTCGAAGTCTGATTTGCTATTTTAATACTTAAATTGTTTCAAGGATAGAATAATAATATATGAAATAAAATGTATCTATTAAGCTCTGATCATGGAAATATTTCTTTTTAAAATTAAAGATTTATGCTAAAAATTGGTGAACTAGTCACAGAATTTTACCACAAAATTAGTACATTTATTGAATCATATTTGATATGAATATATATTTTTTCGAAGTGAATTTGTAATAGCGGTTAAAATAGTTAAAAATGAATATTGCTCTTTCAAATTACTTTCGAGCAATTTTCTTTAGTTAAGTTAGAAAACTAATTTTTTAAAAGTATTTTTATATGTGCGAAATAAGTAGACCTAAATTTTAGTATTTTCTTACGGTTATTATAAGAAATAATGAAATTTGAAAATGTAAAAATTCATTTTTCAACCATTTTATTTATAAAGCTTTCAAAAATTTAAGTGATTTATAAAAGTATTTACGAAAACAAATTTTAAAGTCTGAGTATTAATTTAGTGATATACTCAAGAAATTATTTTCTAAAGTCTAACTTCTTTTTTCCTAAACACTTCTTTTTTTCTAACACAAAAGAAGTGTTTTGTTTTAAAATATAACAGATGTATTTAAATATGTGTTTTAAACATTTTTTTAATTTTTTCAGAGACGGAATTTACGATGAACCTGATTGTAGTACTGACCAATTAGATCACGGTGTTTTGGTTGTTGGTTATGGAAGTGAAGATGGTAGTGATTACTGGTTGGTCAAGAACAGGTAATTATTTATTAATCATTATTTTTAGAATGTCAAACGAATAAACATTATAGAATAATAGTAAAGATTTTGTTCATATATTTTAAATTAACAAATTTTTCTCCATCTTTTTTAATTAAAATTATTTTTAACATCTCTTTTTGGAATAAAATAAATAGTTTTTTCTCCTGACAAATAAAAATAATATACTTTTTTATTGCAGTTGGGGAACAAGCTGGGGAATTAAAGGTTACATCAAGATGTCAAGAAACAGTGGCAACCAATGCGGTATTGCTACTCAAGCCAGCTATCCACTTGTATAAACTTTCAAAATATCTGTGATTAAAGTAACTGTGATTTTTAGGACTTGAAAATGGTTTTGAAAAGAAAAAGATTTTATGTTACGTTTTTATTAAAAAATATTTTATAAAAAATACATTTTTGTTTTATTTTAAAAATCATCGTAAGTTTATACACTAAAAAATAGAAGAATCTCGTAACTATTTAATGATTTTGAATTTAATAACCATTGCGCCTAAAGAAAATACATTAAAAAATCTAATTTTATTCGTTCAATAATTGAGGACATACTAGCAAAAATATGTAGTATTGAAAAGCAATCAGAAAGTAAATCAATCCTTTTCAGCAGTAATAAGATTTTTTTCTGCTTTTATCGTTTTTATTGAAAGGAAAATACTTTGAAAATTTTTTCAGAAATTTTGAGAAATATTAAAAATGCAAGAACAATTGAATTAAAATAAGAACAAAATTTACTGATTTTGAGTTAAAATTGTGAAACTCAGAGAAATATTCCTAACAAATTTAAAATAAATGTATTTAGTTCATATATATGTTCATGTATCATATATTATATTCCACATCAAATTACGGAATAAAGTACCGGCACTTTGGGTGCATTATCCGTAAAATCCATTTCTATCACAAAGTCTATTTTTATCGTAAAAAATTCACCGTAATTTTCATAGTAGTATTTATTTATATTAGAGTATTTCGGTGATTTTACGGCAATTATTGCTATAAAAATTATGGTATATCAGAATATTTTGCTCTGTAACATGTTCCGGTAAGAATGATAAAAAGTATCGGTACCCTGCTGAGTGTGGTACTTTTTACCGTAATTTGATTCCATAATTTCTTTACAGTGTACGTCAATATATCTAGAAGCAAACTCTATACAATTTAGTGAATCAAATTTGATAGTAGGAAAATCCTTAAGGAAAGTTCAACTGAAAATCTTTTTCAAAAACTTATTTTTCATTTGAATCCTCTGCTTTGCTTGAAAATTTCATAAAAGAGCTTTCCTAAGTTTGAAAAAATTAATTTTTGAAATGTAATCTGAAATTTAAAGAACTTTTAAGTCCAAAAATAATTTTATGAAATTGTCATAAATGGCTTTTTATGAAAATTTTAATAAATTATTCTCTAGGAATGTGCAATATCAAGAGAAACAAAACGAAAATATGTTTAAAAAATCTATTTTTGAAGGTGTAGGTGAAATTATGCAAAAAATGCGTCATAAATAAAAATATAAATATGATTACAATATTCGATTTTTATGTGTATTAATTTGCAATCTTTATGTTTTACACTAAACATAAAAAATATACTAATTAATTAGCATAACTATTGAGTTAAGAAACGAAATCAGAAAATATTATGAATGGCCTTTTAGATAAGTAATTCTGTATTCACTCATTTAAAATTCGAAAATGATCAACTGAATTATTCCTGAAATAGAATAATTTTTTTAAAAAAAATGTTATAAAAGCGTACAAGTCAAATAAAAATAATGATAATAAGCTAAAATTATTCAAAATAAGCTAATAATAATAAAATAAGTTAATAATAGTAAATTAAAAGGAATAAGAAATACACACCAGTATAGTTTAGTAAATATACGCTTTTGCCAACCTGAAGTGTGACACATTACATATTTACGGAGGGGTGGGGGAAAATGCGGATGCAAAACATTACCATAAAATAGTTTAAGAGGAAACACCAAAATGACTGTCGAAAAAAATATATTTTTTTAAAAGCAACTTTTATGATTGCATAGTGAGGATAAACTTGGATTTTTATTTTTGCATCATTTAACATGTTCTGAGCAAAATTTAAATCCGATAATAAGAGTAAATTAGGTCAAACAAAATGCCTGCACGATCTAATATGTACAATTTCCTTTTTGAGATATCTGAAAGGTCAGACATCAGTCAAATCGAGTTTCAATTTCTCCATCAAATTTAGCCGATTTCACGGAGAAAAAAAATTCTAGTAAAATCACCGGCAATGACAATTCTATTATTGAAAACCAAAATATATTGAAGTTAAACCCTTTAATTAGTTAAAATTTTTCCTTTCATATGATGCTGTTCATATATAATTTTGGAAACTATGGTTTTCAAAAATATAGCTCTTATTACCACACATTTGGTAAAAAATACATAAGTGAAAAAAAAAGTTGTATTAATTTTTTAAATTAATTTTTTTATGCCATGCTCTGATTTTTCATGAAGAAATTGACAAACTTTACCACATTTACCAAATTTTATCACAGATCATTAAACCATATATCATTGTTAATTTTATCATATCATTACAAAAGCTCTGCGGTAAAAAAAATACCGAGGTTTTTGGTGTTCCCATAGAGATAGAAACACGATCAATTTTATCATATTCTAGCAGGTTTGATCATACTTTTTTTTCAATGTTGCTTTAAAATAACTTAAGAAAAAAAGATGTAGTTTCCCCCATAATACAAAGCATGTTTTCTTATATATTTAAAACAAAGCAAAAATCACATAAAAAATGCGCCAAAAGTTAGGGTCTACCACTTAATTAATCAAAAGCTATAAATGCAATAAAAATACTATATGTTATGGAAACTATGTGTATATATGTTGTGAAAATTTCAAGTGAATCAAATGTTAAACGCCGCTTTACCTTGTAAAAAGTATCTACTACTTTTTGATTTATATGGGCTATCATTTAGCCTTTTAGAGCAAGTGCTTACTATAAAACTATCAAGAAAAAAGGGTTAAATTATGGAAATTTTGCCTTTGACTTTTAGAACAAGGGCTTACTATAAGACTATGAAGAAAAAAGGATTAAATTCTGGAAACTTTGACTTGGTCTTTTAGAGCAAGTGCTTACTAAAAAATATTAAGAAAAAGGATTAAATTTTGGAAATTTTGACTTAGTCTTTTAGAACAAGTGCTTACTATAAGACTATAAAGAAAAAATGATTACTTTTTGGAAATTTCACAATTGTGTTTCCCCTAAAGAATTTCTGAATACAGAATTCAGAATATAAATTCTTGATCGAATTAAGTTACTTTACAAGAACATGTTATGGAATAAGAAATCTGATATACCGTAATTATTGCAGTAAGAATTGCAGTAAATAGGATATAGGATATAGGATATAGGAATAGGATATAGTATTTTACAGTAAGAAAGGATTTTACTGTAAAATGAAATTTTTGGATGATGCAGTACTTTCGGTTGTAAAGTGAAAGTACCATAATTACCATAATTTGTACCGGAATTTCTTACTGCGAAGAACATTTAACTCCATAATTGAAGACTAGAAATAAGATAAGATTGTTAGAGTTATATTTTGAGTTCTAAAGAAACGCAAATTTACACGTGCAAGAACAAATCCAAGTGATACATTTTTGACAGAAAAGATTGATGAATAATCAATAAAATTCTAAAATTTACAGCTGAAACATTTATTAAAAACAAGTTTGAATTTATTAAAAGTAATTTGAAAGTTTTTTTTAAAGAAAAATAGTTCAACTACTGTTGCTTTTCTATTTTGTTTTATTTTATTGAGCAATTTGAAAAACCTGATCACTACTAAGTTCCTAATGAATAGTGAAAAGTTCATGACGCATTCAATTTAAATGCAGTTCAGGTCCACAAAACTGCCCTGAAGGAATAAAATAATTCGTATGCAGTCTTAGATCTTGAAATCTGGTTGCTTTTAAACTGTTTTTAAAACATAATATCAATTATTATTTAATTGAGAATCATTATAGTTAGCTTATTTTTTTGCATTATTATTAAGTATTATTACACAGATAAAAAAGCATGGTCAAAGCTACCAGAATAAGGAAACATTTACCGAGTTTCTGACTCTATGAGAACACCAAAAAGCATGGTGATTTTTACCGAAGCGATTTGGTGATGATTTTGGTAAAATTAACATTAAAATATGGTTTTATATAATGTGATTAAATTTGGTAAATGTGATATCATAATACCTTAAAGCATGGCATAAAAACCATTTATACGGTTAAATTTGCTCTTATAATTTTTACTAAATGTATGGAAATAAGAGCTATCAGTTTGAATACCAGAATACCATTACCACATGAACGAAAAATTCCCAAATGAATGGTTTAAATACCAGATATGAATAATACTAGAATTACGTTTTTTTCAAATTTTTCTTAAATCAGAAATGTCAATACCATACCTTAACACTAATTTTGTTAGAACTTTTTCTCCGTGTATTATAACTTATGAAGTTTTATTATGTGCTTCGTGATTCCATTAAATTTCTTTTGCCATTGTATATGGTGACTGGAAAATATTAAATCAACGCATATAATTTATGATAAAACTATTTTATTGTTTGCTATTCTAAATTGTCTTTAAATTTTTAAATTTAAGTTAATGAGAATAAAATTAAAATGGTATTTATAATTTTGGTTATTGAAATGTTCTACAGACGATAATTTTAAAAACTCAGTTTTTACATGATTATGTATTGAAACTGCGAGTTTACATGATTATGTAATTCACAGCGCATCCTGCGTCGCACTCCAAGCTGAACATATTACTCTGTACTGCAACTTTTGCATTTTTACGAAAATCAATTCAATATTTTGATACAATTATCCTAAGAGGATAAACTACCAAAAGATGCACAAAAAAAATTCTTTCATTTTTTGAACATTTTACTATATTGTTTCCCCTTAGGTGAATAATATTACTTGAAAACGAGCAAAATAGAAGAAAGTTTCAATCAAAGTCATATCAATACATAAAAGTGAATATATTTTTACAATACTTTCATAAAGCAACCATCAGCCAGGTTATCTACTTTCTTGGATAAGCAAAATAAGATACTTCGTTTAGTTTAATAAATGCTCCTTTTATTGTCCATGTACCTACCATCCCCCCCTCTTTATTTCCCCATCTTGACAGTTTACTATTAAAATCAACAGTCAGTGTCATCAATGGCATCAAAATCTCACCTTTTCATTGTTATTTTAACGTTAAACATTTATATTCGCCTATAAAGATAAACATTCCATAACGGCCCACCCATCTGACATAGTGAATTCTCATCATAATGAAATTTAACTACAAATGTATCGTAAAATTACAATTTTATAACCCTCCTTGAACAGCCAACCCAATTTTATGGGTTTACGGCTACTAATGTTCAACTCCGTAGCCTTGTAATTTTGAACCCGATCCAGAAGACAAGAGAACTTCTGGATCGAGCATTGGGAGGAATTTCCCTTCGTGGAGGACTTTTTGAAGGAGCTAACCCACATTTGCGTTACACGGAGAGGAAGACCACGAGAACCTTCCACGGTTAGCCTGACGGCAAGGGGACTCTAACCAATGATCTATCTACCACTGAGGATATTTCACGTCAGCACTGTGGTCAGTGCTAGCCGGATGCGAAATTCGTATCGACTGGGATTCGAACCCGGTTCACCTCAATGGAGGGCGAAGGCTCCATCCCCTGAGTCATAGCGGCTCTGCAAAATAATAAGTGTAAAAGTCCGCTGATGCTCAATGAAAATTATTTATTGGATTTTGTAGCGTGATTGGCAGGGTGTTGGACCCACGTATGCGAGAACGGGAGTTCTAATCCAGCCGGCCGATGACTCTCCGGGTAATAATTGGTGACTGGTGCTCCTTAGATCTGTCGGGTCACAAAGTCCTTCCTGTTCCCATAACAAACAATACCTCCTAGGTAACCGAATTGGAAATTGATTGTCCTTTGGTTCAGGTCAAAATTACGATGTGTGTATGAATGGATGTATGAAAGGATCTTCCCTATAAACGGGTGTGACGTATGAGTGTGGCGGAAGTCGAATTCTTGGCCATAGATGGAGCCACTGGAAAGCAAAAATTCACTCCCCCTCTGCCTTAATGGCCGACGACAACAACAACAATTAGTATACTGCTATTTATCATACACCATATTTATCATACACCATATTTATCATACAACGGTATCTTTTCATATGTTTTTTAAACCATAAAATTTTAATCATATGAATAGTTTTCTTCGAAATCTCTTGAAACTTAAGCTAACATGTAATTATCAAGTCGGAAGTACATTTGTAACACTCAGTAGTAAAAATTTTTTTTTTGCTATATATATTTTTAAAAATTTATCTTCTTTTTAAACCATTTTAACACCTTTGGAAAGGAAATATAAAATTTTTAGTTTGGAATTTTTAATTTTGTGATATTATGTTTTAGATACTGTAACATAACATTAACAAATTGAAATTTAAAAAGTTATTTTTCTAAGTCTGTAAAGGGTTAGAGGGATTAAAATTTAGTTATGTTTTAAAAAAAGCATGCATAATTTTGTTGTAAACTATTATTATAATTATATTATTTAAATTATATGCTATATATTTTTTAAAATTTGCTTGTTCTACTGAATTTATAAGTTAAGTTTGTTAGTTATTTTTTGAAAAAAGCATACATAACTTTGTTACAAACTATTATAATTATATATCTTTTGGAATTTCTTTGCTCTACTACGTTTGTAAAAGTTTAATTTAAGAAATATATCACACAGAGGACAAACTATTACTTTTTAAATAACTTATGGCTAATATTGCTGCGTATTTAACAAAAACGTTCAAAAACACAAATATTCTTTTAATTTTGTGGTATAATGAAATGGGAGTTTTGATTAATAATTGTAGGTTTTAAACACTTATGTTGAAAACATTTTTACAAAATTTCAAGTAAATTGGGTCTACCGATTGATTTCGCAATTGAAAAAAGGGAAAACATCGTAGAAACTCATTTTAAGATATAAAAATAAAGAGACAATTAATAAAATGCAGACCTAAATAAATTTTTAAATATTCAAAAATTTTCTCACTTGAAATAGAAAAAAAAATCCTCTAATGCATTTGTGGAGATGTAGTGTATCTACCACTACAAAATTACAATTACAATTCACTTGTATATAACACATGATATCTCGATTCTATGATGGGGTACCTTTTCATAGATGAAGGTTGACATAGTCGATATCTACTCTCCCCACATTGGTGACCCGAACTTGATGTGAACACACTTACTTTTGCAGAAACGCCCACTTCGATCTGAACACGCGCGCCTACTCCGATGGATGGTCCACATTGAACAATTGACTTGCTACTTGTGACTGCGACATAGTCCTCCTCACGCTGTTGCTTCTCAGTCTCGATCACACACAACGTAGAACGTACACACTCGACTGCTAAAGGCAAAACAGGAGCTACCACGACCGTGAACTTAGTACAGCTCTCACGATCAGCAAAAAAAGTACGGTGATCTTAATACAGCTCTCCCGGCTTCGCACAAAAACAGCAATGTCTCAACTAGTGGTATTCATACATCGAATTCTATCATAGTTATAATTCTGGGAGGAGGGAAGTACTGTGAAGTTTGACGATTTATCCAATATTGGTCTAAAAAATTTTTTTACGAATCCAGAAAAAACGAATCTATTATAATTAAAATTTAGTCGAATTGCCGAAATCACAGATGGATTACGGACATATTATAAGTATAAGGTTGCATTGAAAGGAAGTAAGTATCGTAAAACATTAAATGTTTAGTTTGAGAAACATTATAAAAATTGATTTCATTAAGAGTATTGAGGAGCGATGAAAAAAAGTAATGTTGATAAAGCTTTTCCTCTATCTACTTAAACACTGCTTCTTGTAACACATTTAAAAAATCATTCATAATTAGCAGAATTGATGATACTTTCATAAAAATAAGATTCGCTGTTTTGCAAAACTTATTAAGTACATTTAAACTATTTTGATAATTCATATAACTTGAAAATAAATCGTATGCGATCTAATTTTTAATATTTAATAACATTCAAAGTAAAGCTAGTAACACAATCAGTGCAAAGCACTTTTTCTAAGCGGCAAGGTAAAGAAAATGTGTTATAATTCAGAAATGTAAGTAACTTGATATGTAATTACAAATAAACAATAAGTTATTTTTAACATTTAGGACAGTTTTTGCTTCTTTTTTTAAAATAAATTTGGCAGTATTATGGTCAGCCCACTGCTGAAAACTATACAAAAAGCTACTTAATTCATGTAAAAAAAATGCATAATTTTTTTTCGTTCAAAACTAATTTTAAGTAAGGATATTAAGGTTATGTAAAAATTAAAAACGTTAAACATTGCAATAGCATTGTTTTTTTAATAAGGTTAGGGACGACATAACCTTATTACATTTCTTATCAAAGTGAAAGTGATAAGGAAAGCATGTAAAAACGTAAAGCTCACTGATTATGCTAATTCCCACAGCTGGAAAATATCTTTTTATCGATATATTTTTAATTTTTTTTAACCAAAATTTTTATCAATTTTTTATCTATGTTCAACTTAAAAGAATTGCATGTGAACCAAAAGTGAAAAGTGAAAGGAACATAATTATTAAAATTAAATTCAACACAAAGAAGTTATATCAATAAATACGAAAAAAGTTTGTAATTTCCAACATGTAGCATTTCGCATTATTTTTAAAATTAATTAATAATATGATAAAATGAACCAAATGATTCTGCTGACTTGCTTCAATGTCACCTAATGATAAAAAAATAATATTTTTTAATTTATGGCATTTAAAAAATTCCACTTTAATTTTGTCAACTTATCTCGAATACTGTAAAATATTACGAATAATTACGGCATAAAGCACCGGCACTTTGGGTGCGTAATTCGTAAAATTCATTTTACCGTAAAATAGTATACTGTAGTTTTTACAGCAACATTTATTTAAATTATTGATTGAGTGATTTTACGGAAATTATTACTGTAAAACTGTTACGGTATATCAGATATTTGTGTTTCATAACAAGTTAATAATAGTTATAAATAGGGCGGTCACCCTGAGTATCGGTAACTTTTACCGTTATTTGATCTGGGATATTTAAAGTGTATGCGGGGTAAATTAGAGATAACACAAAGATTTAACAGAATTGCTAGAAAAAAGGCGTCAATAACACAATTCCTTTATATCAAACTTAAAATTATAGAATGAGGGCACAGACTTTTTTTAAAATTTTTTTTTCTGAGATTTTATTATTTCGCGTTAAATAATAATTATATAAAAAAGAGCCTGGTTATGCATCAACATAGATAAAGTGGTAAAAAAATATTAAAGATCAAGGTAGACAAAGACACGGAGAAAAAAATTTCTGATAAGATTACCGATAATGACAATTTTGATGAAAAAAGTAATCCTGGTAAACCATTCATTTATTACTTTTTCGGTTCATATGGTAACGGTTCTCCGGAAATTCTGGTTTCTAAAACTATAGTTCTTATTGCTTCATATATTGTAAAAGATACAAAACAGAAAAATAAATTTAGCCGAATAAATGGTTATTCTATTCTCTAATGTACTATGATAAAGCCACCAAAATTTAAAAATTAATAAATTTTTTTCACTTATTATAAAACCTCATTTCACTGTTGATTTTACCGAAGTCATTACCAAAGTGCTTCGATAAAATTTTTTGATCTTTTTGGTGGCCTCATACAGCCTGAGACACTGTAAATTTTACGATATTCTGGTAGTTTTGACAATATTTTTATTCTACATTCTTTTAAACCCTTAAGTTAAGGCAAATTAAAGCTTGATAATTTATTAGAATATCATATGCTGCCTGAATTCATTACTAACTCATGAATATAGGTAAATATTTCATATATGGTTTTGGTTAAAATAATTATTTATTTTTATCATTATTTTTTAAGAAACTTCGAAAAACAATATGAATACTTTTGGGAAATTCTTTTTATTTTTCAGTTTTTTTGCCTCTATGGTTGAAAAACATATTTGACTGCCTATTGAAACTCTTTTTAAGTCATTAGCATGATTTTTAAAACTTAATATCGTAAAATTATGCGCACAAAAAGAAATAGTATTTAGCTCTAAATAAATTAAATGATAAAATGTTTTTGAAGTATTTTTCGAAAACGTTTGCATTTGAATAATATCTGTGCTCATATTAAACTCTTACAAAAAATTCAGAACCCTAAGTTTTAATTTAGATTAGGTCAAAAAAGTTATTCATAGTTTTTTTCTCCGCGAGATCAAAATCTCCTGAGCCCCTTAAAACCGTGGTAAAGCACATTATATCACGCGCTGAAAAAGAATCATATGTTAAATGTGATAAGCTTATGTCATTTGTTTTTCAATTTTACCCAATTTTACGTTACTTCTCATTTTATTATCACTGCAAACCTAGTCACGCATTGGAGTTATATTTTAAAATAGAAGTCATGATTGATAATTGTATTGATATCTAAAAATTATATCAACTGATTTAGATAAAACAAGAGAAAGTTTTACGGTTTTACTGAAATTTAACCCTGATAAAACAGGTATAAATATCAGGAATCAAATCCAAGTAGCATCCACAAGCAAAAGGTTCTGTTCAAATAAAGCATTAGCGTAAGCATTACTTTTTATTATTTTCATTTTTATAATACTTTTGTTGTTCTTTTCATTTTAAAACAACCAACTTATAACATTCAGGGTTTAGATTTTAATATTATATTTGTCACCATCGAAAAAATTATTCAAAAATATTTATCAATCATCTAACTATCTAAGCTCCACTTAAAAAAATAAAATATAAATTTAATTTTCCAAAATTTATTATGTTGATTCTTTTGAATATGTTTTTTAGATCTATAATCGAGCAAGTTTCAATCATTGGATAATAAAAATAATCATCATTATAATAACATTGGCTAATAAAGTTTTAAGTTTGAGGACAAAAGTTAAAAATTCATGTAATAAACTTATAGTGAAATTATAACTTAGATTATATGTAATAAGTTTTTAACATTTTTGGTAAGCAAAATTGTTTATGTACTAAATTTTTAAGCTGAATATTAACTGTGAGATTTGTAACGAATATAAAATAAGGCTAACAATAATAAATCTAAATTGTTATAGTCTAATTGCTATTTTAGAGTATATTTACTACAGTTTTTTAGCCTCTATTTAAAAACTTGGTTCAGAAAATGATTTGTATCTAATTTCGTTCAATAGAAATAAGATGCTCTTAAATAATAAAATCTAATATAAGAAAAATAAGAATTAATTATTCAACAATGCCTATTAAAGTAGCATTTGAAAAAGTGTTGCAATATATCATGCAACTTAAAAAATTAATTCATCCGAATGGTTAATATTTATTTACAAAGTAGTTTATTTTAAGTTAATAAACTTGCTTGCTTAATTATTTGATATTTAAACGTATTTAATATTGTAAATTAACTAAAATAATAACTAGTCTATGATTGTATGGGAAAATAATTTTTTACTGAAGCTTTTATAAAAATTCAATCAATGAATATAATAAATAATGGATTTAGGGACTTAATTGGCTTACATTTCACATTTGAATGAAAAAATATTAATTAATTTATTTTTCTCGTACGATAAAATATAATGTATGCTCACTAAAGTATTTCAAATATTTAATCAGTTACTTAAAGTTCTACCTTTTTTATTTAATGATAATAAAATAATATAAATAAAATAATATAAATCATATTGAATAAGTATTATTGTTTTAAATGCACATTTTGAGCTTAAGTGAATGCTAAATTATCTATTATTATTTTTCAGTACTATTTTGGATTACGATGAAATACTTGGCAATTTTTGCTTTTATTGCTGTTGCTACTGCACTAAAATTTCCCTACAATCCTCAATTGAATGAACACTGGGAAAATTTCAAGGTAAGCTACAATTGCATTTAACTAACGTCAATAGAGGTAAATAAATCATAATAATGCGTTGAAATTGTTTGTGTTTTGATTATTTATTCTAAATTCTATAATGCAATAATGGAAAAGTAATATCAATGAGGATTGTATAATCCAATGGTCATTCGTAAAAACCAAAAAATCTTAGTTATAATAAATATGTTTAATAGGCTTTTTAAATGCTTACAATGAAAATGTTTCGAAAGAAATATAATTTGGTCAGTCACTTTAAGGTTTAGGAGTTTGATAAGGAAGTTAAAAATAATTATTTGATATTTATATAGTGTGCAGAAAAAAAATACGTCAGAATTTATATGTTTAATTAAATTATAACTTTAACAGCAGCTGGGAATTTGTGTTGATATTAAATATTGTTCTATTAACACAAAACTAAATTTTTTTATTAATATTTTTAGTAAACAGTATTATATGTTACTCGAAAAATTTAGATTAAAANTATATCACGCGCTTAAAGCGAATCATATGTTAAATGTGATAAGCTTATATCATTTGTTTTTCAATTTTACCCAATTTTACGTTACTTTTCATTTTATTATCACTACAAACCTAGTCACGTATTAGAGAAATATTTTTAAATAGAATTCACGATTGATAAATGCATTGATATCTGAAAATTATATCAACTGATTTAGATAAAACAAGAGAAAGTTTTACTGTTTTACTTAAATTTATCCCTGATAAAACAGGTATAAATATGAGGAATTAAATCCAAGTAGCATCGACACGAAGGTTCTGTTCAAATAAAGTATTAGCGTAAGCATTACTTTTTATTATTCATTTTCATAATGCTTTTTGCTCTTTTCATTTTAAAACAACCAACTTATAACGTTCAGTGTTTGATTTCAATATTATATTTGTTACCATCGAAAAAATTATTCAAAAATATTTATCAATCATCTAACTATCTAAGCTCTACTTAAAAAAATAAAATATAAATTTAATTTTCCAAAATAAATTATTTTGATTCTTTTGAATATGTTTTTTAGATTTATAATCGAGGAAGTTTCAATCATTAGCTAAAGAAACTGATTATCATTATAATAACATAGGCTAGCAAAGTTTTCAGTATGAGGAATAAAGTTTAAAATTCATGTAATATACTTAATGTGTAATTATAACTTAGATTATATGTAATAAGTTTTTAACAATTCGGTTAGCAAAATTGTTTATGTCGTAAATTTTTAAGTAGAATAATAATTATGAGATTTGTAGCGAATATAAAATAAGGCTAATAATAATAAAACTGAATTGTTATAGTCCAATTACTACTTTAGAATATATTTACTAAAGCAATTTTTTAGTCTCTATTTAAAAATTTGGTTCTGATTATGAATTGTATATAATTTTGTTCAATAGAAATGAGATGCTCTGAAATAATAAAAACTCATATAAGAAAAATATGAATTAATTATTCAACAATGCCAATTGAAGTTACATTTAAAAAAGTGTTGCAATATATCATGGTACTTAAAAAATTAATTCATCCGAATGGTTAATATTTTTTTACAAAGTAATATATTTTAAACTAATAAACTTGATAGTTTAATTATTTGATATTTATCTTGTAAATTAATTAAAAAAATAACTAGTAGATGATTGCAAAAATTTTTTTTTACTAAAGCTTTTATAAAAATTTAATCAATGAAATATAATAAGTAATGACTTTAGGGATTTAATTTGCTTACATTTCACATTTAAATAAAAAAACAATAATACATTTATTTTTCTCGTAAGATAAAATCTAATGTATGCTCACTAAATTATTTCAAATATTTAATCAGTTACTTAAAGATTTACCTTTTCTATTTATTGATAATGAAATAATATAAATCGTATTGAATAAATATTATTGTTTTAAGTGTGCATTTTGAGCTTAAGTGAATGTCAAATTATTTATTATTATTTTTCAGTATTATATTGGATTACGATGAAATACTTGGCAATTTTTGCTTTTATTGCTGTTGCTACAGCACTAAAATTTCCTTACAATCCTCAATTGAATGAACATTGGGAAAATTTCAAGGTAAGCTACATTTGCATTTAACTAACGTCAATAGAGGTAAATAAAGAATAATAATGTGTTGAAATTATTCGTGTTTTTATTAGTTATTCTAAATTCTATAACGCAATAATGTAAAAGTAATATCAATGAGGATTGTATAATCCAATGGTCATTCGTAAAAGAAAAATTTTAAGCTATAATAAATATGTTTAATAGGCTTTTTAAATGATTACAATGAAAATGTTTCAAAATAAATATAATTTGGTCAGTCATTTTAAGGTTTAGGAGTTTGATAAGGAAGTTAAAAATAATTATTTGATATTTATATAGTGTGCAGAAAAAAAATACGTCAGAATTTATATGTTTAATTAAATTATAACTTTAACAGCAGCTGGGAATTTGTGTTGATATTAAATATTGTTCTATTAACACAAAACTAAATTTTTTTATTAATATTTTTAGTAAACAGTATTATATGTTACTCGAAAAATTTAGATTAAAAGTTTAAAAACTGTTTTTTTAAAATTGTATAATTAATATATTAATAAATGTAATTAATAAATGTAAACAATATTCACTTAATTTTAAATACTATACCAAATCCATTAATCCGTTCTGATTAGTCTCGACTGTTTAACATTAAAATTTCTTTTGCACATTTAATTAATTCTATTTAACTTATTATTCCATTATATTATTTATTATTCTATTATAGTGACTTATTATTCTGTTATAATATTAACTTATTATTCTATTTAATTTATATGAAATTTTTTTAAAGATTTATGAGGTATTCATATGTATTTCAAGACTAACTAAAATTTAATTTTTCTTTAAAAGTTTGTTTATTGCATATGATGAAGTCGGGAGATGAAATCATAAGTTTAGCACATACATAGCTCATGTGTATAATTAGTCATTAAAAACTAGAAAGTTTAAAGAAAAAATAACATAGCTTAATATAAAAAAATGCTTTAAGCTATACTTTATTTTTTTTAAAAATGTAATCCTTAGCAGAATTTACTTTCGAGGTTGTTAAAATGTGACGTATTTCTATAGAGAATCTATGGAAAAAACTATGGTAGCAGAGAAGAGTTTTCAAGACGTCTTGTTTGGGAAAGAGCTGTCACAGATATCATAAAACACAACCTTCAAGCTGATTTGGGTATTCATTCTTACAGAAAAGGCATTAATGAATACGCAGATATGGTAAGTTTTCATAGAATTATTAAAATATGTGTTTTATATGTAGCTACATGGTTTGACATACTTAACATACACTTCGTCATACATGGTAAGTTATAGACCTGTAATTAATTTATTATTAAAAAAAAAGATAATTCTAAAAGTGATTGAGTCAGCTTGTTCTAATAGAAACACGTGGTACTTTCCTTTTTAAAAACTGTTCGTAAAAGTAATTTATTATTGAATGTAAATATTATACAAGTTAAACGTTTTCAGTATATTTTTTAATGAAAACATTGTACAAATAGAATGCTTTCAACTTATTATTTATACACATTATACTGGTTAAACACTTTCTATTTATTCAGTTTACACATTACGCAAATTAAGAGCTTTCATTTTATTATTTAATTTACGCATTACAGAAATCAAACATTTACAACTTTTTATTTATAAACATTATTTAAATTTACCGTTTTAAACTTAGTAAGTTTATACTTCACGCAAATATAAATGTCCTCAATTTATTATTTAATTTCTACATTACACAAAGTGAACATTTTGATCTTAATTTTGGCATCCTTAAATTTCTTATTTCAGAGTCACGAAGAATTTGTAAAGCACTTTAACGGATTTAAAAGCAGCGGAGTCCGAAGTGGAGAAGGAAGTGCCTGGGTAGAACCCTCTAACGTTCACATTCCCGACACTGTCGATTGGAGGAAACAAGGACTGGTCACCCCAATCAAAAACCAGGTATAAAATTACATCTTTTCTCAAATTTTTTTCCAGCTCTTTCATTTTGCTTTGTTTCAATATAAACAAAATGTTGCATTCTTGCAACAAAACTTACAGTTTATTGGAACATAAAAAATTAAGTTTTGAAATTACCTTTATCATAATTTACTAAATGGAAAGTGATAACTGAAACAAGAAACTATCATGATATTTAACGCAAGAATTACTAATTTAGAGATTTTTATTTAATTAGCAACAATGTGGCTCTTGCTGGGCTTTCTCTACCACCGGTTCTCTTGAAGGGCAGCACAAAAAGAAGACCGGAAACTTGGTTTCCCTCAGTGAACAGAACCTCGTAGATTGCTCTCAACCGGAAGGTAAGTGAATTAAAATTTGTAAATTTTTTTTATTTGTTTAAATATAATACAAAGTATACCATAAATTTGGTAATTTTTTTAAATTAATAAATATATACGTAGTTAATATAACATGGCTATAAATTCATTTTGATCAGAAGATTTAAATTAATGGTTTGCCATATTTTCTTTAAGGTAACATGGGTTGTGAAGGAGGTCTTATGGATTCAGCTTTCCAATACATCAAACAGAACAAAGGAATTGATACTGAAGCATCCTACCCATACACAGCTGAGGTAAAACTTCTCTTTAATTTGTAAAAAAAAAAGCACCTAAGCAGTATTATTTTGAAGCTGTTGAAACGATATTAAATATGTAATGTCATAAGCAAAAAAAAAAAAAAAAAAAAAAAAAAANTATATTTGCTAGTGCCCACTATTTAACTTAACGAATTACGATAAAAAGTATCAGCATTCAGGGTGCCGGTATTTTTTTACCGTAAAATCCCCTTTTGCACATGTTATGGAACAAAAATTTTTATATATCTTAATTTTTACGGTAATTCATGGAATTACTCTAACTAAAAACTTACTACGATAAAAATTATGATATATTTTACGGTAAAAATGGATTTTACGTTTTTACGCCATTTAAAACAAGGTAGTATCTGCTCTAAAAAATATCACAGGTTCATAGGAGTTACATTTTCTTTGTGAGTTAATTTCATAGATTGTTTTCTCTTTATATTTCATTTATTGTAGAAAGAATGAAGTGTGTGATTTGAATGTAGACGTTTTGAATTCGATTTAAAGTGGATTTTTACAATATCCTAAACAAAATTCATAATTTTATAAAATAAATTAATTTGCATTTCGAAAATATTTTAGTAAACATAATTTAAGAAATATATTTTTTATAAATTCATATTTTATTATTTTATTTCTTCGTGGACAAAACGCTGTATTGTCTTTCAAATTTTTGGACTTTTTCTAATTAAAGTAATATTTAGAGAAGTTCTTTTTTGAAATTTTCGGTTGGTGCAAAGACAGCTATTATAAATTTTTAAAATAATGTTAAAAAATGTGATTTAGGCATTTATAAACTTATTTATTTTAGGATGGTCCAAAATGTCTTTTCACGAAAGCCAATGTTGGAGCAACTGTTACTGGATATGTTGATATTCCTACCGGAGATGAGAACGCTCTTAAAACAGCTGTTGCCACCGTAGGACCTGTTTCTGTCGCCATTGATGCAAGCAACTTTAGTTTCCAGCTCTATCAGTACGTATAGAATAAATGTTATTATTTTAAATCAATTTTTGTTTTTCATATTACTCTATTGAAAAAAAGAACAAGGAAAAGGTTAAAATTGTCACCTTGAATCTTTTTAGATTTTATACGAAAAATAATTTAAGTACTAAAAAAATAATTTATTTAATTTTTATGCCTGATTGTTTTCTTTTCGTTGATAGAATTAATTGTCTTCTTTGCATAATTTTCAAATCTTTGCAAACAGTCAATATCAAGTAGTTCAAAATATTTATTCACTTGTAATATGAGCAAATTAGTTTTCAGAGAAAGTTTAAAAATATTCATAATTTCACTTAGAAATTACTTTCCTTAAAAAAATTAATATTATGACTTACAAAAAAGCGTTTTTATAAAAGTCTTTAGTCTAAATTTGCATATTTTTTTCAAAAATTGTACTTGGGAAATATTAGTTTTTCAAGTGAAATTTTATATTGTAGAGTAAATAAAAGTAAATTTTTAAAATACAATTATACTATATGTTTTGGATTATTTTTAAGCGAATAAAATGTAAAAAGAAATTAATTGATAAATTTAGGCCTGTAATAGAGTGTATGAAAATATGGAATTGCAATTTGAGACACATACTACATTTTTTAATTTAAAATTAGTCATTGCTTTGATACCAAAAAGCATAATATTTTTATTTCTAAGTGATCTATGCGTCGTACAAAATCTTAACTATGGGGTCACACAATAAATATAAACTACATTAAAATCGTATAAGTAGAACAGTTAATTCTAGATATTAATTGGATTTATGTTTAAGTTTGTATCATTGTTAGTTTACTGCTAATTTTTGCAATTTTATAAATGATTTCAGAAATTGCATTGTTAAATAGTTAAATAATTTAGTGATTAATTTTAATTTGTGTTCCAGAGATGGAATTTACGATGAATCCAGCTGCAGTACTTCTCAATTGGATCACGGTGTTTTGGCTATTGGTTACGGAACTGAAGATGGCCTAGACTATTGGCTGGTGAAGAACAGGTAATAAAAGTTTCAAAACTGCTTTTAAATATAAGAATAAAATTCATAAATAAGCTCGAAACTGATTTATCGATTACTTTAAAATAAATAGTAAAATAAGTAATTAGTAAGCAATTAATATTGGTATGAAGGAGTTTTGCTTATAAGAAGGAAATTTAACTAACAACGTATGAACGATAAACGTATAGTTCAGAGGTGTTCATGTAATGTTAAAATATTAAAAATGAGATAAATCCAAATTATTTCCTATTTTTATATATTATACATAATTAAACAAGAAAATATTAAATTATAGTAAATCTCTTTTCGAAATTTCAGATAATTTTTGAAATAGTTTATTCAACATAAATCCATTAGTGTTTTTATGAATTAGAAAGTTTGATGGGTTTATAAACAATTCAGTTTACTTATGTGTACACAAAGAAAAAATTCTGGAAAAATTACAATTAATTATTATTATTAATTGTATTTTAAAAATTAGTAATTACATTTCTGGTACGCAAAAATATCATTTCGGTAATAAAAACCAAAGTATTTAAGCCATTCATTCGATAATTTTTCCGTTCGTGTAGTATCGATTTACAGGAAATTTTGATTTACTTATAGTTCTTATTACCACACATTTAGTAAAAAGATACAAATTGAAAAGTAAATTTAGTAAAATAACTGTTTTTTATACCGTTCTCTAAGGTATCATGATAAAACTACCAAATTTTATCACATTTTATTATACATTATAAAATCAAACTTTATGGTTAATTCGTCCTAAATCATTACCAAGCGCTTCCGTGAAAATTTTAGAGAATTCTGGTGCCCGCATAGAGCCAGAAATACGGTAAATTTTAATTCTGGTAATTTTGACCATACTTTTTTTCTCAGTGTATAAATTTTCATATAAGTTTCTTTATAAATAAATACATTATTCAAAGATATAGCATAATTTACTTACCTATTGATATGATTTTCATTTTCTTAAAAAAAATTGCAATTAATGCAATGTTTTGAAGGCATATCTGATATAAACTAAAGTGTTAATTAAAAATTTAAACTTCTTATTTTGCTTAGGTTTTATTTTGTGCAAAATATATCAAGTTTTATTCTTTGCTTTCGTATCATGAAAAAATATATATCAAATTCTAACTCTGTAACTATTTTTCATGGATATTCCTTTTTCATGTTTCGATTTAATATATATTTCAATTAATATATATTTAATAATATTTTCTTTTTCATACTTCAGTTGGGGAACTACTTGGGGTATCCAAGGGTACATCAAAATGTCCAGAAACAAAGGCAACCAATGCGGAATTGCAACACAAGCCAGCTACCCACTCGTTTAAACTGTGATAAACTTTACATGACTGTACACGGAATTGTTTGTTTGTATTGTACGTGAACTAATTAGAAATTAATTTTTGCATGCACAGAAAAAGGGATGAGAGATTGATTTGATGAAGAAAAAGGTGGAAAAAAGATCTTATAAATGTTAAAATAATATTGTGTATGTTTTAAAATAAAATATTTTATGTTCTTAAATGAATTTTGTTTTCTAAAGAATTAATACACACTGAATTTTTTTTTAAAAAACTGTTTGTTATTTATTTCGGGATTAAAAATAGGTTGAAAAGTCTTTTAAGTCACGGGTGATCTGGACTTAAAATGTCCGCTAAAATCTGTGTTAAAATCTGGACTTAAATGACTGCTATTAGATTATTTCAAACTTTTTCCCAGTGCCTCATTATCGGGTTTACAAAGAATTTTTTTAAGACTACTGGAGAATTTCTGACAGACAACTGCTAGAGTTTCGCAGTCGTTTTCTTTAAACAGATTGCTATTTTATAATTAATAATTATGCCATTGAAACGTACCAATTTTGTTGTTGAATTCCAACTCCTAGTTCCACAGATTTAATTTCCGATTCGACTGGTATAAAATTTAAACTTCAAGGCTTTAATCTTTCACCATTGAAACTTCATTGATAAATTTGTTTTTGAAGTTCCTTTTTAAATTTTAATTATTATGAAAACTCTTGAAATATTTTTCTCTAAGGAGAATAGAATAATGTGAAAATTTAGCATTGAATGCTTATTTAAATTTTCATTACCGTTATTCTGTATATTTTGTTGCAAACATCCTATAAAATTTATAAAGAAAGTAAATATAACTTGCTAAAAAGTAAATATAACTTATTTACTATTTAAATAAACATCGTCTTAATAAATGTTGCAAATGTTGTTAAGTTATGAACTTTAACTATGAATAGTAAATAAAATTAAGAATTTTAAAATAAAAGAAAATAATATCAGGGAAGAATGCTGAATAAATATTACAGGAAAATATCTTCAAATGAAGGATAATTTTGTAGTGAACGAGTAAGAGTTTTTTTCATAATTTTATAGTGAATCATATTTGGCATATAATTAAGAAATTTGATTTAAATATCTTAAAAATTTAAAAAGTTTCAAGCAATTTTTGAACTTTTCAAACGAAAGCTCAAAGCATTCAGGGGTGTTCAACAAATTTTATTTTGTATCATAAGATGAAATTTAATAACAGATGACAATACTTTACAATAATCGCCTGAAACTGAACTACTTGGTATAGAAGATATGCAAATGTTATGGAGATAGTATGGAGAAAGAAAAGATACAAAAGAGAACATACTTTTATGGGAGGTGATCCTCCAGAATTCGGGTCTCATTTTTAATAAATCTTGTTTCATAGTGCAAGATGAAGTTTGTGGATATCGCCTTATCGCTCTGAGCTTTCTCTTAAAATGTACAAAAACTAATTAGAAAATTGCTCGAATCTTTTTAAATTTTTAAGATATTCAAATAAAGCTATAATGATTAGTGGCCAAATATGATTCCCTACTAAATTTTAAAAAAACGTCATTAAATTTTTCCAGCTTAAATACTCTTATCTTGCGTAGTTTTTAAGGGAATTTTTTAAAATTTCAACTCAACATTTTTGTAATTAAATTTAAATTTTATTTAATTCTATTGAATATTTATGAAGATATAGCAAAGAAACTTAAGACAAAAAAAGTAATTTTCTGTAAAAATCTCTATATTCTTATTAAATTCATATTTACTAATTCTATATTCTTATATTCTTATTAATTAAAGGTAACAACTAAAGTAATCGATACAAGTTACAAGTGTTTTGCTTGATTTTCTGGGATAGGGTGTTCAAAAATGCTTGTTCTCTCTCGTAATTTATTGTAGGTTTTCCAAACCTCTGAAAGTTTTAAATCTTATTACAAAGTATGAAAAATCACATGAACTAAGCACCTCTAAAGTTACAAAATAATTTTTTAAGTATTTCTTGAGAAATTTAGAAAAAAATGCGAAAAACTGAAAGTGTCTCTTCTATTATTGTAGGGTAGTTAATAAAGAATTAATTTTGCTCAGTTTTTATGTTCCTATTTAAAGTATCATTAAAAATATTATGTTCCAAAAAAGCTTTCTGAATTATTTTACAACATAATTTTTTTAAATTTCTTTATTGGCTGTTAGTATGTAGAAAGTTACATGCTTAATTGAGAAGTAAAATGCTAAGTAGAGCTTCTACAGTGTAAGAAATCGTCCAGAAAAAATTTATAAATAAAAATTTATTTTAATTTTACCATATTCAAACAAAACAGTCAAGTAACCACAAAAAGATGGTATTGAAACTGTTAATTGTGAGAAAGCCCGTTTATTAACTGCTTTTATCTAATAGGGTTAGAATATCAGAATTTTACCTCACCAACTAGGCCCACCAAATGAATTTACTTAATTCTTTTCATCTGGGTAATATTATAGCCACGAGGATTAATTGGCCAATCTCATGACAGACTAGCTTTGAAGCCAAAATATTTCTTCCATTTCCTTTCACTCCCCGTTTTGTGACCCTGGGATATTAGAATACGATACTCTTATTCACGTCCAGGTGACAAAACCATAAAGCTGCATAATAACCTTAATGTCCTCTAACTGTAACGCCCTGTTAAATTTCTTTTTTACTGATTTAAAACTATGTTAGTTGTAACTAGTTAGGAAGCCGCAACTGTATAGTTTTGCATTTATGTTTTTTTTAAAACTAAACTAGTTATAAACGGTTTTAAAACCGTAAAGGTAAGAAATCTTCCACGCCATAATTTACCGTAAACATTAAGGTTAAGTAGATGGACAGAGTGTTTCCTGTTATTTTACCGAATTTTAAGAAGGAAAATTTTAACCGTGTAAAGCTCAGTTGTTATTCTAAAATACCTATACTTTAATATTGAATACATTTATAAGTTTAGTAGAACAAAGAATGCTTAACAAAAAATAGTTTCATAACAGTTTTTAATTATATTTAATGAGTCTATAAGCTACTAAACTTATAACTGACTTTTACAATGAAGCAATACGAAACTTATAAAATTAAAGAATTGTTAAAGAAAGTTAAGAGACGTGGTGCAACAATAAATATTATCAATTTTTTTCTTCATCTTATTATCAATAGCAGAAAATGTTCACTTAATACAAATAAACTGTTTAACTAAATTCATGATTAATGAAACTGGTGATAACACTATCAGTTTTTTAGAAACTAAATTTAGCGAGAAGGAGAATTAAAAATCAGTAAGTATCTTTAAGGGTAAAGTTACTTCTGATGTAACATATTTTGTGAGTAATATTTTTTTAAATTTCATAACAATATTATCAATTTAGTGTATAAAGATTATTCATATATGTTTGAAACTGTGTTATTATTTTAAAATGTTCAGTTTTAACTCCCAAAAATCATTTTAAAATGCTAAGCAAAAATAATTTTTATAATTTTCTTCGGTTGTTCAAATTTGTTCGTTTCTTCGTATGTCTTAGAATTTATTCACTGATTCCTTACCATACGACTTTGCTTGAAAAACAAGAGCAAGAAATATTAAAATGTATAAAATCTATCATAAAAGGCTTCCCTAATGCGCAAACAAAATTAGAAATTAAATATGATTAAAGTATGATTCATACGCTTTAAAGTGTTATTTATTTGATGCAGATATGTGTTATGCTTCGTTCTGTGCTGAAATCATTAAAAGGTTAAAAGAAATTATGAGGCTCATAACACATCCTGTGAGGTTAAACAAACTAAAAAATTTGGGATCAAATTACTGTAAAAAATCCATTTTTAATGAAACATGTTATAGAACAAAAAGTCTGATATACTGCAATTGTAGCAGTAATAATTACCTTAAAATCAATATCTCACTCTAATTAAATAAATATTACTGTAAAATTGAATCATATATTTATTTTTATTATTTTTCTTACGAAAATCCGAAAAACAATATAAATACTTTTAAGAAATATTTTTTATTTTTCAGTTTTTTTGCCTCTTTGGTTTAAAAACATATTTGACTGCCGATCGAAACTCTTTTTAAGTCATTAACATGATTTTTAAAATTGCACACAAAAAGCCATAGTATTTAGCTCTAAAGAAAATAAAATTATAAATTTTTTTTGAAGTATTTTTCTAAAAGTTTGCATTTGAATATAACTTTATAAAAAGCTCATATTAACTCTTATAAAAAGTTCAGAACCCTAAGTATTATTTTAGATCAAGTCAAAAAAGTTATGCTTATTTTCTTTCTTGATGATATCAAAATCTTCTGAACCCATTAAAACCATGGTATAGCACATTATATCACGCGCTTAAAGCGAATCATATGTTAAATGTGATAAGCTTATGCATTTGTTTTTCAATTTTACCCAATTTTACGTTACTTCTCATTTTATTATCACTACACATCTAGTCACGTATTAGAGTAATATTTTTAAATAGAATTCACGATTGATAAATGCATTGATATCTGAAAATTATATCAACTGATTTAGATAAAACAAGAGAAAGTCTTACTGTTTTACTTAAATTTATCCCTGATAAAACAGGCATAAATATCAGGAATTAAATTCAAGTAGCATCCACAAGCAAAAGGTTCTGTTCAAATAAAGTATTAGCGTAAGAATTACTTTTTATTATTCATTTTTATAATACTTTTGTTGTTCTTTTCATTTTAAAACAATCGACTTAAAACATTCAATTGATTTCAATATTATATTTGTTGGTATCAAAAAATGTATTCAAAAATATTAATCAATCATCTAACTATCTAAGTTACGATAAAATATAAATTTAATTTTCCAAAATGAATTATTTTTATTTTGATTCTTTAAAATATGTTTTTTAGATCCATAACAGAACAAGTTTCAATAATTGGCTAATAAAACTAATTATCATTATAATAACATAGGCTAATAAAGTTTTAAGTATGAGGAATAAATTTTAAAATTCATGTAATAAACTTAACGTGAAACTATAACTTAGATTATATGTAATAATTTTCTAAAATTTTTGGTTTACCGAAATTGTTTATGTAATAAATTTTTAAGTTGAATATTAATTGTGAGATTTGTAAAGAATATAAAATAAGGCTAATAATAGTGAAACTAATTTGTTATAGTCTAATTGCTATTTTAGAATATATTTACTAAAGCAATTTTTTAGCCTCTATTTGAAAACTTGGTTCTGAAAATGATTTGTATCTAATTTCGTTCAGTAGATATGCGATGCTCTTAAATAATAAAAATAAAAACTAATATAAGAAAATGAGAATTATTTATTCTACAATGCCTATTAAATTAGCATTTGAAAAAGTGTTGCATTATATCTAATTTCGTTTAGTAGACATGAGATGCTCTTAAATAATAAAAATAAAAACTGATATAAGAAAATATGAATTAATTATTCAACAATGCCAATTGAAGTGACATTTAAAAAAGTGTTGCAATATACCATGGTACTTAAATAATTAACTCATCCGACTGGTTAGTATTTATTTACAAAGTAATATATTTTAAACTAATAAACTTGCTAGTTTAATTATTTAATACTTAAACGTATTTAATCTTGTAAATTAACTAAAAAAATAAATAGTCTATGATTGTATGAGAAAATAATTTTTACTGAAGCTTTTATAAAAATTTAATCAATGAATATAATAAATAGGGATTTAATTTGCTTATATTTCACATTTAAATGAAAAAATATTAATTAATTTATTTTTCTCGTAAGATAAAATCTAATGTATGCTGACTAAAGTATTTCAAATATTTAATTAGTTACTTAAAGGTTTACTTTTTTTATTTATTGTTAATAAAATAATATAAATCGCATTAAATAAATATTATTGTTTTAAATGTACATTTTGAGCTTAAGTGAATGTTAAATTATTTATTATGATTTTTCAGTATTATTTTGGATTACGATGAAATACTTGGCAATTTTTGCTTTTATTGCTGTTGCTACAGCACTAAAATTTCCTTACAATCCTCAATTGAATGAACATTGGGAAAATTTCAAGGTAAGCTACAATTTCATTTAACTAACGTCAATAGAGGTAAATAAAGAATAATAATGTGTCAAAATTATTCGTGTTTTGATTAGTTATTCTAAATTCTATAATGTAACAATGCAAAAGTAATATCAATGAGTATTGTATAATTCAATGGTCATTCGTAAAAACCAAAAAATGTTAGTTATAATAAACATGCTTAAAAGGCTGTTTAAATGCTTACAACGAGAATGTTTCAAAATAAATATAATTTGGTCAGTCACTTTAAGGTATAGGAGTTTGATAAGGAAGTTCAAAAATAATTATTTGATATTTATATAGTGTGTAGTAAAAAAAGCACGTCAATATTTTTATGTTTAATTAAATTATAACTTTTACAGCAGCTGAGAATTTTTGTTGCTATTAAATATTAAATTTGTCCTATTAACACAAAACTAAAATTTTTTTTAAATATGTAAACAGTATTATATGTTACTCGAAAAATTTGGATTAAAAGTTTAAAAATTGATTTTTAAAATTATATAAATAATATATTAATAAATTTAATTAATAAATGTTAAAAATATTCACTTAATTTTAAATACTATATCTAATCCATTAATCCGTTCTGATTTGTCTCGACTGTTCAACATTAAAATTTTTTTTGCACATTTAATTAATTCTGTTTAACTTATTATTCGATTATATTATTTATTATTCCATTATAGTAACTTATTACTTTATTATAATATTAACTTATTATTCTATTTTATTTATGTTAAATTTTTTAAAGGCATTTTTGTATTTATATCTATTTTAGGACTAACTAAAATTTAATTTTCCTTTAAAAGGTTTTTTTATTGCATATGATGAAGTCGGGAGATGAAATCATAAGTTTAGCACATCCATAGCTCATGTGTGCAATTAGTCATTGAAAACTAGAAAATTATGAAAAAAATAATATAGCTTAATATAAAAAAATATGGTTTTAAGTTATACTTTATTTTTAAAAAAAAATTAATCCTTAGCAGAGTTTACTTTTGAAGTTGTTAAAATGTGACGTATTTCTATAGAGAATCTATGGAAAAAATTATGGTAGCAGGGAAGAGTTTTCAAGACGTCTTATATGGGAAAGAGCTGTCACAGATATCATAAAACACAACCTTCAAGCTGATTTGGGTATTCATTCTTACAGAAAAGGCATTAATGAATACGCAGACATGGTAAGTTTTCATAGAATTACTAAAATATGTGTTTTATATATAATTACAAGGTTTGACATACTTAACATCTTCATCATATATTTTAAGTTATAGACAAGTAATTAATTTAATATTAAAAAAAAGATAATTTTAAAAGTGATTTAGTCAGGTAGTTCTAATAGAAACACGTGGTACTTTCTTTTTTAAAAACTGTTCGTAAAACTAATTAAACGAAAGTGGAATAATTTATAATCATGTATTTTGCCCAATAAGAATGAGCACTAGTTTATCTTCATTTTAATATAAAAATAAAACTATTTAATTACAATACTATTCAAGTTACTTTAAAAACTCAAACTGATTTAAGATTTTAAATTTAAGCGAAAGCTATTTTGATTAAAAGTTTATTCAAAACTAGAATTTTTCCAAACAGTTATTATAAATTTTAATCACTATTTACAAAATTTTTATTTTATGTGAAAAAATGCTCCATTGTTTGATAATTTCAATAAAATTAAAACTACATTTCAAGCATAAACTTGTAATAGCTATCTAATATTAACCCTGTAATGAGTACTATGTTTTTAAAACATTCCCTATAATCAAATATTTAGTAATATCACATAAGAAAATATATTAAAAACGTAAAATTTGGTTCAAAGAAAAACTTTAACATCACACAAATCAAACACTTACTACTTATTATTTCTATACATTATATAAATTAAAATTTTTGAACTCATTGAATTTAAATAATATACAAATTAAGCGTTTTCAACTTATTATTGAATGTAAATATTACACAAATAAAACGTTTTTAACTTAATATTTTTACAGAGTTTGCAAGCGTTTTCAACTTATCATTTATACGCATTTTACAAATTGAATATTTTTAAGCTTTCTAAATTTAAATATTATACAAATTTAACGCTTTCAGTATAAATTTTTAATGAACACATTGCACAAATAACTAAACCTTTCAAATTATAATTTATACACATTATACTAGTTAAACACTTTCTACTTATTCAGTTTACACATTACACAAATTGAACGTTTTTAACTTATTATTTAATTTACGCATTACACAAATCAAACATTTACAACTTTTTATTTATAAACATTATACAAGTTAAGCGTTTTAAACGTATTAAGTTTAAACTTTACGCAAATTAAACGTCCCAAATTTATTATTTAATTTATACATTACACAAAGTGAACATTTTGATCTTAATTTTGGTATCCTTAAATTTCTTATTTCAGAGTCACGAAGAATTTGTAAGGCACTTTAACGGATTTAAAAGCAGTGGTCTCCGAAGTGGAGAAGGAAGTGCCTGGGTAGAACCCTCTAACGTTCACATTCCAGACACTGTCGATTGGAGGAAACAAGGACTGGTCACCCCAATCAAAAACCAGGTATAAAATTATATCTTTTCTCAAATTTTTTTGTGCTGCCCTTCAAGAGATCCGGTGGTAGAGAAAGCCCAGCAAGAGCCACATTGTTGCTATTAAATAAAAATCTCTAACTTAATAATTATTGCATTAAATATGATGATTGTTTCTTGTTTTAGCTACCACTTTTCCTTTAATGAATAATGATATGGGTAATTTCAAAACTTAATTTTATATGCTTTCTTCATAATTATTGTGAGTCGTTATTGTTCCAAGAAACTGCACGTTTTGTTGTAAGAACGCAACATTTTGTTTTTATTAAGATTAAGCAAAATGAAACAGCTGGAGAAAAAAATTTTGAGAAAAGATATAAATTTGTACCTGGTTTTTGATTGGAGTGACCAGTCCTTGTTTCCTCCAATCGACAGTGTCTGGAATGTGAACGTTAGAGGGTTCTACCCAGGCACTTCCTTCTCCACTTCGGAGACCGCTGCTTTTAAATCCGTTAAAGTGCCTTACAAATTCTTCGTGACTCTGAAATAAGAAATTTAAGGATACCAAAATTAAGATCAAAATGTTTACTTTGTGTAATGTATAAATTAAATAATAAATTGAGGACATTTATATTTGTGTGAAGTATAAACTTAATAAATTGAAAAAGTTAAATTTGTATAATGTATATAAATAAAAAAATTGTAAATGCTTGATTTATGAATTGTGTAAATTAAATAATAAGTTGAAAACGTTTAATTTCTGTAATGTGTAAACTGAATAAGTAGAAAGTGTTTAACCAGTATAATGTGTATAAATAATAAGTTGAAAGCGTTTTATTTGAGCACTGTGTTCATTAAAAAGTATACTGAAAACGTTTAATTTGTATAATATTTCAATTTGGAAAGCTTAAAAATATTTAATTTGTAAAATGCGTATAAATGATAAGATGAAAACCTTTACAAACTGTGTATAAATAATAAGTTACAAGCGTTTAATTTGTGTAATATTTACATTCAATAATAAGTTGAAAACGTTTAATTTCTATAATATTTAAATTTAATGAGTTTAACAATTTTAATTTATATAATATATGGAAATAATAAGTAGTAAACGTTTGATTTGTGTGAGGTGAAAGTGTTTCTTTGAACTGCATTTTTCATTTTAAATGTATTTTGTATGTGATATTACTAAATATTTTATTATAAAGAATGTTTAAAAAACATNGACAGCTATTATAAATTTTTAAAATAATGTTAAAAAATGTGATTTAGGCATTTATAAATTTATTTATTTTAGGATGGTCCAAAATGTCTTTTCAATAAAGCCAATGTTGGAGCAACTGTTACTGGATATGTTGACATTCCTACCGGAGATGAGAACGCTCTTAAAACAGCTGTTGCCACCGTAGGACCTGTTTCTGTAGCTATTGATGCAAGCAACTTTAGCTTCCAGCTCTATCAGTACGTATAGAATAAATTTTATTATTTTAAATTAATTTTTATTTTTCATATTACTCTATTGAACAAAAGAGTAAGGAATAGTTTAAAATTGCTGACTTGAATCCTTCTAGATTTTAAACGAAGAATAATTTAAGTACTAAAAAAATAATCTATTTAATTTTTATATCTGTTTATTTATTTTTTCGTCGAAGGAATTTATTGTCTTCTTTACGTAATATTAAAATCTTTGCAAACAGTCAATATCAAATAGTTCAAAATATTTATTCACTTGTAATATGAGCAAATTAGTTTTCAGAGAAAGTTTAAAAATATTCATAATTTCACTTGGAAAGAAATAACTTTCCTAAGAATAAATAAATATTATGACTTACAAAAAAGCGTTTTTAAATAAATCTTTAGTCTAAACGTTAGTCTTAAAAAATCGCATTTGGGAATTATTAGTTTTTCAAGTGAAATTTTGTATTGCAGTGCAAATAAAAGTAAGTTTTTAAAATACAACTATATATGTTTTGGATTATTTTTAAGCGAATAAAATGTAATAAAAAATTAATTAATAAATTTAGGCATATGGTATAGTGTAAAATTTTTTTTAATTCTCTCAATGGAAAAAAAGATTAAAACTCATGGTTAAAATACAGAATTGCAATTTGAGACACATACTACATTTTTCACTTTAAAATTAGTCATTGCTTTGATACAAAAAAGCATAATATTTTTATTTCTAAATGATCTACGCGTCGTACAAAATCTTAACCATGGGCTCACACAATAAATATAAATTGCATTTAAATTGTATAAATAGAACAGTTAATTCTTGATACTGAATGGATTTATGTTTAAGTTTGTATCATTGTTAGGTTGCTGTTAAATTTTGATATTGTATGAATAATTTCAGAAATTGCATTGTTTAATTGTTAAATAATTTAGTGATTAATTTTAATTTGTGTTCCAGAGATGGAATTTACGATGAATCCAGCTGCAGTACTTCTCAATTGGATCACGGTGTTTTGGCTATTGGTTACGGAACTGAAGATGGCCAAGACTATTGGCTGGTGAAGAACAGGTAATAAAAGTTTCAAAACTTCTTTTAAATATAAGAATAAAAATTATAAATAAGCTCGAAACTAATTTATCTATTACTTAAAAAGGAATAGTAAAATAAGTAATTAGTAAACAATTGATATTGGTATGATGGACTTTCGATTATAAGACGGAAATTTAACTAACAACGTATGAACAATAAACTTATAGTACAGAGGTGTTCATGTAAATTTAAAATATTAAAAATGAAATAAATCCAAATTATTTCCTATTTTTGTATATTATATCTAATTAAAGCAATTACATTTGTAAGCAAATAATATTGGTATAACTACTTTTGATTATAAGAAGGAAATTTAACTAACAACATATGAACAATAAACGTATAGTACAAAGGTGTTCATGTAATGTTAAAATATTAAAAATGAAAAGTATCCAAATTATTTCCTATTTTTTATATATTATACATAATTAAACAAGAACATATTAAATTATAGTGAATCTCTTTCCTTAATTTTATTTGATTTCTGAAATAGTGCATTCAACATAAATCCATTAGTGTTTTTATTAATTAGAAAGTTAGATGGGCTTATGAACAATCCAGTTTCTGGTACAAAAAAACTATCATTTTGGTAATAAAAGCACGGTATTTAAACCATTCCTTAGATAATTTTTCCGTTCATTAGATAATTTTTCCGTTCATATAGTTTCGGTATACTGGAAATTTTGATTTACATAGTTATAGTTTTTATTACCACACATTTAGTAAAAAGATGCAAATTGAAAAGTAAATTTAACCAAATAAATGGTTTTTATGTCGTGCTTTAAGGTATCATGATAAAATTAACAAATTTTACCACATTTAATTATATATTATAAAATCAAATTTTATTGTGAATTCGTCCTAAATCATTACGAAGCGCTTCCGTGAAAATTGCAAAGCAGTTTGGTGTTCCCATAGAGCCAGAAACACGGTAAATTTTACTATATTCTGGTAATTTTGACTATACTTTTTTTCTCAGTGTAGAAATTTTAATATAAGTTTCTTTATAAATAAATACATTATTCAAAGATATAGTATAATTTACTTACTTATTGAGATTATATTTATTTAAAAAAAGTTACAATTAAACCGATGCAATATTTTAAAGGCATCTCTGACATAAACTAAAGTGTTAATTAAATATTTTAAATTTCTTATTTTGCTTATGCTTTATTTTGTGCAAAACATACCAAGTTTTATTTTTTGATTTCATATCATAAAAATATGTATCAAATTCTAAGTCTATAACTATTTTTCATATATATTTCTTTTTTATGTTTCAATTTAATATATATTTCAATTAATATAATAATTCAATTTAATAATATTTTCTTTCTCATATTTCAGTTGGGGAACTACTTGGGGTATCCAAGGGTACATCAAAATGTCCAGAAACAAAGGCAACCAATGTGGAATTGCAACACAAGCCAGCTACCCACTCGTTTAAACTGTGATAAACTTTACATGACTGTACACGTTTGTTTGTATTGTACGTGAACTAATTAGAAATTAATTTTTGCATGTACAAAAAAAAGGATGACAGATTGATTTGATGAAGAAAAAGGTGGAGAAAAGATCTTATAATTGTTAAAATAACATTGTATATGTTTTAAAATAAAATATTTTATATTCTTAATTGAATTTTGATTTTTAAAGAATTAATACACACTGAATTTTAAAAAAACTGTTTGTTCGGGTGATCTAATTTTAGACTGCTATTAGATTATTTCAAATTTTTTTATAGTAGCTCAACATCGGGTTTGCAATGAATTTTTTAAAACTACTAAAGAATTCGTGGCAGACAACCGCTATAGTTTCGAAGTCATTTTATTTAAACAGATTGCTATTTTATAATTAATAATTATTCCATTAAAATATTCCAATTATTTTGTTGTATTATTCTTGGTTCCACAGATTTAATTTCCGATTTGACAGGCATGAAATTTAAACTTCAAGCGAAAAGTTAACATTGAATGCTTATTTGATTTTGTTGCATACATCCTATAAAATTTATAATGAAAGTTAATATAACTTGTTAAAAAAGTAAATATAACTTGTTTACTATTTAACTAAATATCTTTTTAATAAATGTTACAAAACTTTTAACTTAAAGACTTTAAGTATGAATAGTAAATAAAATTAAACATTTTAAAATAAAAGAAAATAATATTAGGAAAGAATGCTGAATAAATATTACAGGAAAATATCTTCAAATGAAGGATAATTTTTGTAGTGAACGAGTACGAGTTTTTTTTATAATTTTATAGTGAATCGTATTTGACAAATAATAAAGAAATTTGATTTAAATATCTTAAAAATTTAAAAAATTTCAAGCAATTTTTGTACTTTTCAAACGAATACTCAAAGCATTCAGGGGTGTTTCACAAGTTTTATTTTGTATCATAAGACAAAATTTAATAATAAATGATAATACTTTACAATAATCGCCGGAAACTAAACTTTGATGGTATAGAGGAAGAAAATATACAAAAGAGAGCATGCTTTTATGGGAGGTAATCCTCCAGAATGCGAGTCTCATTTTTAATAAATCTTGAGTAATAGTGCAAGATGAATTTTGTGGATAACCCTTTATCGCTTTGAGCTTTCCTTTAAAATTTACAAAAACTAATTAGAAAATTGCTTGAAACTTTTTAATTTTTTTAGATATTAAAGTAAAGCTTTCATCATTTGTTGATTTCCAACAAAATTATGAAAGAAAACTTTACTAAATTTTTCTGCGCAAGCGTAGTATAAAAGAACCAGCTTAAATACTCATATCTTGCGCAGTTTTCAAAGGAATTTCTTAAAATTTTAAATCAACAGTTTTGTAATTAACTTTAAATTTTGTTTAATTCTATTGAATATTTATGAAGTTATAGCAAAGAAACGTAAGACGAAAAAATGAATTTTCTGTAAAAGTCTCTATATTTTTATAAATATTCGTTCTAGAGTTATTAAAAATAACAACTAAAGTAATCGATACAAGCTACAAGTGTTTTGCTTGATTTTCTGGCATAGGGTGTTCAAAAATGCTTGTTCTCTCTCGTAATTTATTGTAGGTTTTCCTAACCTCTGAAAGTTTTTAATCTTATTGCAAAGTATGAAAAATCACATGAATTTAACACCTCTAAAGTTACAAAATAGTTTTTTAAGTATTTCTTGAGAAATTTAGAAAAAAATGAGAAAAACTGAAAGTGTCTCTACTATTATTGTAGGGTAGTTAATAAGGAATTAATTTTGTTCAGTTTTTATGTTCTTATTTAAAGTATCATTAAAAATATTATGTTCCAAAAAAACTTTCTAAATTATTTTACAACATAATTTTTTTTTATTTCTGTATTAGCTGTTAGTATGTAGAAAGTTACATGTTTAATTGAGAAGCAAAACGCTAAGTAGAGCTTCTACAGTGTAAGAAATCGTTCAGAAAAAATTGATAAATAAAAATTTATTTTAATTTTACCATACTCAAACAAAACAGTCAAGCAGCCACAAAAAGATGGCATTGAAACTGTTAATTGTGAGAAAGCCCGTTTATTAACTGCTTTTATCTAATAAGGTTAAATATCAGAATTTTACCACACCAACTGGGCCCAATTAATAAAGTCACTTAGTTCTTTGCATCTGGATAATATTATAGCCTAGAGGGTTAATTGGTCAATCTCATGACCGACAGAATAGGGAATCCTGGCGTTGAAGCCACAATATTTCTTTCATTGCCTTTTACACACGAAAAGTTTCCAGTGTCCTGCACTTCCCAATTTGTCCCCCTGGGATGTTAGAATACGAAACTCTTATTCACTCCTAGATGACAAAACCATAAAGCTGCATAATAACCTTAATGTCCTCTAACTGTAACGCCCTGATAAATTTCTTTTTTGCGGTTTTGAAACTATGCTAGTCGTAAATAGCTAAGAAACCGTAACTGTATAGTTTTGCATTTATGTTTTTTAAAAAACCAAACTAGTTACAAGCGGTTTTAAAACCGTAAAGTTAAGAAATGCTAAACACCATAATTTACCGTAAACATTAAGGTTAAGTAGATGGACAGAGTACTGCCTGTTATTTTACCGTAATTTCAGAAAGAAAATTTTAACTGCTTAAAGCTCAGTCATTATTTTAAAATACCTATATTTTAATATTAAATACATTTATAAATTTAGAAGATAAAGAATTTTTAAATGAAAATAGTTCCATAACGGTTTTTAATTATATTTAATGAGTCTACAAGCTGACTTTTACAATGAAGCAATACGAAACTTATAAAATCAAAGAATTGTTATAGAATAGCTAAGGGACGTGGTGCAACAAAAGACAATAAAAATTATCCATTTTTGTTTTTTATCTTATTATTAACAGCAGAAAATCTTCATTTAATACAAATAAATTGGTAAACTAATGATTAATGAAACTGGTGATAACACTATCAGTTCTTTAGAAACAAAACTTAGCGAGTAGAAGAATTAAAAATCGGTAAATATATCTTTAAGTGTAAAGTTACTTCTGATACTACGCATTTTGGTTTTAATTTCATAGCAATTTTATTCATTTAGTGCATAGTTTTAAAGATTATTCATATATGGTTGAAACTGTGTTTTTATTTTAAAGTGTGCAGTTTTAAATGCCTAAAATCATTTTAGAATCCTAAGTAGAAATAATTTTTAATGCTAAGAATGTGGAACCTTTGAACCGATTTGATTCAAATTTGATCGTTCTCTTGTATGTCTTAGAATTTATTCACTGATTTTTACCATACGACTTTGCTTAAAAAATTCGGGCAATAAATATTAAAATATATAAAATGTATCGTAAAAAGCTTTTTAATGCCGCAAACAAAATTAAAAATTAAATGTGATTAAAGTATGATTCACACGATTTAAAGTGCTATTTATTTAATGCAGATATCAGTTATGTTTCGTTCTCAGTTGCTGAAATCATTAAGAGGTTAAAAGAAATTATGAGGCTCATAACACATTGGTGAGGTAAAACAAAGAAAAAAAACTTCAGATCAAATAACGGTAAAAAATCCATTCCTAACGAAACATGTTATAGAACAAAAAGTCTGATATACTGCAATTGTAGCAGTAATAATTACTTTAAAATCAATAAATCACTCTAATTAAATAAATATTACTGAAAAAATTGCGGTCGAATATTTTACGTCAAAAACATCAACAACTGTGTGCCTGACTTCCTCAGACAATTGTCCGTGGAAATGATCAATAAAATCCCTCCAAACGACATCAAAATATACTATGATGGCAGTAAAATGAATAGACAGGTAGGCAGTGGAGTGTTTATTGAAACACCTCGAGAGAACTACACTCTTCATTAACGAAACCCCGATTTTTGTTCTGTCTTTCGGAGCGAACTAATTGCAATCGACAGGGGACTAGAGAAAATCTTGAGAGAAGGACACCTTGGAAATACTTGGATGCTATCTGACAGCCGTAGTTCAATTCAACACCTCAAAAATTGGGCCTTCATTAGAGATAAAACCAGTTTTTCGATCTTACAAAAAGTAAAGCTCATTTCCCAGCAGCATGAAGTCCACTTTCAATGGATCCCGTCCCACGTCGATGTCCACGGAAACGAGTTGGCTGACACTCTTGCAAGGAAGGGACTAGACCATCCAGTCCCCTCCACCTCAGAACTTACATACCTTGAACTTTTCGCAAGGCAAAAGGCCCAGAACAAACAAAAGTGGCTGCTCCACCTACTCACTACTGGTATAAAGCAGAAGATCAGGACTATCTCTATCTCTTCCTGGTGACAGGCAGACCAACACTTGCTTATCCCGACTGGCCAGTGGATACCTGAAAAGTCTCACATTTTTTGCCAATCAAAAGATCTTTCCTCCTTGCCCTAAATGCCAACAAAACCAGACATCACCTGAGCATATCTTGAACTGTTTAGGACTGGACTGGAACGACATTTATTCCTCTCCCCTTTTAGTTTCGGACTTCCTAAATGTCAACGGATTTATTGATCTGGTCTGATCTGACTCCGTCAGACCAGATGGGAAATTGGCAACATCCAAAACAACGTCAAAAACGGATTTTACGGCGAAAATAGTTTTACCGCAAAAGTGAATTTTACTGTAAAATGGATTTTACGGATGATGCCCTCAAAGTGCCGGTACTTTACACCGTAATTTGATCAGAAATTTTTTACAGTGAAGACGGAATTCGGTACTCCTCCTCTGAGGGGCATATTCCAGTAATTGGGAGTACAAGCATTATTTTTTTTCCGAACTAAAAACCAAATTGTAGATTTCAGTTAAGGAGATAAGACTGTAAATTGCAAGAGCAGCATTAGACATTATTATTGTTGGTTTTATTAGAAAATTTCCTGGGATTAAAATTGATTAGACCTTTTACTACAATGATTTAAACAGATGAAAATATTTTTAATGTTATTAGTCCATTCTAAGAATGGTATTTTTTGGAATAGTTGAATGGCAATTAATTGATGTTTTTTAGGTACGGTTATAAATAATTTAGCACACTCGAGAGATTATTTTGACACTATTCAGAAATATAATTAGATAGAGACTCCTATAAAAAACACTGCATTATTGATAAACACTTCATAATGCCATTTAAGTTGCACAGATTACAAATAATAACATATGCTAAAATATTATAACTAATAATTAATATTCGAATCATTCTAATCATTATTTTTGTTTAAAAAATAAACAGATGCTTTGAATGTTGTGGAACTAAAGTCCAGAGTGTTTTGGATCAAAATAAAATTTGTTGTAATTTTCGTTGCTGCTGCTATTTCTTCAGCACAATGTCTACCGTTAGGATCACAGTTGGATGATTTTTGAGAATTATTTAAGGTGAGTAGCCCATGAAACTTTTACATCAAGTTAATTTTTTGATAATTTTAGATAATTGAATTTTAGGCACCTTATGTGCCTCATTCGTAAAATCCATTTTACCGTAAAATAGTATACTGTAGTTTTTACAGCAACATTTATTTAAATAATTGATTGAGTGATTTTACGGAAATTATTACTGTAAAAAATACGGTATATCAGGTATTTTTGTTTCATAGCATGTTCCGGTGAAAAGAGATTTTATGGCAAAAAGTGCCGACACCCTAAGTACTGGTAATTTTTACCGTTATTTGATCTGGAATATTTAAAGTGTATGATGGGTAAATTAGAGATAACACAAAGATTTAATAGAATTGCTAGAAAAAAAAACGTCATTAACACAAATCTTTTATGTCAAACTTAAGATTATAAAATGAGGGCACAGATTTTTTTTGCACATTTGTTTTCTGAGATTTTATAATTTCGCGTGAAATAATAATTACATGAACGGTAAAAAACAACTTAGTTATACATCAATGTAGATAAAGTGGTAAAGAAATATGTATTAAAGATCAAGGTAAATACACGGAGAAAGAAAATTCTTATAAAATTACCGATAATGACAATTTTGATGAAAAAAAAGTAAACCTGGTAAACCATTCATTTATTACTTTTTCGGTTCATATGGTAATGGTTCTTCGGAAATTCTGGTTTCTAAAACTATAGTTCTTATTGCCTCATATGTTGTAAAAGATACAAAAATGAAAAATAAATTTAACCGAATAAATGGTTATTCTATTCTCTAATGTATTGTGATAAAACTACAAACTTTAAAAATTTATAAATTTTTTTCACTTATTATAAAATCGCATTTTATTGTTTATTTTACCAAAGTCATTGCCAAAGTTTTTAATTTAATTTTTCTGGTGGCCCCATACAGCCAGAGACACTGTAAATTTTACGATATTCTGGTAGTTTTGACCATATTTTTATTCTACATTCTATTAAGCCCTTAAGTTAAAGCAAATTAAAGCTTGGTAATTTATTAGAGTATCATATGCTGCCTAAATTCATTACTAACTGATGAATATAGGTATATATTTCATATATTGTTTTGGCTAAAATAATTATTTATTTTTATTATTATTTTTTAAGAAAATTCAAAAAACAATATAAATACTTTTAGAAAATTCTTTTTATTTTTCAGTTTTTTTGCCTCTATGGTTTAAAAAAATATTTGACTGCCTATTGAAACTCTTTTTAAGTCATTAGCATGATTTTTAAAACTTAATATCGTAATATTATGCGCACAAAACACCATAGTATTTAGCTCTAAAAAAATAAGTTATAAAAATTTTTTGAAGTATTTTTCAAAAACGTTTGCATTTGAAAAATATCTGTGGTCATATTAAACTCTTACAAGAAATTCTGAACCCTAACTTTTATTTTAGATCAAGTCAAAAAAGTTATTCATAGTTTTTCTCTCGATGAGATCAAAACCTCCTGAACCCCTTAAAACCGTAGTAAAACGCATTATATCACGCGCTTAAAAAGAATCATATGTTAAATGTGATAAGCTCAGGTCACTTGTTTTTCAATTTTACCCAATTTTACATTACTTCTCATTTTATTATCACTGCAAACCTAGTCACGTATTGGAGTAATATTTTAAAATAGAAATCTTGATAGATAATTGAATTGATATCTAAAAATTATATCAACTGACTTAGATAAAACAGGAGAAAGTTTTACTGTTTTGCTTAAATTTATCCCTGATAAAACAGGTATAAATACGAGGAATTAAATCCAAGTAGCATCCACAAGCGAAGGTTCTGTTCAAATAAAGTATTAGCGTAAGCATTACTTTTTATTATTCATTTTTATAATGATTTTTGTTCTCTCAATTTTAAAACATCCAACTTATAACATTCAGTGTTTGATTTCAATATTATATTTATTACCATCGAAAAAAGTAGTCAAAAATATTTATCAATCATTTAACTATCTAAGCTCTACTTAGAAAAATAAAATATTAATTTAATTTTCCAAAATTAATTATTTTGATTCTTTTGAATATGTTTTTTAGATCCATAATCAAGGAAGTTTCAATCATTAGCTAAAGAAACTGATTATCATTATAATAACATTGGCTAATAAAGTTTTAAGTATGAGGAATAAAGTTTAAAATTCATGTAATAAAATTAACGTGTAATTAAAACTTAGATTATATGTAATAAGTTTTTAACAATTTGGTTAGAAAAATTGTTTATGTAATAAATTTTTAAGTAGAATAATAATTATGAGATTTATAACGAATATAAAATAAGGCTAATGATAATAAAACCGAATTGTTATAGTCCAATTACTATTTTAGAATATATTTACTAAAGCAATTTTTTAGCCTCTATTTAAAAACTTGGTTCTGAATGTGATTTGTATATAATTCAGTTCAGTAGAAATGAGATGCTCTTAAGTAATGAAAACCAATATAAGAAAAATAAGAATGAATTATTCAACGATGCCAATTGAAGTAACATTTAAAAAAGTGTTGCAATATATCATGGTACTTAAAAAGATTATTCATCCGAATGGTAATATTTATCTACAAAGTAATATATTTTAAAATAATGAACTTGCTAGTTTAATTTTTGGATATTTAAATGTATTTAATCTTGTGAATTAACTAAAAAAATAACTAGTCGATGATTGCAAAAAAAATTTTGTTTACTAAAGCTTTTATAGAAATTTAATCAATGAATATAATAAGTAATGACTTTAGGGATTTAATTTGCTTATATTTCACATTTAAATAAAAAAAATATTAATAAATTTATTTTTCTCGTAAGATAAAATCTAACGTATGCTGACTAAAGTATTTCAAATATTTAATCAGTTACTTAAAGGTTTACCTTTTTTATTTATTGATAATAAAATAATATAAATCGTATTGAATAAATATTATTGTTTTAAATGTACGTTTTGAGCTTAAGTGAATGTTAAATTATTTATTATTATTTTTCAGTATTATTTTGGATTACGATGAAATACTTGGCAATTTTTGCTTTTATTGCTGTTGTTACAGCACTGAAATTTCCTTACAATCCTCAATTGAATGAACATTGGGAAAATTTCAAGGTAAGCTACAATTGCATTTAACTGACGTAAATAGAGGTAAATAAATCATAATAATGTGTTGAAATTGTTTGTGTTTTGATTATTTATTCTAAATTCTATAATACAATAATGCAAAAGTAATATCAATGAGGATTGTATAATCCAATGGTCATTCGTAAAAACCAAAAAGTTTTTATTATAATAAATATGTTTAATAGGCTTTTGAAATACTTACAATAGAAATGTCTCAAAATAAATATAATTTGGTCCGTCATTTTAAGGTATAGGGGTTTGATAAGGAAGTTCAAAAATAATTATTTGATATTCATATAATGTGCAAAAAAAAACACGTTAGAATTTAAATGTTTAATTAAATTAAAGCTTTAACAGCAGCTGAGAAGCTTTGTTGTTATTAAATATTGTCCCATTAACACAATTTTTATTTTATTAATATTTTCAGAAAACAATGTTATATGTTACTCGAAAAATTTAGATTAAAAGTTTATAAACTGTTTTTTTAAAATTGTATAATTAATATATTAATAAATGTAATTAATAAATGTAAACAATATTCACTTAATTTTAAATACTATACCTAATCCATTAATCCGTTCTGATTAGTCTCGACTGTTTAACATTAAAATTTCTTTTGCACATTTAATTAATTCTATTTAACTTATTATTCCATTATATTATTTATTATTCTATTATAGTGACTTATTATTCTGTTATAATATTAACTTATTATTTTATTTAATTTATATGAAATTTTTTTAAAGATTTATGAGGTATTCATATGTATTTCAAGACTAACTAAACTTTAATTTTTCTTTAAAAGTTTGTTTATTGCATATGATGAAGTCGGGAGATGAAATCATAAGTTTAGCACATCCATAGCTCATGTGTGCAATTAGTCATTGAAAACTAGAAAATTTAAAGAAAAAATAACATAGCTTAATATAAAAAAAATGTGGCTTTAAGTTATACTTTATTTTGTTAAGAAATTGTAATCCTTAGCAGAATTTACTTTTGAGGTTGTTAAAATGTGACATATTTCTATAGAGAATCTATGGAAAAAACTATGGTAGCAGAGAAGAGTTTTCAAGACGTCTTGTTTGGGAAAGAGCTGTCGCAGATATCATAAAACACAACCTTCAAGCTGATTTGGGTATTCATTCTTACAGAAAAGGCATTAATGAATACGCAGACATGGTAAGTTTTCATGGAATTATTAAAATATGTGTTTCATATATAACTACATGGTTTGATGTACTTTACAAACACTTCGTTATATATGCTAAGTTATAGACATATAATTAATTTAATATTAAAAGAAAAAAATTCCAAAAGTGATTGAGTCAGCTAGTTCTAATAGAAACACGTGGTACTTTCCTTTTCAAAAACTGTTCGTAAAACTAATTTAAAAAAAGTTGAATAATATATAATCATGTATTTCCCCCAATAAGAGTGAGCTCTAGTTTATTTTTATTTTAATATAAAAATGAAACTATTTAATTACAATACTGTTCATGTTACCTAAAAAACTCACACTGCTTTAAGATTTTAAATTCAAGTGAAAGTTATCTTGATTAAAAGTTTAGTCAAAACTATAATTTTCTAGTCAGTTATAATAAGTTTTAATCAATAT